>NC_081557.1:67759628-67849605 GCF_022355385.1 Mustela nigripes | reverse complement strand
CTGCCTGCCTTTCTGCCTACTTGTGATCTCTCTCTCTGTCAAATAAAATAAATAAAATCTTTAAAAAAAAAAAAAAAGAAAAGTGATTTATTCACAAGGCCATTACTTCCTTGTTCTAACCAGCTGGGGCATCCAGCCTACTCCAGACCACCTAATATGGTCACAGGCCATGGGCAAACCTGTAGCAATAAAGCCCCTTTTGAAGAGACTGGCCTTGGTCTTGGAGGCAGGGGAAATTCCAGGGGTCCTCAGCTGAGCCAAATTAAGTGATGGAGCCCCTAGGCCTCAGCTCTAACAGGCATTGCAACGTCACTGGGGAGCTCAATGGCATTGTTGTGGGGATAAAATTAACTGGAAATGACACTGGGACTGGAGAAAATGGCAACTTCCAGAACTTCTCTGGGGATGAGTATTGTTATATGGTCAGAAAGAATCAAGGGCTTCGGATGGAGTTTGGGAGGTAGAAGGAGGAGAGCCCGGAGATGTACACAAGTAGTCCCTGAAATCTCTTCCAAGAAGGATTGCTCCAGTAAGCTGTAGAGTGGGTTCCTTCTTCTTGTCCAAGAGAACAGTGAGAACTGCCACCACCAGGCTTCTCTCCTCAGCACTCAGCCTAGCCTCCAAATAAGAGCTGAACAAGTATTTTTCCAAATATCAGTTGAAGGAGCCCCAGTATTATTTATTTTCCCAGAGCACCAGATTACTAGCCTGCCCAGCTGCCCACGTGTGTCAGCCCTGCCCTGCCCTTGGAGTGGAGTCAGTAGGTAGGAGTTTCCTGGGAAAAGGGGGAAAACCATGGGTTGAGGCTCTCCTCAGAGGACCCAGGGACCATAGGTCTAGTCTTCCCAGAGGCAGCAAAGCTCTTTCTCCCCAACCTGCCAGATTCAATGCCCAGATAATGGCACTCACAAGACAGGAATCCTGACAAAAGGGTTGGAGTATTACAACAATGATTTTGGTAACAAAAAGCCTGGAAAGACCACAGTGTCTTTCACCTGGTGACTGGATAAATAAATTCTGGTATCTTCATACCACATAGCCACACAACAAAATGAGGGGGTTCTACAGGTGGTAATATGGGGCGAGCACCAAGAAACTACATGGAAAAATCAAATTGTAGGTGAGCATGTAAAGTGTGATCCCATTTCTGTTTTTTAAACAATGCGCATATATACACAGATGCAAAGAAAACACTTAGAAACTGGCCATGGAAACCACCAAGGTGTAACCTCTGGACCATGGGACTGAGGACACAGGCAGGAGCCAGAAGGAATGAGAACTTTACCCACCCTCTTCTGTACATGGGAGTGTTTTACTCTGTATCTTCTATTTACTTTCATAATAAAAACAAGCTCACATTTTATTTAGAAGAGATGGGCAACTGAGGTGTCAAATTTCTCTTCTTGTCTGCCTTTCCCTCTGAAAACATAACTGCCACTCCGAAGTGTGTTGTTTGGGTGAGTTTTCCTCCACGGGGGCATTGGTGCCCTGAGAGGGAGCATAGTGCCTGCAGCTTGAGTTGGAGGGAAGAAAATCACTGCTCAGCCTCTGGCTTGACAAGTCCACTCTCAGGCATCAGGACTGAGGACCTGGACACGGTCGGGTGTGGGCATTCTCGACCCTCTGCCTCTGTGTATCCACTGAGCCTGCGAGTATCTGCCTGGGAGCCAGAGTTGGCCCCCTTCTGCTCCGTGAGGGAGAACCCTATATTTCCCTGTGCAAGGGGATGGGATAAAAAGTCTGAGTTCCTGACACTGGGGCTTTGTGGTGGAAGCTCTTATGTTTCCTAGCCTCACTCGAGGCTTGGATGGTCATGAAACACACTTCTAGCCAATGAGATGTACGCATGTGTCATTCCATGGTACTTCTCTGGACTCAGCTGGCAGACACCCTTGTAGTTTTTTGCTCTTCCTCAATTTATGCCTGAAATGGAGATAGGATGACAAGCTTCAGCAGTCATCTTGAGAGAAGGGGGAATAGGGCCATACCCTACAAATGGGTGGTCAGCTGGAAAGCCAAAGGAATCTGTGCCCCTGAAGATTGCCAACTTCTGGCTTTCTTTTGCAGAAGCCAAAAAATACATTTGAGCCAGTGTTTTCCAGGCTTCTGCTAGCCAGCAGTTGAATACAAGTCCTAATTGAACAGACTCTTTAGGAGAAAGAGGAGGAAGAAGCAGAGGAAGAACTGAGTCATCCCCAGTCTGGCTAATTAGCCCCAGAGTAGGCAGAGTTACCTGGCTTTATAGCTGATGCCGGGCCACCCAGTAAAGCAACAACAGAAGAGGGATTAGATTCAGAATCACTGGTGTCCTCTCTAGACTCATCCTGATGGGTAAAAAGCTAGAATGAGGTTATTCATAGGGAGGGCTCTGTCATTCCAACAGGGTCTGCAGGGAAACATGGACCTCTGACTCTCTGCCCTGCTCTACTCTGAGCTTCCAGCATGCAAAGGCGCGCGCGCGCGCACACACACACACACACACACTCATGTAAATACATGCTGAGCAAGAGCTCCTTATCATGCACGACTTGTCTGGCAGAGCCACCCAAGCAAGAGGCAAGCATGTCAGGAGGAGGGGAAGTGTTTGTTGCCTTCCCACAGCACTTACTACACATGCTGCATATTTTAGCACTGAGTTACATACATAGTGACTTGTTTTGCACAATCCTGGACGAGTGTCAGTCTTATCCCAGAGACAGCCAATAGTCACCCCGAGAGGGGACCAGGTTTTCTAAAGCAGTAGTTCCCAAATGCTCATCCATGTATCAACTGGATCAGAGTTATTTGGGACAGTTTCCAAAAATTGAGATCCCCAGGCCCCATCTCAGAGCAACTGAATCAGACTTTCTGGTGTGGCTTCCATATTTTCCCGAAGTTCACCAAACAGTTTTTAGAGCAGAGCTGTCCAGTGCTTACCCAAGCTGATTCCTCCCTCCCAGCAGAATGGCAGAGCAAAGAGTTTTTGCAGATAGATGGAGCCATGGGATTTTCGCAAATGGGCTGTGAGTGGAAGTGACATGTGTCACTTCCAGGCAAGGACATTTCATTGCCATTGCAAGATCTCCCCCCGCCCCAACTCTGCTGCAGGGAAAGGGTCCAGTGAAGATCGTTGAGCCTCACAATCCCAGCAACCTGGCTTACTAGTTGTCCCAGGAGGACAGTTGTCTTGGAGCCACATGATCCTCTATAAACCCCAGTGGTTCGAAATACGCCTCTGTGGTGTTAAGCCCCTGAGATCTGGGGGTTGTTTGTCGCTATAGCACAACCTGACCTGCTCTAACTAACACAATGCTGAATGCATGTACAAGCTGGGAAATCACCTCTCTATAGCATTCAGTACAAAACAAAACCACAGTAGCTGTTTGAAACTAGAACATAGTGACTATTTGGAAATCACAGGAACTATCCAAAGTGGAAAAGACAGGGACAGAGGAAAGTAAGAGAAATCAGTCTCTTAGTCTCTTGAGTCTCTGTGGCAAATCGCCCCTAAGAACACATTATACATTTGTGACAGCGGGATAGAAGCTCCGTGTCCTACGAGTCCTAGAAGGTGCAACACTTGTCCAAGAGACAAAACAAGTGGGTGATTTTGAGAAAGGTGTCCACAGAAACCAGCCTCTGACATGGCTGGAGAGGACTCAGTGGCGGGAGTACACAGGTTGGTGGGCTTCATGTTATTTATAGCGTAGCCACAGGACAGCCCCACTGTGAGGGACTGAGCAATCACTACCCCTCAGGATCATCCCCAACCAACATTCTCACATTTCCACTCAAACTGAGGAGGTGTCTATTTTATGCTGGGAAGATATCCAGTTAGGCTGGAAAGTTCCTTATAAGCAACTGCTTTAAAGACGGAATAAGGATGTAGAACATTTACATTGCCAAGGCCAAGGGCAATACATGAAGGAAGATGCCTTCTAAGAGCAGGAGAGGTTAACCATTGCTAGAAGGAAACTGTCTGTGAGAATCATCTAACCAGAGCAGAGATGGGCTTCTAGATCAGATTCTGAGAAGCTGGTAGCTCACCGGGGAAGGGAGGGGGTGTGTGTGCGTGCACCTCACCAGCACCATTGTCCCCCAAGACCTGGATCTTTCAGTCAATTTTTCCCCCATCCCTTCAACCAATGAACAGTTGTTAAACCTCTACACTACACAGGTCGTTAAACTAGGAACCAGGGCCAAGAACTATGAATGTCTGTCCATGCACTCAAGAGATTTACCATCTGGCTGGGAAACAAAACACACACAGTGGAAAATAAATAGCAGCAGCCAGTTTTCTATATTAAGGGACAAGTGCATCGTATAGATCCTGCAGGTCTGAGTGTGTGGAGGGCAGGTGGGGTGAATGTGAGCCTCAGCAGAGCAAACATGTGAAACCATCATGGTCACCAGAGGGACCCGCAATGTTGGTTCCCTGAGCTTGAGAAGGGGCACTGAGAAAACAGGACTAGACCGGGGCAAGGGCTACGTGGCCAAAAGGAGGGTGGAGATGGTGATGGCCTGTTGCACTTAGATGTAACCACGCCCTCCCTAATTACATTAATACATTTTAAGCCATCCAAGCGATGCATTCATTCCTCTACACAGTCTCTCCTCCTGGGTCCCCTGGCCCTGCACAAGTCTTGAGTTCTTCCTTCTCCTACTTCCTGTCCACAGAAGCCCCTCAGAACCCACAGAGGTGGCTTAAAAAACAAATGCATGCAGTAAAGGGAAAAGAGAATAAACTTGAATCCCAGTTTCCCTACTTCCCTACTTGATGCCGACTGAAAACCAGTGACCATAACAGAGCCCTCCTGAGGAGTCAATGAGACGGTGTGGTGACCCACACACAGCATCTGGGAGAGTGGGTGCTCAGTCAGTGGGAGTTATGGCAAGGCTCTAATTAGAAAAAGAGAAATGTGACCATTTGCAGTCTGTTTCCCCCAGAAACAGACTGCTCAGCAGAGACCCCTTGAGATAAGAAAGCTATCATGGTGACTAACATCTCTGGCATGCTAACCTGGTGCCAGGCATGCATCTGAGCCCCTTTACAGATCTGGTGTCATCCGAGCCTCCTAATCCCCTCTTTGGGCTGATAATGACTTCCAAAGACAAGCCCCAGTCCTAATCCCCATATTTGGAAAAGGACTCTGCAGATGGGATTAAGTTAGGGATTCTGAGATGAGGAGAAAGATCTGACACACACACAGTCGGTGATAGGAAAATGCAGGCAAACAAACGCCAGATCACGCCACCACATCCAGCAGCTTCTACCTGAAGCTGAGTCAGTAAACAGATCCCCCCTTAAAGCCTCCAGAGGGAGTGTGTTCCTGCTGACATCTTCTTTGCAGACGTCTGCCTCCAGAACAGGGAGAGAATAAATTCCTGCTGTTTTAAGCCACCCGGTTTCTGGTCATTTGTTCCAGCAGCCACAGGAAACACCTGTAGCCCCAAAGAGAGTACTATCATTATCCCACTTACTGATGAGCATATCGAGGCAAAGAGAGATTCAATTACTTACTCAGTTGGTAGAAGAAGAATCGTAAGCTTGTTGGTGGATGCAAGAACCCACACACTTCCCCCAGCAAGCGAGGCTGCCTTAGCATCTCTGTTAGACCACTGCTTGGCTACACTTAGCTAGGGAAACCCACCTTGGGCTTTCCAGTCCCCCTGACCTGGGACAGGACCTCTGTCACCCCCCTGCTTGGCATGGAAAACCTTTATGACAATGCCTGGAACAGAGTAAGGACGCAAGGATGGTTAGCTACGCTGTCTGTGAGTTCTCCCAAATGCTACTAACCGGGACTTGGGACCCCACTGTCTGGAGGTGGAAAAAAAAATAAGAGGGGGACTAAGTGGGTGTTTGTGAAGATGAGAAACAGAGAGGACTGAGGTAGGGGAAGGTAGCAGGGAGTGCTTGCTGCCTTGCAATATTCATGTTCCCTTCTTTCTTAGTAAGAGAATGAAATCCTGCTTTTACTCAGAAACAAAAGCACAAAACTAAAAGACTATATTTTTAACCCCCTCTCCCCCCACTTCGTGGCTTCAAGTATCCAGTGAGATATATGTAGAATTGGTTGTATGGGGTTTCCATGAGATCCCATTAAAGGGCTAATGGGCTAATGCAGCAGGAATTGTACCCTTTCTACCTTTTCCCTTCGTCTCTTCTTCCTGGAACATAGACATGAGGGCTGGAGTTCCAGCAGCCATACTGTGACCATGAACTTCCTTGAGGAGTAAAGTCACATGATCAGGATCATGGGTCAAAAGTATAGAAGGCCCCCAAATCCCATCATACCACCTGTCCCACCAGTCTTGGACAGCCCACCTCTGGGATTCTTTTGTAAGAGAATACAGAAGCTTAATTTGTTTAAAGCATTCTATTCTGGTCTCCACTGGCAGGCCAAATCAATCACTATCTGATATAGGGAATAACAGCAGCCCCAAGACATTCATATGGCATCAGACCCAGCACATGATTTTTTCTGCTGATCCAACAGAAGTTGAGATTTGAAAGTCACCCTCTAAGATCAAGCCCGGATGAGATGGTCCCCTTCCCTTTATTTCAAAGCTTACAAGATTCTCTCTTCCCTCACCTGCTTCCCTTCAATTAACTGGCTCTTCTTTCAGATAGTTATGTAGCTCTTGGGCCTGCCTCAAAATCCTTTGCCATCAACTGGGCTGACGCAATGATACGGTTACATAAACTCCTTAACAGACCCTACACGTTGGGGTTTGAGCAGTGGTCGGCCTCACTCACGTCCAGGGGTAGTTCTGCCGGTGAGTTTGCACCCTTGAAAACCCCACATTCTACTGGGAAGAAAAATCCTGCATGTGTGTTAGTTGCTTAATGAGGTCTTTGGTGAGAATTGTAGCTTTAAATAAGGTGACCCCACTCTGGTTCCATTAAAGACTTGGCTTTACCACTGAAGCACAGGAACACCTTAATTAAGCCCTTTATGAGCCAGAACAGGACAAGCATGAATGGATCAAATGCTGACACCATCCCCAGGCAAATCAAAGGAGCCCAGTGTCCCCATTAGGCCCAAGGGGGAACAGGAGGAATATATTCATCTGGATAATCTACTTCTAAATAGAATATAACTCCCAAATTTTATGCTTTCTAGGAAATATGAGTGCTTACAGTCTCGATTATATTTCTGAAATCTATGATTAAGCAAAGGTACCCAGACGGAAAATTAAATTATACCATCTGACTTCTTTGGAGCCTTGGCAAAATGATCCCAATTTATTTCCTATCCAATCCTTGTGAATCGGGATTTATTAGGCTCTCGGTACTGCCTAATTTTGGTTTCCAAGCTTTTTTACATCACAGACACTTTGGCACTCACCATTCTGTTCCCCTCAGTTTTGCCATTCCCGTACTCAAAGATTAAGCAACTGGAATAACTATATGGACATAGTGATTAGTTTTTAATAATTCCAAATGAATAGCCTTGTGCTCAGTCCTCCATGGATTACTGTCACCACCAAAGCTTGGGGGAAGGGGGGGACAAAATTAAATATACTCTGGGCCTCCCTCTCTGCCATGATGGTGCTTATCTTTCAGCTGCCAGAGTGACCAGTGGGTACATCAAACACCCACAGAGCAATGCAGGGAGAGGGAAATGCTATGTCTAAGGCTTAAGGAAGACACCAAGTTCCTTGATCGGTGAGGAAGGAAACAGATCAGAATAAGGCAGGGTTGTGGGGAAATTCTTTGTGCATGAAGAATTAGAGATAGTTCTTAAAGAACCGGTGGGTGGGGTAATGGATAAGCAAAGAAAAATATGGACTACTTCAAAATTTGTCCCATATCCCCACTCTCGGATCTTCTCCAGCTCTGAATCCTAGACTGAAAGTTTGCAAAATCATCTGTCTCTCTCACCATTGTAAAAATCTTTCTAGAACTGGAGAATCGGGTAAGATGTTCTTCATTCAGTTTCAAAAATTATTTTTGATTCCTTGGAATTACACTTCTCAAGTGACTTTAAGGATTATATTTCAACTCCCTTGTCATACCAATTAATGAACTTGATGGTCAGGAAATTATGTGAGATGTTCAAGGTTTCACAGCAAGTTGGGGGCAGAGCAAGGACTTCTAAGTCAGGTCTTCTTATTCCTATTCCAGGCTCTTCCGACTGCCAGTAGGATACTAGGCACATGGCCCTCCAAATATTGGGCATTTCTCTGGGTCTGAATATCTTCAACAGTAGACTGTCCTCAGAAGTGCCAGAGGCCGAGTGAGAGGCATGGTCACGTTATCCAAGATGGCTCTTTGCTTCTGGGGAAATGGCACGAACTAGAATACGCACACTGAGCTCCATATGTCCCACAATTGTGACATCTTCCCCTGTGACACCTCTTGTAGCTGTGACACCTGGAAATCATGACATGTGTCCCATATGCTTCAAGCCTGAGTCAGCAGTGCCTTCTTAGGGACTTGACCTGAGCCGCCTGCCACACAAGTATCATGGCTAATAAAAGCCACTATGGGCCATGTAACCCCGGCTCTCCCTTTCAGAGGCAGGAGGCAGCCCTGCGTAGACACCAGCTTCACACAGTTGGGGACTTGGGCATTGTGGGCATGACATCTAGAATGCCAGCTGTACTCCAAGGGCAAGAGTCCTCTCAACTGGGACCACACCATTTGTTAAAATACCCTACCCTAAGCTGACACCGAACTGTCTTAGTCATGCCTATTCTTTTTTTTTTCTTTTTCACCATAACTATTTTTTTTTTAAATTTATTTATTTGACAGACAGAGATCACAAGTAGGCAGAGAGGCAGGCAGAGAGAGAGGAGGAAGCAGGCTCCCCGCTGAGCAGAGAACCCGATGTGGGGCTCGATCCCAGGATCCTGGGATCATGACCCGAGCCGAAGGCAGAGGCTTTAACCCACTGAGCCACCCAGGCGTCCCACCATAACTATTTTCAAACACTTTATTGTATGTTCTTCAAAGCACCATCTTCTGGCTGAAATAATTAATAGGGAGCCCCTAATGTCTTTCTGCACTCAGCTTTGTGAAAAGAGCATTGTAGCATTTGAGTATTTAAAGTACGTTGGGTTTTTGAATGAACCCAAATAGGTAACCAGTTTAGCCACTGACACCAGTGATCATTTTTAACGTCTCTCTGGGAAGAGTGACCTGCGAGACTACATCTCCCTTTGGTAAGAATTGGGAATTTCTAGAAAGTTCTTTTTGCTGGAATCTCCAGCTGCCGTCACAGCTGAGTTTAATTAAGTGGGACAGGATCACCTCTACCAAGAAATGGGTTGCATGGCAGAAAAATTACTTTGGTTCCGCCTTTACTCTGTAAACTCCAACAAGTACTTAATCTCAGGGTCTCAGTTCCTGGTTTGAAAAGTGGAAATAATACCTTCTGCAAACAATAATGAATTGAAAGTCTCTGGTGGAACTCCTGGGTTATAACAAATGCTCACAAATAGCCACACTGACATTTTAGGAGAAAGATAGACTTCTAAGCTCTTTACTCAACCACAGGGAAAGGCAATCCAATGTCTCATTGTGCTTAAAGACTGTATTCGCTGTGCTCAGCATACAAATCTTGGACAGTCTCACTCATGTTCACTAGCTGCCCACAATGACTGTTTTCCATGGAGCCCTTTATAAGGACATCGGAGCTCTATTCTAGGGAAGGTCAATCAATGGCAGTTAGGGTAGCTTCTCAATCCCATATCCATGTGTCACAATAAAGATTGCCACAACCAATGGTCAGCACGTATGAGATTGAAAGAAGTCAAGAGCTTTCTTTGGAAACAGGCCTCTGGACATTAAGTTTCCTAGAACAAAGTTTAAGGAAGAGCCTTTCTTAGCAGCCTGGCTGGCATGAGTTTCATCCTTCTTCAACCAAACAAGACTATGCCACCTTTGTATTGTCAGAAAAACCCAGAAGCAATGTGTCTAAGCAACTGGACATTTGGTCTTCTCCTAGGGCAGGGGGGCCTGGCTCTTAAAGACTTGTTGGAAGGCTCCATGGTATTCCTGAATCTTAACAACTAACTTCATCTTTAGAAAATGGAACTTGGATTTTGAATGAATTGGGTTCTTCCTATCAGAAAGAAGCCAGAATACCTGGATATCCAACAGAAGTTGCCAGAACATCTCAAAAGATGTTCTAAAAACCACAATATTGAAAGTATACATTATAGCTCCTGGGGGTGGAAGATGACTTAAGAGGGAGCTCCAGGGAACAAATAAGAGATTTAAGACACTGGACCCTGAGAGAGAAAGAAAGAGAAAGGGCTATTTTCTGCAAAAAATAAAAAAATCAGGGACATACAACACTCCGACACCATCTCACCCAGTGATGCCATGGGCCCGGGAACTAGAATATTGCCCTCAGACTGAAATAGTTGGAGCTAAAACAAACCTCTCACCAGTGAAGAAGTTATTTCTAAGAAGACTTGGGGAAACTCTTAAAATACCAGCCAAATCCATTATAATTGCACCTCGTTTAAACATTACAAACAAAACAAAACTTAACTACTTATAGCATACGTATCTCCAATTATGATGTTTCATCCCAAAAATAAAAACTCAGAAAACAGTGTGTGTTTTAACAGTGAAGATTTCCTGAAAATTCTCAAATGTTTATCCAAAGGGTTGCCATTATTATTATTTTTTTTTTAACAAACATTTGTCCAGAACCCTCTGGAAATCCCTAATAGTGCTCAGTGGAAATTGTCCTTCTATAGAGTAAGCCATTGTTCAAAACACGTGGTTTTGTGTGTAGCACTTCATGGACAAGGCTCAACAAATAGAGCCAAGAATATCTCTTCCACATTCCATGCCCACCCTTGTGAGGGCTCTGCAAACAAACAAAAAAACCTCTCCCCTGGGCTTACATCAGCTCACCCCCATTCACCCTCACTACCGAAGGACTATAATCTTCTCCACACAGAGTCAAAAAAAAAGCGAACCCCGGAATCTGTGAGAACCCCAACTTTACTCACTTGTCGTCTGAAAAACTGCCTCCAGTAACAACGTTCTTCCCTTGGGGTACATAGTTCCAGTATTCTTCCACAATCCCAATGTGGTATGTTCTGGTAACTGCGCCAACCAGCCCAGACAGACCCAGGAATGTGAAGAGAACGATGCAGTCAGCCTGCTGCTTCCGAGGCATTTGTGGATGTAATTCAGGCAAGCAGCCTGAGCAGGAGGCAACCCTGCCTGTCCCTCCCCCTCACTGGAAGCTAATTATAAATAAGGAATGAACAAGACCCGGCTCCTCCTTCTTAGGTAGCTTGGGGTTGGGACAGAGGCTGATAACTTGTGTAAGCAGAGCAAACGATGGGGGGGAGTTGCTATGACGACGAAACTTTTGCCAGTCATCCAGGAGAAGGTGTAACTGGCTTGTTCATTTACTATCCAAGCCAAGCGGGCCTGTTTCTGTAAGTTTTGGTGTTGTGCTGTGACATTAATCATTCATCTTTGCCAGGAATGGCAGTGCCACAAGTTGGGCCGATGGGTTTCCTCCCTTCTTCCTCATTTTTTTTCTCCACACCTACTACAGGAACATATTAAAATCTGAAAACCGGGCTGGCTGGAGTGGGGCATCAGGAAAACTCTTGCATGCTAAGGAAGGCTTCATCTCTACTGGGAAAGCAGGGGAGTGAGGTAATCACCCTCCGCCATCTCTGACTTGTTTTATGAGGCTACATGAAACAATCAACTCACATCATAAAGTTTGTAACAACATTGTAAAACCTCGCTAATTCTCCATTTGCTCATGCACCATCTCCCCCAAAGTCTCTCAAATCCTACCAGCAAAAATGAGGAGCTCGGTCACCCAGTTCAGCCAAAATTTTAGAGGTCATCACCCTCGGTGAGTTACCTTTGTAAGAAAGAATGGCAGTGACATGGGAGGAGTACCCTTCAGGCACATGAAGATAAAATTTAGTAGGTCTTTGAATCAAAAAGGCAAAAGAAGTGCCCGTTCTTCTCTGTGCTCTAATCTGTGACCTAGAATCTCAGTGTTGACAGAGACCTTGTCCGACCGTAGACAAGAGCCAATCTGATAGCCACTGAGAGTTGCTCTTGAGGCAGCAGCCACAGAGTAAGGAGAAAGCCTCCTGGCTTGGCTTTGAGGTTGGACAGGCCTGTGTTTGAATCCAGTCCCACCACTTGCTATTTTAGTGGCATTGAAGAACCACTCACCCTCTCTAAGCCCACATCGTAAAACAGAGATGGAGGGATTGTTAAGATTTAAAGGATCACACAGGAACAAATACAGGTGACCTTGGGTTTGACGATGACTTTTTCAATACAACACCAAAGACACAATCCATGAAAGAAATAGCTGCAAAGCTGAATTCAAAAAATTAAGAATTCCTGCTCTATGAAAGACGCTGTCAACTGAATGAGAACAGAAACTACAGACGGGGAAATATTTTTGCAAAAGACATATCTGATGAAGGATCTAAAACATATGTTATTCAAAACATACAAAGAAATTTTAAAAACTCAACAATAAGAAAACAAACATCCTGATTAAAAAATGGGCAAAAGATCTCAACAGACATCTCTTCAAGAAGATACAGGTGGAAAATAAGCACATGAAAAGATGCTCCACATCATACATCATCAGGGAAATGTAAATTAAAATAATGAGATACCACTACACAATGGCCAAAGTCTGGAACGTTGACGACACCAAATGCTAACTGTGAAGCAACAGGAGCTCTCACTCATTGCTGGTGGGGATGCAAAGCGACATAGCCATTCCGGGAAGATAGTTTGGCAGTGCAAATGGAACATTCTCCAGAACTGATTACATGTTAGGCCGCAAAACAAATCTCAATAAATTCAAAAAGATTTTTTTTAACCTAAGCATATGGCACACATTACATTTATTACAATTTTATTTGTCAATTATACCTCAACAAAACTAAAAAAAAAGAATACTCTTACGATATGATACAGCAATTATACTCTTAGGTATTTACCTAAAGGACTTGAAAACTTACATACGGACAAAAACCTCCATGTGAATGTTAAACTTTGAAGCAACCAAAATGTCCTTCATTTTGTGAAGTATATAACATAGTATATATACTATAGTATATAACATAGTATATATACTATAGTATATACTATATATATACTATAACATATATACTATGTTATATATACTATATATAACTATATATACTATACTAGTATACTATATATACTATATATAGTTACTATATATAGTATTGTATATATATGTTTTTATATACACATATATAAACATATATATACACATATATAAACATATATATACACATATATATAAACATATATATACTATACTATATATACTATGTTATATATGTATACATAGATATGTATGTATATATACATATATATATACATATACGTATATATATACACATACATACATATCTATGTATATATATACTATATACTATATAACATAGCATATATATTATGTATAAATATATACAAAATAGTACATATATACATATTATATATCATAGTATATATTTATACATAGTATACATAGTATATATAACATGTATACTATGTATAAATATATACTATGATATATGATATTACTGTGATATATGATATATCTGATATATCATACATACTGTTATATATATACTATATATATACATATATATACTATGTTATATATACTATGTATAAATATATAGTACATATATACTGTAATAGTAAATATGCATCATTTCTTTTGTTCAAAGCTATAGAAGGTACAACACTGACAATGAACCCTAATGCAAACTATGGACTTTGGGTGATGATATATCAGTGTAGGCTCATCAGTTGTAACAATTATACCACAATAGTGGGGGGTGTTGTTGATAGGGAAGGCTAAGCATGTGTTGGGGCGGGAGACATATAGGAAAATTCCATACCTCCTGCTCAATATTGCCTACAACCATTCTAAACAATGAAGTCTATGTTTAAAAAAAGATTTAAAAAGATGTCTGTGAAGTGCCTACTATGGCCCCCAGCACAGCATAGGTGAGCAATAAATGTTAAATTTGTTCTTCCCAGGACATCTGCATGGCTCAGTTGTTAAGCGGTTGCCTTCGGCTTGGGTCATGATCCCAGGTTCCTGGGATGGAACCCCGCATCGGGCTTCCTGCTCAGCAGGAAGCCTGCTTCTTCCTCTCCCACTCCCCCTGCTTGTGTTCTCTCTCTCTTACTGTTTCTCTGTGTGTATGTGTGTCAAATAAATATAATCTTTAAAAAAAAATTTGTTCTTCCCCACTCACACCCTCTAAGAGAGACTCCCACAGTCTCTGTGATGGACCCCGGCCCAGCATTTCCAACCTTCTGCTCTCTTTCCCAAAGTTCCTACCAGACTCTCACCAGCCTCAAGTAAAAGAGTTCTTTTCCTTTACATTACACTTTATAGATGTGCTATAGCATGCGTTTTGAATTATCATCCATTTTAGCTAATAAAATACATGCTGAGTATTCCGTTTCACAACCAGAATCTTCACATCTTTGATTTATTGATTTGTTTTTATGTCAAGACACCTATAAGTAATTACCATAGCACATTTCCCTTTAACTAAGATTTACTCCTCAGTATTAGTTTGAAAGTGCTTTGTGTGAGCTTGTCATTTGAACAGCTACTACAGAGGAAGGACTCACAAGGTGAACCTGAACTTGGCCTCAAAAGAAGCAGGGCTTCAGGAGTTCTTGGAATCCGGATGTCTCGGGCCAAATGGTTCTGTGTCTGTACCCTGGAGAAGCAGATTATTTTAAGTCAAACAGGCTCAGTATAGTATGAAAAACTTCATTAGGAGTTTCCACCCCAATTTTTTTAGACAAAAGAAAGGGATGTAAAAATGGTACAGATCAAAAACGCAGAAGAGTTAACTTTCCTACCTGGGATACTGAGTGCGTGTGATTGAGTCCCTGAGGAAGGCATCCCCTAGCTTCTGATTCGAACCAAGGTTTACGAAAGGATAGAAGAGGCATGGATAGCCAGAGATGCTAGAAGAGATCAGTGCATTCAACCTGTCTCAAGCCAAGAGTATAGTTACTGAGGGGTGGAAGAGTCAAGGAAAGAGTTTATTGGAAGCCATGAAATAGTGTCTGGAAAACACTCTGAAATTCTTCCTTAACCCTCGGACAATACAGATGGACAGAAAACATCCAAATTACATGAGAGCTAAACAAAAGGAAAGGGAAGGAGAGGGGAAGGGAGAGGAGGGAAAGGGAAAGAAAGAGAAAGGAAAGGAGAAGAGAAGAGAAAAGAAAAGAAACAAAATTGGTGTAAGTGATTGCAGTGTTCCTGTAACATTCATTTTTTTTTAAAGATTTTATTTATTTATTTGACAGAGAGAAATCACAAGTAGATGGAGAGGCAGGCAGAGAGAGAGAGAGAGAGGGAAGCAGGCTCCCTGCCGAGCAGAGAGCCCGATGCAGGGCTCTATCCCAGGACCCTGAGATCATGACCTGAGGCAAAGGCAGCGGCTTAACCCACTGAGCCACCCAGGCGCCCCCTGTAACATTCATTTTTGAGAACCCACAGTAAAATACAAGATGTGATTGACAATGCCTAGCATTCAACTCGGAAACCTGTGAGTGATAATGTTAACGAATATGTTTAGCTCCTTTGGATGCAATTCAGACATATATAAAGCAGAGGAACCCAGCATTTCTAGAGCACCAACTGTGTGAGATTGCCAGTCCATTATTTCCTCAATACACTCCTCAGGTTGGAGATATGGTAACTTTGAGGCCATGCATTGATAGAAGAGAAAGATAACCTTAGATCAAACCATATTTCACTGAAACGCAGCACAGGGTACTCAAACAACAAAACTTTTTGTGGGAGACACCAGTATAGAGAAATAGTATTCTAGCTAGCATTAGCTGAGGTGTCATTTTCAATAATACAGTGTGAAATGATGAAGTTGGCTATCCCATTCTGCAGACTTTTTTAAAATTAATTTATTTATTTTCAGCATAACAGTATTCACTTTTGCATGTTTTTAGAGATACAGTAAATATTCCTTAAGTGATTCTTCATATCCTAGACTCTGATTGAAAATTGCCATCAGTTTGATCCTCTTACTGCTACAGTAGATCACAGCTCTTGGGCCTCATTAGGACCCTCAGTTCCTTGATTGTAGTTCATTCTTTCTCACTTAGAATTCTACAGCTTCCTAACTAGTCTACCTGGGACCTTCCTGAATGCAGAGGTCCCTCCACTGCTTGTGATTTTTCTGTTGCTCCCGTGACCTTCAGGATAAGGCTGACATCTTTGACTTGAGTTTCGAAGCTGGTCTTGATCTGACTCCTGGGCACTGGGCCGTCTCCTCAACATTTCACCCACGCTCTGATGACGATTGTCATCATCATGGCAAACAGTGTGCCCTTCACTGGTGCTCCCGTCAACACTCTGCGTGCGCCTTCACCACAGCACCCATCACACTCGCAGTAATCACCTGTTTACTTGCCTGTACTCCCACACAAATACTCAGCACAGGCTTCTTATGGGCAGGGACTGGGCCTTGTTCATACCTGTGTTCCCCATGTCTGATGTTAAATGGTGAACTAATGCATGTGTGAGTGAATGACGTTTACCTTTCTGTACCAAGCGTATGTATTGGTTTCAATACTAAGCCCTTTATGTGCATTATCTCATTTGATTATTACAACAACCCTGTCGAGTGTGCAACATTTTCTATCCCTGTTTTACAGATGAGGAAACTCTAAGTTTAGAAAGGTGAGGCAGTTTTCTCAGTGCCCCACAACTGATAAATGGCATGGTCCTATGAGACTCCAAAGCCAGTATTCCTACCCAGCCCCCCAAGACTGAGAACAAGAGAGGGATTGCCTCAGGGATCATGGTGGCCTTCTTTAACCCAAGTGGGACCCACTCTCTGTAAAGAAACATGAGTCTAACCTGTCCATTGGAAAAGGAGTCCCAAAACGCCTCACCAGCCTAGTCCATGCACCCCTGAGAGTCCAGATAAAGCCCTAATCATGAAAGAACCTTGAAAACGCCCAAACATACCATTCTGCTTCATTCCTCCATTTTAGGTCCCAACCCTCCACCCACTCCATCCTTCACCCCCACTAAATTCTTTCTCATCCTCCAAATCCTCCTAGGCTGTTCTTCTCTGAAGCCTTCCTCGGTTCCTGCCACACCCACCACACAGTCCCTCCCATGCCCCGGCAGTAATCACTCCCTCCTCTGAGCTTCCTCTAGACTTTGTGTGCACCCTTACCCCAGTTTATAATATTGTTTGCTTTCACATCAGTTTTCTTTATAGCCTCTAAACTCCTTGACAACAGCATTTGGCCAGCCCTTAACACCTCTCTCTATACCTGAGACTACACTGAGGTCTCAAAGATTTATTTTAAAAAAAATCTGCGCTTGGGGACTGCCTCGGCCTCCACTTGCCACCCCTGGGTCTGTC
Source organism: Mustela nigripes (assembly GCF_022355385.1). Taxonomy (NCBI): domain Eukaryota; kingdom Metazoa; phylum Chordata; class Mammalia; order Carnivora; family Mustelidae; genus Mustela; species Mustela nigripes. The sequence goes on along the minus strand of NC_081557.1, from coordinate 67,832,187 downwards.
CTCTCTACACTCTTCTTTTTTTTCTTTTTAAAGAATTATTTATTAACTTGTTTGACAGAAAGAGAGAGGGCACACACAAATATGCAGAGTAGCAAGCAGAGAGAGAGGGAGAAGCAGGCTCCCCACTGAGCAAGGAGCCTAATGTGGGGCTCGATCCCAGGACCCTGGGATCATGACCCAACCCAAAGGCAGTCACCGAACCTACTGAGCCACCCCGGTGCCCCATCTACAGAGTCTCACCCCGCCCATCCTTTTCAGACCATTAACTCACCTGGTGAGACGTTTTGACCTCTCCCCTCCCACAGTTCTTTCATTCTCATCTCTGCTCCAAGCTCTGAGACCTGAGAACCAGTCCTGCCTCACCCCCACACCCAGATCTGGTGCTCAGGCCACTTCTGTCTCAATTAGGAGATTTAAAAGGCATCTTGTTCATCTCTGTACCGCCAGTGGTTAACACAGGCCAGTGGTTAGCAGTAGGCGCTGAGCAAAAAGCAGTATTGGCTGTAGAATTTATGGCACATCAGGCAGTGTGCCCACGTACTGAGCAGTAAGACGAATCACAGCATAATACTCTATGAAGTAGATATTTTTGTCCTTGTTATTTCATATGAAGAAACTAATGTTTGTAAGGTGAATAACTTGCCCAAGTTCCCATAAATAGAAAATAGCAGAGCCAAGATTCAGACCCTCCCCAGTTGCACGTCTCAGAGACCTGCACCCCAGACCACCAAACTTGAGAGATGTTAGTGGGACTGGACTAAACTGAAAGGCAAGGCAATGGCAGAAGACCATTTCAAGGAAAGAACCATTAGCAATACACAAGAAGTTCCGTCAAACATAAACAGGACCTAAGAATTAAAAAGGAACAGAATGTAGAATGCACATGGGCAATTAGTCCACCAAACCAAAGCCCAATGATAAAATCATTCACTTAACCATTGGAAAATATGTGGTAGGCTTCTACCCTGTTAACTGATCTTGTCAACTGGGAATGAGACATGCATCATCCCCGGCCTCAGCAAGTTTATATTCTAGTGAGGAAGACAGATTATTAAAAAAAAGTTTTAAAATATTAATTAAAGGGGCGCCTGGGTAGCTCACTTGGTTAAGCGTCTAACTCTTGATTTCAACTCAGGGAATGATCCCAGGGTCGTGAGATCAAGTTCTCTGTTGGCCTCCCTGCTCAGTGGGAAGTCTGCTTGAAATTCTCTCACTTTCCCTCTCCCTCTGCCTCTCCCTGCCATGCTCTCTCTCTCTCTCTCTCTCTCTCTCAAATAAATAAATAAATAATAAGTCTTTAAAAATAAGATATTAATTAAAATAGTAATTAAAAGTATTGTGTTGAGTTCAGTGAATTTCAAGTTAAATTTGGTACAGATGATGTGGGGAGAATGCCAGGACTGCACCCAGAAGGTGTCTGAGGTACTTGGGGAGGCGACCCAGCAGCTTGTTCCGAAGCGTACTTCTATTTTATAGGGTGGAATAGAGCATATTGAGGTCAGATCCCTAGAAGTTGTCATTAAAACAAACAAACAAACAAAAAAACCCCCAAAGTTCAGATCTAAGAGACACTTCAGTTGAGTTCTAGAAGGAGAGTTAATGGTCCACATCCTTGCCCAGTGGGAATCTTCACTTTCACGCACTCATTTTTTCCTCCACTAGGCAAGTGCGTGATGATGTCTCATTTTCCAGAGGCCTGAGGCAAACCCTGGTGCCAGAGAATCAAGACAGACAGTCTTCTATCACAGGTATACTAAAAGGAAGAGCAGAGGAAAAGGGCTCCCCTTCACTCCCAGACTCCTCCATCTTCCTCTTTTCCCACACAAACCACACAAAGGGATTACTTTGCATCATCTCTGTGACATTCTCACTATGCCTTGCTGTCCTCCATTGCTCAAATTTCATGGCCACCTCTGTTGTAACTTGGGCACATGGTACGTGATCATAACTCCTAAACCCAGTCTCCAAATGTTCTTGAGACTCCCTATGTGTGCACAATTCATAAACAAAGAAGGCAGTGGTCTGACAATTATTTGAGGGGTGAGGAACAGTCAGATTCCATTGCAACAAAACTCTAATGATTCTTTTGTGGGACCTAGAATTTTTTGTGTGTATCTAATACTCTCTTAAAATAGGTGGGTCCTCCCTGATCCTTGAAACTTGTTTTGTAATAATCTTGATTGTAATAGCCTTTATTTATATCAGTGGAGAAAGCTGCATTTCCCTTAATATTAGTGACCAAAGAAGAAGTCTTAGAGGCCTAGAACTCTCTTATCTGAGACCCCAGGATTTGAGAGTAATATCTGCCTGAAGGCATTTGGCAAATCAGGATGGTATATAGGATTGGTTAGTTGAAGGGCAATCCAGACTGTAGATCCACCATTTTTAGGAGACCAAAATGCCCCTCTACCTTCACTTACCCTTCTATTGTTCTTCTAGTAATGGCTCAGTAAGGGCTCTCCTTAGTACATCCCTAGTGCCCTGGCCCTATGGAGTGTGGAGGAGGAGGGCAAGGCACTCAGAAAGGGATTTATTGGCTTTCCAACATGTTTTCTGGGAAGATAGCAGGCTGCCCATCTCAACATTTCTGAAAAATCCCACCTGAGGAGCAGTGTTCTTCAGGAAGCCCTGATATATGGCATCAAAGATGCTGGTTAACTAGAAAATTCCTGTGGGTGTCTGTAGGAAGTGAATTCCTATTAGAAAGGAGGGCCCTGGCTCCAGGTGGGGGCCTACAATACCTGAGACCTCCTCAGGACATAGATTCCCAGGAGAAATGCCTCTGATGATCAAAGCACCTAGTGATTCTCTGGAGAAGATCTTTATAGGCAGAGCTTCAACTCCCAGGTTTGGGCATGTAGGCACATGTAGCGTGGATTCTGGGACACAGCCAAGGCTCTCTGCTCTGGTCTCATCACTGATTCTAAACCTCCAGTATCAGAGTTTCTCGATATTGGCTTAAAACTAACACTGTAAAAGTGCAAATGTCACATGGTATTGGTCTCATTGGTTGAAGTTGGCTTCAATGAATGAATTTATTATATCCCTTCCCATGAATAGTTTTAGGTTGGGGGAAAGAAGAGAGGGGGTAATGAGGCATCTGGTCTTCCAGAAAGAGGTCCAGTAAATCAGAAGGAACCCAAGTGACCATCTGGTTCAAAAGTTCCAGCTCAAAGCCCACAGGCCAAACCAGCCTATGAGGTTGGTCTAGAATAGTGCCTAATACAAACTTCAAATTTTCTTTCTTTAATTAGGATATGAGCCCTCCACTTCCTCATGGATCCCACCATTCCTCATTGTCTTACATGTTTACTTCATCTGTTAAGGACACCTAGCCCCAAAATAGGTGTGTCTGTGACCCTGAATTCTGGTACAACTTTCCACTCAATGCAAAGCCTTTTCAATAACATCATGAAGTCTGTCTTTATTCATTTTTTCACACACTCATTCAAAATATATGTACCGAGCATCTACTAATGCATGGTAAGTTAAAGCATGAAGAATCCTGCGAGATATTCTAGTTTTATCACTTCATTTCACAGGTGGTGCAACCAAGGCCCAGAGAGCTGTGTGACTCATGAAATGCCACAAAGCTGTGTGGAAGCCGAGCTAAATTGAAGAAGAACCTGGGTGGGCAGGGGTGGCTGCTGTCTCTCTTGAGACTGTTAAGCACTTCGGTGAAACCCAACTATACTTCAACTATGATGATCCCCTAATGTACTTAGCTCAAGGATTCTCAAAGAGTAGCCCAGGAGGAGCCTCCGCGGTCCCCGAGAGACTTTCAGGGCATCTGTGAGGTTAAAACTACTTCTGTAATGAAACAAAAGTTTAATTTGCTTTTGTTATTCCCATTCTTTCACGTATGTACGGAAGTTTCCAGAGGTGTGTGAAGTGTAATATAGCAACAGATTGAGGGCAGAAGCATATATGAGAACATCAACCTGTTACTGAGCAGGTTACCCTAATTGTATAACTATGCCACTACTCTCACTAAATATTTGCTTGGAAAATATATTTTTACTTAGGAATATGTTGTTTATATCAACATTAAACGGGGTTTTTGTTAACATGTATTGTGAGTCATTTAAAATATATTAATAAACTATTTTTAAATTGCTCGGTTTTAATTTCTAATGAGGTAAATATCCACAGACATAATCCACATCAACTATAGCTTTGGGAGTTCTTCAATAATTTTTAAGATTATAAAGAAGTCCTGAATTCAGAAAGTTTGAGAACTGCTAATTTATTCTGCTAAACCTAGTAAAGGAAAATTACAACACTTGAACTTTTCCAACAGGCATAGGGTCATGTGAAAGTTGCATAATTATTCTTTAAAAGGGAAAAAAACTGAACAGGATCCATTTTTGCTTCTTAGAAATGAAAAATGGTGCACTGCGACTCCCTCAGTGACCTCAAAGATTGGTCTGACTTGAGCTATTCCATCACCAAAAACTGGATGGAATAACCTTGGTCCTATGGTGATTAAAGTATGAAAGGACTTATGTCTCAACCCCCACAACCTCCTCCTGCTTTCATCTTACCTACAAGTACCACGACCACAAGGGGCCTGGGCCAAAAACTTGGGTTCCTCTTCCACTCTCCTCTCACTTTCCACCACACTCACCACTGCTGTCTCCCTCAGCAGCTCTGGAGCATTTTCTCTTTACCACATCAGCTGCAGTTGAGACAGCTAATTTTTTAAAGATTTTTATTTATTTAATTTTATTTATTTATTTAATTGACACAACGAGAGAGGGAACACAAGCAGGGGGAGTGGGAGAGGGAGAAGCAGGTTTCCCACCAAGCAGAGAGCCCGAAGCAGGGCTCGATCCCAGGACTCTAGGATCATGACCTGAGCCAAAGGCAGCGGCTTAATGACTGAGCTACCCAGGCATCCCAGTTTATGAGATAACAGCTATTATGTTATGCCCGGAGATGGCTTCTGTCTTGCTGATCCCCACCCTTCTTGTCCCCTCCGTGATGGCTCTGCTCTTCCTCCGGAGTAAGCTTTTGATTACAAGAATCTAATCATGATCCATCCAATTCCACCTTCTTTGAGGCCCTTGGGAATCTGGTCCCTGAGGACCAAGCAGCCTCACCGTCTCACACACCTCTTGCCAACTCTATCTTCCACCACACAGAACTCTTTATATGCCTGCAAACCTACTATGCTCAGTAGGGCTTCAGAGCCTTTCCACCTGGGGTTGGGACTTTTCCCAACCTGAAGTACACTTCCTTCCCGCTTGTCTACCTGACCAAACTCCACACCACAAGTCTCAGCTCAAGTGCTCCCTTCCAGGAGACCTGGATGACTCAGTTGGTCAAGCGTCTGTCTCAGCTCAGATCATGATCTCAGGGTTGTGAGATCGAGGACCCAACTCCTAGAAAGGCCCCACACAAAGTTAATAACAGTAAGCATTTGCTAAAATGAGTGAATCCTTCATTTGAAAAAAATATTCTATTCAGTCTGTTCAATTTTCCAGCCTTATTAAATATAGCATAATGAACTGAGCTGATAATTGCCATCCTGAAGGGTCAGTGGCCATTGCTCTGGATGCCAGGCCTCATTCCACATGCCACAGGGCAGAGGCAGTGAGATGCAACGAACGTTCATCGACCTTAGGACTTGACTCAGAAGTTGGCTTTCTCTTAATATATTTTAATATCAACGCTTTTCTTGTCTTCTGCTTATTTCTCCTTAAAATCAAATCACAAGGTGAGATCAAGATGGTTTGTGTTTCTAAGTAGGTGGTGGGATTAAATAGTATACTTAACCATGATGAGTACTGAGTACTGTATAAAACTGTTGAATCACTGTATCATACACTTAAAACTAATATACCACGGTAGGTTAACTATACTGGAATTAAAATTGAAAACTTAATAAAAGCATCAAAAGAAAAAAATACCTTTCAAAAAAGAGGATTTGTAGTTCTAACAAATTGGTTTCTGGTTAATTGGTTCTGTCACTTTAAGGTTAATAATATAATACTTATGAAGCTTTTATCTAGGATAAATAATTTGTGGATATTATTCTTATCACTTTCTCATTTAAAACAGTACTTTGTAACATTAATTCAGGCAGCATCTTTCTTACAATGTTGAAATGGGATAGGTTGTCACAGAGACTTCTGCCTGATTAAAATCACCTGTGGTCTCTATTTCTTTTTACTAGAGAAAACTTTATAGAAAAAATATAATCTGTTGAAATAACCCTTTTCAAGCACATAAAACTCTTGTCACATGTTGGTGAACAATAAGTGCTAGTTCTTCTCCCTTCCACCATTAAGGTCAAATTTGACAAAACCAAGACCAAGTTTTCAGCGTGGCCTGTAAAGCCCTAGTGATTCGACCTCCTCCCACATCTGCTACTCTCCCCACGCAGCTTCGTGTTCCAGCAACCTGCCTTGTGTTCGGTCCCTGTATACAGCGTGCCACACTGCCTCTCCTCTCTGCATGTAGTCACCCAGTTTCTCTGCTAGGAATGACCTTTCCCCCATCTGTCTCCCTCCTGTCCTGCCAGACTCAGAGCAGGTTATCACCCTCTCAGGGAAAACGCTTCCAGTCCTCTCCAGTGTGGGTTAGCTGCTCCATCTTGAAGCTCCAGCCCAACCTTAGGCTGACCTCTTTCAGAGCTCCATGACCTTCGGCACAGGACCTGACCTCTCTTATCACAGCTTCCTCATCTGTAAAATAGAGTAATAATGGTTTCCACCTCACAGCGTTATCAGGATAATTATTTAAGAGTTATGTTAAGTGCTTAGAATAGTACTTGGACATATTAATTACCCCCTAAGTTCTAGCTGTTACATTTGTTTTGGTATCACTTACCATAATGAAAATATCTGCTCTTATCTGGGTGTCTTTGAATTTTTTTTTTCTGTCTCTGAGAAGCTAGCGTAATTCCTACAAGTCCTCTGTAAATTGAACTAATACTAGTTTTATTATCTATCAATGTATATATAGAGCTTTATACCATAGTAGCCAGCAGAGAACAATAGTCCACATTCTGATCTTTCACTTTACATCAAACAGCTTGGCCATTTTTTTTTTTTTAAAGGAGGTTTCATGCCCCCCACAGAGCCCAATACAGGACTTGAGCTCAAAACCCTGAGATCAAGAGCTGAGCTGAGATCATGAATAAGATGTTTAACCAACTGAGCCACCAAGGCACCCATGTATTTGCCATTTTTAACAGCTAGGCACATGTCTATTTATTTCCCTTTATGTTTTTATAATTCATATGGTTATAAACACCTTTAGCATTAAACAATAAGTGTTTCCCTGTGGCAGCAAGCAGTTATTTTGTCAAAACTTATAAATACCTTTACAACACTTGAGGGGGATCACCACACTGATCTCTAAAGAGACCGCGCTAATACACAATTTCTCGTGAAACTATTTCTTTCCAGACTTGTCATCATGGGATTTTATCACTAGTTTTTTTTTACTTTAATAGGGATATAATAGTATCTCTGAGTTGTTTTTATTTGTCTGTTTTTAATCACTAACAAGGATGGACATTTAGCACGTGATAAGATGCTGTATCTTTCCCATCAGCAACAAAGCATCTATTCATTTTTTACTACATTCAAAGTGGAATCCAAATTGTAACCATATATACACACACACACACACACATAAATGCATATATATTTACATTTAAATATATATAATATATAAAATTTATATATACATATTTTACATATATTTAAAGATTTTATTTATTTATTGAAAGAGAGCACGAGCAGGGGGAGGGACAGAGGAAGAGGGAGAAGCACACTCCTTGCTGAGCAGGGAGCCGGCCCTGGGGCTCCATCCCAGGACCATGAGATCATGACCTGAGCCGAAGGCTGACACTTAACTGACTTGAGCCACCCAGGTGCTCAGTGATATATTTCTATAAAATCTTTATACTTCTTCAGAAATAAAATTCCCCAACCCATGTTTTTCCTTTTTAACATGTATTTACAACGTCTTCTGCTACCATAGAATTTTGTACATGAACAATCCCCAGAGCCAGGCAATAGTGACATTCGAGCTGCCGCATCAGAGTCTTGGGTAGTATTCAATTATGCTAATTTTTTACTTCAATCTCCTTTGTTTAATGGGTTGTATTTAAATAGTTTATTCTTTGGTTTATTGAAGGTCCATTCTATGGTATAACTCCAAGTTTATTCTTCTCCCTCCTGAGATCCAATTTCTACAAAGCAGATTGAATAGCAATTCTTTTTCCTGCTGTGATACAGTTTCTAGCATGTTATAAATTCTATACAATTTTGATTTTCTGAAATTTCCCTTCTATTGCACTAACAAATCTTTTAAATTGCACATTATATGGTTTCAATCAGTTACTGTTTTTATTAATGTTTTAATTTTAAATCCAGTAGAGCTAACATACAGTGATACATTAATTTCAGGTGTACAATATAGTGATTCAATAGGCCTACACATTACTCAGTGCTCATCACAATAAGTGCATTCTTAATCCCCTTCACCTCTTTCACCCATCCCCCAGCTACCTCCCCTCTGGTAACCATCGATTCTCCATAGTTAAGAGTCTGTTTCTTAGTTTGACTCTTTCTTTTTTCCCCTTTGCTTATTTGTTTTGTTTCTTAAATTTCATACATATGAGTGAAACTATATGGTATTTGTCTTTCTCTGACTGGCTTATTTTGCTTAGCATTATGCTCTCTAGCTCCAACCATGTGATTACAAATGGTGAGATTTCATTCTTTTCATGGCCGAGTAATAGTCCACCATATATATACACACCACATCTTCTTTATCCATTCATCCATCGATGGACCCATGGGCTGCTTCCATATCTTGGCTATTGTAACTAATACTGCAATATGCATTGGGATGCATGTATTCCTTTAAATTAGTGTTTTTGTACTCTTTGGGTAAATATCCAGTAGTGTGGTTACTAGATCACTGGGGAGTTCTATCATTAACCTTTTGAGGAAACTCCATACTCTTTTCCACAGTGGCTGTATCAGTTGGTACTCCTACCAATAGTGTACAAGGGTTCCTATTTCTCCACATCCTCTCCAACACCTATTGTTGATTTTAACCATTCTGACAGGCATGAGGTGATATCTCATTGTAGTTTTGATTTGCATTCCCCAAATTACAAGTGATGAGCATTTTTTCATGTGTCTGTTGGCCAGCTATAGATTTTCTTTGGGAAAATGTCTGTTCATGTCTACTGCCCATTTTTAAATTAGATTATTTTGTTTTCGGCTGCCAAGTTATATCAGTTCTTTATATATTTTGGATACTAACCCTTTATCAGAATGTCAGATTGCAAATATCTTCTCCCACTCAGTAGTAGGCTGTCTTTTAGTTTTGTTCATTGTTTCCTTTGCTGTGCAGAAGATTTTTATTTTGATGTAGTCCCAAGAGTTTACTTTTGCCTTTGTTTCCCTTGCCTCGGGAGATATACCTAGAAAAAAATGTTGCTATGGCTAATGACAGAGAAATTACTGCCTGTATTCTCTTCTAGCATTTTGATGGTTTCCTGTTTCACATTTCAGTCTTTCATCCATTTTGAGTTTATTTTTGTACATGATGAAAGAAAGTGGTCCAGTTTCATTCTTTTGCATGTAGCTGTCCAGTTTTCCCAAAACCATTTGTTAAAGAAACTGTCTTTTTACCATTGAAGATTCTCTCCTCTCTCCTGCTTTATTGATGATCAGTTGACCATATAGTTATGGGTTCATTTCTGGGTTTTCTATTCTCTTCCATTGATCTATGTGCCAATTTTTGTGCCAGTACCATACCGTTTTGATTACCACAGCTTTGTCATTCAACTTGAAATCTGGAATTATGATGCCTTCATCTTTGCTTTCCTTTCTCAAGACTGTTTTGGATATTTGGAGTCTTCTGTGGTTCCCTACAAATTTTAGGATTGTTTGTTCTAGTTATTTGAAAAATGCTGGAATCTTGATAGGGATTATATTACATCTGTAGATTGCTTTGGATACTATGGACATTTTAACAATATTTGTTCTTCCAATCCATGAACAGGGACTATCTTTCCACTTGTTTGTGTCATCGTCAATATCTTTCATCAATGTTTAAAAATTTTCAGAGTATAGGTCTTTCACCTCTTGGGTTATGTTTATCCCTAAGTAGTTTATTATCTTTGGTGCAATTGTAAATGGGATTGCTTTCTTAATTCTCTGTTATTTCATTATTAGTATACAAAAATGCCACAGATTTTTGCATCCTGCAACTTACTGAATTCATTTATTGGTTCTAGCAGTTTTTTGGTGGAGACTTTAGAATTTTCTATGTATAGTATCTGTTAACCGCAAATGGTGAAAGTTTTATTTCTTCCTTACCAATATGGATCCCTTTTATTCCTTCCCCTTGTCTGATTGCTATGCCTTAGACTTCCAGTACATTGTTAAGTAATAGTAGTGAGAATTGACATCCCTGTCTTGTTTCTAATGTTGGAGACATGCTCTCATTTTTTCCCCATTGAGTATGATGTTATCTGTGGGTTTTTTTTATATAAGGCCTTTATTATGTTGAGGTGTGTTCCCTCTAATCCTACCTTGTTGAGAGTTCTTATAATGAATGGATGTTATACTTTGTCAAATGTTCTTTCTGCATCTATGAAACAATCATATGGTTTTTATCCCTTCTTTTATTGATGTGATGTAGCATATTGATTGACTTGCAAATATTGAACCACCCTTGCATTCCAGGGATAATCCCAGTTGATTGTGATGAGTGATTTTTTTTAATGTATTGTTGAATTCAGTTAGCTAATATTTTGTTGAGGATTTCTGAATCTATGTTCATCAGAGATATTGGCCTATAGTTCTCTTTTTTGTAGTGCCTTTATTTGGTTTTAATGTCAGGCTAATAATGGCTTCATAGAATGAATTAGGAAGTTTTCCTTCCTTTTTTATTTTGTGGAATATATTGAGAAGAATAGATATTAACTCTTCTTTGAATGTTTGGTAGAATTCACCTGTGAAGCCACCTAGTCATGGACATGGACTTATTTTCTGGGATTTTTTTATTTCTGATTTGATATCACTGCTGGTAATTGATCTGTTCAAGTTTTCTATTTCTTCCTGTTTCAGTTTTGTGAGGTTAGATGATTCTAGGAAATTACCTATCTCTTCTAGATTGCCCAATTTGTTGGCATATAATTTTTCATAATATTCTTTTATAATCCTTTGTATTTCTCTAGTGTTTGGTAGTCATTCCTCCTCTTTCATTTCTGATTTTGAGTTCTCTTTCTCTCTCTCATTTTTATTTTGATTTTTGTTTTTTTTTTTAATGAGTCAGGCTAAAGGTTTATTGATTTTGTTGATCCTTTTGAAGAACCAGATGTTGGTTTCATTGATCTGTTCTATTGTTGTTTTGGTTTCTATTTGGTTTCTTTCTGATCACTGTTATTTTGTAACATGCATCAGGATAAGAGGAATGTTATTATCTATATAAAATAGTTTTGATGTTTTTGCCCTCACTTCTTCATGAGTGGAGAAGTGAGGGCAAGGAGAGCCAAAATGGTCAGGGAACCTTACCTTTCTTTCCCATCTGCAGAATTTGGATGCCTGTGATGGTGCACAGCAGACCTCAGCAACTGACTGCCTTACCTGACCTACAGTCTTGTTTTGTTAAGAGGATGGAGCTAGTGTGTCAGTGTATCAGAGTTTCAGCTTGGAAAGATGAAAATATTCTGGAAATGATGAGGGTTGTACAACAATGTGAGTATAGTTAATACTACCTAGTTGTACAGTTAAAATGCTAAAATGATGGGGTGCCTGGGTGGCTCAGTCAGTTAAGCATCTGACTCTTGATTTCACCTCAGGTCATGATCTCAGGAGAACTCAATGGGGAGCCTGCTTCTCTCCCTCTTCCTCTCCCTCCCCCCTCACTTAGTGCACTTAGGTGCACTCAGGTGCACACACACACACACACACACACACACACTCTCTCTCTCAAAATAAATCTTTTAAAAGATAAATAAGATATTTTTAAAAACACTAAAATGGTGCTGTGAAATGTGTAAATCTGGCAAGTCACTGACCTGTACCCCTGGGGGTAAAAACATCTTATATGTTTATTAAGAGATTAAAAAAAAAAAACACTAAAATTGTAAGTACGTTATGTATATTCTACCCAAACAAAAACTTTTTAAAGGAATTATAAACATAAGGAGTAAGGGATGACATGAAAAATATTTCTTTTTTTTTAAAGATTTTATTTATTTATTTGACAGACAGAAATCACAAGTAGGCAGAGAAGCAGGCACAGCAGAGAGCCTGATGCGGGGACTGATTCCAGGACCCGGGGATCATGACCCGAGCTGAAGGCAGAGACTTTAACCCACTGAGCCTCCCAGATGCCCCAACATTTTTATATATGTCTTATATAAAAAAGCATAATGTAAAATTATTTCTATACTAGCATTGAAAGAAGGTAAAATTTAGGCAAATGAAAAAGGATTAGAAAGGATCATGGATAATTAAAGGTACAATATTTTAGGACCATGGGATTATGTATGAATATCTTCTTTCTTTAATTTAAAATTTTAATAATGTTGGCACAATGTTTTTTATTTCATTTAACATAAAAGTGACTATCCTCTTACTCCTCTCCCCTAAATGCTGAATTTGAATAAAGGAATGTATATAAATAAGCTTAAAATACTCAGAAACACCTCCTTTTGCCACGAGGGCTCATGTCAGTCTGGAGCAAGTCTGGAAATGCTTGAAGAGAAACAGAAAAAAATTCTCACTTGGGCACGTCCCTGGTCTATTCTCACTGTTGATTTCTGCCTAATAGAATGGCTTTCTATAACTCTTCTTTACTTGGTATTTTCCAGAGTGTACTAAAAATCACCTTGGCACATTACTTCCTCTATCAGGAGCAGAATCAATCAGAATGAATGCCTCCAGGGGTCCTGGTATTTATGACCCTAGATCTTTCCTTGGGTTACTTGTGCCAAGTAAGGTGGGAAGTAGCTATAGCACATTATATATAGTTCAAGGAAAGAAGTGAACCTTATTTGACCACTTAGTATTGACCACATGCCAGATTCTGGATCAGGCATTCTACTCTCAAAGCAAAGATAGGTATCTTTATTTCTATTTCAAAGGTGAGAAACTTGAGGTTTAACGGATTAAGGAACTTGCTAGTGGCTTACAATTCTGGCAATATGAAGAAAGAGGTAAACTACCTGAAAGTCCTCCACTCTCACACCCTGGAAATGTTATATATATTTATGACCAGAAAGATAACATTTTAAAAGCATATATGAATTCACAAGAAAAGGGAAGAAATAGACAAACATCAGCAACAAGAGAAAGGTATGAAGCAGAGTAGTGAGAAGAATAAGTAGTGAGAACAGAGTCTGTGGCTTCCTGAGGAAAATGCCAGAACCCAATAACTTGGCATTGGGATTTTACCACCTTGTGAGAAATGAAGATGAGTTCTTGGTCCTGCAAAGAATAGAAGTTAGAACTGAGGCCCATACACACAGCCAGGGTCATCTACAAGCAGAAGCTCAGTAAAAGGGTAAACTAGGAAAAAATAATAATAATTCGCCCACCAGCACCAAATGACAACAAAGAATGTCCCTGTTTTTGCTTGGAATCTAAGTAAGGAGGAGAAAAAAAAGAAAATAGTTTCAGTTGAGAATATGAAAACCTGGAGCTTTATTTCATGAGGACATGCATTTCATCTTCTCTTGGTTACTCCTTTTTGGTTACTCTCATGGTCTCAGAAACTCCAGGCCAAGAAACTCTTCTAATAATTGATCCCAATCCAGTAATACCTCACTTAATTCTGAAAGAATTAAATGGAAAACTTCTTTGGCAGGAGGCCAATCCAGGCCACAAAGATTTCTCTCAGAAAAAACAAGCAAGTCTAGTCAGTGATGAGCTCACAATCACAGCTTTAAAAGTACATAAGGTGGATGGAACTAAAGTATATCATGCTAAGTGAAATAATTCAGTCAGAGAAAGACAAATATATGATTTCACTCAGATGTGGAATTTAAGAGACAAAAAAGATATTGGGAAAGGAGAGAGGGAAGCAAACTTTAAGGGACTTTTAACTACAGAGAGCAAACTGAGGGCTGCTGGAGGAAGGTAGGTGGAGTTGGGCTAAATGGGTGATGGGGATTAAGGAAGACATTTGTGATGAATGCTGTGCGTGATACGCAAGTGATGAATCATGAAATTCTACTCTTGAAACCAACATTACACTGTATGTTAGCTAACTAGTATTTAAATTAAAAATTGGAAGGAAAAATAATTTTTACTATGCCAATAATTCCAATAAAATTCTAATAAAAACATATTTGTAGGGATGCCTGGGTGGTTCCATCAGTTAAGCATTTGACTCTTGATTTTGACTCTGCCAATGATCTCAGGGTCATGAGATGGAGCCTCTCATCAGGCTCTGCGCTGGCCTGGAGCCTCCTTAAGATTCTCTCTTCCTCTCCCCTTGCTCCTCCCCTACCCCCCAACTCTTGCATGCACTCCCACACTCTCCCTCTCTCAAAAGATATAAAATAATAGAGACACCTGGGTGGCACAGTACAGTGAGCATCTGACTCTTGGTTTCATCTCAGGTCGTGATCTCAGGGTCTTAAGATTGAGCTCCATCTCAGGTCAGGCTCTACGTGGAGTCCGCTTGAAGATTCTCTCTCTCTGCCCCTCCTCTGCTCTCTTATCTCTCTAAGAGAAATGAATAAATCTTTTAAAAAACTTGTAACAAAAAGTAATAAAATATAAAAACATGTAAGGAAAAAAAGATCACCATGTGCACAAGTCAGCAGACACAGTAAATACCAGGGTTTGAGCCCTAAAAACTTAGAGACAATGGAATTGAAACGTAAGAGATATGACATAGTATATTTAAATTGATGAATGAAGAAATAAACCCAAAGAAAAGGGTATCACTATGAAAAACAATGGGTAGATATCTTAAAGTAGAATTTCTAGAAATAAAAAAATGAAAAATATAAAAATAAAAAAAATAAAATAAAATAAATTTTTTTTAAAGAAAAAGTATTGTGAATCGTGGATGGGCCAAATAACTTATTAGACACCTGAAAAGAGAACAAGTCAGCTGGACGATAGATATGATCCATCCCCTGAGAGGGGCCATTGCTTGTACACAGGGAAGGTGATCCTTACTCTGCAGGCCGAGCCGACCATGGGGCCTGACTAGCACCACCAAGCCTGAATGAAAACCCATGTTCATGTTCATGTGTTGTTAATGAAGATGTTAATGTTGTTAATGAAGAACATCAACTTGGCTCTAGTTTGGGGCCATTTGGTTACTAGAGAACTTTTGGATATTGCACTAAGAGTTTTCATTCTAGCGGGCTCACTAATTTGCTGGGTGGATTTATTACTTGAAATTGGGACAATTATTAATCACCTTGGGAAAATGTTCTTGGTCCCCTTGCTGGTGAAATCCCTATCAACATCCTATATATTAGTTTGACCTCTGCATATCTTACTCCAGTTTCACTTATTTATATGATAATTTCAAAGATGTAATATTGGTTGCTACCATTTTTATGTCAGATATTGCATTCTTCCAACTCTGAGAACACTTTCTAAGTATTTCAATCCTTGCTGTGTCACTGCTAAATGAAAACGAACATGCATCATTAAAGTAAACACAGCAGTCCAGTTAATCTTGGCGGTTTCTTTGGCAGCTCTGGTTTTCAATCACGCTGACAGTATTTATCTCTAGATACTGTGGTGTTTCATATTTTGCAACACAGCTGCCTCAGCTTATAGTTACCATCATGCCCAGAGTGCTGGTCAGGGGGAAAATGTAGATCAAAGTCATCCATCATCATTAGGAAGGAAGTGGTATAACCCCTGGCCCCAGGCCCACTTGGAAATCTACAGGAATTTGCCATTTTAGTGTTCAGCCTGAAAAAGGACCTGTCGGAACAAACCATGTCATCAAAATTAAAGTACTGCATATTGAAAATAAGCTTCATCATGACGATGTGCAGAATTTTCATGTATTTTTTTTAAAGATTTCATTATTTATTTGACAGAGAGAGGGAACACAGCAGCGGGAGCAGGAGAGGAGACGCAGTCTTCCTGCTGAACAGGGAGCTCAATGTGGGGCTCAATCCCAGGACCCTGGGATCATGAACTGAGCCAAAGGCAGATGCTTAACTACTAAGCCACCCAGGCACCCTTCATGTATTCTTTTTTAAAGATTTTATTCATTTATTTGAGGGTGGGGGTAGAGAGAGATCACAAGCATGCGGGAGGTATAGAGAGAGAAGCAGACTCCCTGTTGATCAGGGAGCCGGATGAGGAACTTGATCCCAGGACCCTGGGATCATGACCTGAGCCAAAGACAGAAGCTTAACCAACTGAGCTACCCAGGCACATGTGATGGGTTTTTAAATGCAAATAGAACTGAGCATGGCATTTTATTTTGGGAATCTTTTTTTTTTAAGATTTTATTTATTTATTATAGAGAGAGTGTGTGAGAGAGAGGATGAGCATGAGAAGTGGGAGGGTCAGAGGGAGAAGCAGACTCCCTGCCGAGCAGGGAGCCCGATGTGGGACTCGATTCTGGGACTCCAGGATCATGACCTGAGCCAAAGGCAGTCGCTTAACCAACTGAGTCACTCAGGTGTCCCTATTTTGGGAATCTTGATTAATTTACAAAATTACAATTATTCCAGTTACTATCAATCATTTTTAAATACATTTTAAAAAACAGTCCAAAATATAGAAACTGAAATCATCACTTCTTCTAAAATAGAATTTAGATGAGTCACAAAGCATTAGGGAATTTTTTTTAAAAGATTTTATTTATTTGATAGTGAGAGAGACAGCAAGAGGGAACACAAGCAGGGGGAGTGGGAAAGGGAGAAGCAGGCTTCCCACCGTGCAGGGAGCCGGATACGTGGCTCAGTCCAAGGACCCTGGGATCATGACCCAAGCCGAAGACAGACACCTAACAACTGAGCCATGCAGGTGCCCCAGCACTAGGAATTTTGTGTGTTTAAATACATATCTTATGCAACCTGGCTGAAGAGTTTTGCATTTGATTTTTAGATTTGTGGACATTAGTAGTTCATGTGATTAATATCTAATTGCTTAGGATTATGACAGAATAAAGTAAGTTTAGCTATGGATAAAGAAAAGTTATAAAGAGATTTAAAATGCAGGAAATTTTGAAAATAATAAATAAGATCAAACACAAAATAGAAGCTGTTGAAGTTTACATTCAAGAAAATCTTCCAACTCTCGGTGCCTAATGGTATATGTATTGGGATAAGAAATAACACAGGTAGTAGGAATATGACAACATGTCTATTATCCTTTGTTGTTTAGGAGGTGGTGATTTACATCATGCCTTAATGTTGTGTCTCTTACATAGAGATGTTTGCATTACATTGAAATTTGTACTCATGTGATATCAAAATAATATGAAATTATATATTTTTTAAAGGTTTTTAAAGTTTTTAAACTGTTAATTTATTTAAATTCATTTCATTAATGTATAGTATATAATTAGTTTCAGAGGTAGAGTTCAGTGATTCATCAGATGTATATAACACCCAGTTCTTATCACATTATATGCCTTCCCTAATACCCATCCCTACAGCAACCCTCCCTTCCAGCAACCCTCAGTTTGTTTCCTTTAGTTAAGAGTATCTTAAGGTTTGCCTCCCTCTTTGATTTTGTCTTATTTTTCTTTCCCTTTGCCTATGACCCTCTATTTTAAAAGGGTCTGAAGAGTCTTTTTTTTTTTTTTTTTTTTTTTTTTGCCAGTAGGTTAAGGAATAAGAGAACTGGAAATAAAAATTAACAAGATACAATGCAAAGAGATAATGAAATGAACTATATGAAAGAATGTTCGGGATAGAGAGATAAGGTCTGATATATATCCAGTAAATGTTCTGGAAGGAAAGAAATAAAGATATTTGAATTACAATAGTTGAAGTTTTCCAGAATTAATGAAAGACATAAATCCACAGAAAAGAGCACAACATATCCAAACAGAATTTTAGAATTCCATATCTTGGCATACTGTATTGAAACTGAGAGTAGACAGTTAGACACGAACTGGAGGCAAGGGTGGTGATAAATAGGTTATACTTTGGAAGCCTGGGGGCATGGCATCCTGACTCTGTGGCTCACAACATCCTGACCTTGTGGCTTCCAGCATCCCCAGGCTGACAGATCAAGAGCAACAGGTACAGAACGTGGGCTCTCCTCTAACACCTCTGCCCCAGGGTAACCTCTAGGCTCGTTACAATTCATTTGCATTGCCGTTCCCCTTCTCCATGGAAAAATGCTGCCATAATGGTTCTGGTACAAACCTTGAAAAGTCAAAAACTCCCCCTCCTGACCAGTGGGAGGAGCACCCCCTGCGAAATGATTGGAAGATCCTCCATTAGAGATCAGCCTGTCCATGATCCAAGACCCCACTTACACACAAAGAAAAAAACCCTGTAGCTTTAGTGCAATTACCACCTCTGGGCCTGCCCATTCTCCCATATGTCCTAAAGAAATTGCTTTGTGCTTGCCTCATTCCTGCTGACTGTCTTTCTTCTAGCATGGATCTTCATGTAAATCCTTCATGGGAAATTGAAGAATTGAGACCTCCATTCACATAACACAGAATCTCCAACTAGTAACAGAAATCCTGGAACATCAAAGATATAAAGAAGATTCTAAAAGTAGCCAGGGAGAACAGACAGATCACCACGAATGGTAATTAGACTAACAGCATGCTTCCCAGTAGCATCAATAGACTCTAGAAAAATGTCTCCAAAATATTGAGAGAAAATAGCTATTAACTTAGAATACTAGCCCCAGCTAAACTATCACATAAGGATAAAGACATTTTCAGATAAATAAGAACTATTAACGTATGTACTTCAGCAGTAAAGAAATTGAATCCAGGTGGAAGGAATGAGATGTAAGAAGCAAAATAAAAGGAAAAAAAAGGAAAATTGGAACAGGCAATTTTTAATGAAGCGATATCAACAATAATAATAATTAATTTGGTGGTGTTTTTTTAAATATGGCACTAAAATACTAATAAATAATAACACAAAATGGGAGGGAGGAATCAGTTAAAGCCACTTAGTGTCCCTGTATTATTCAAGACAAAAGAAGAGATACTGTAGTTTGTTTAGTATGCATATTAAAATTTTAAGGGTGGCTGCTGAAAGAATAGAAATAGAAAGAGCAGGAGCAATAGAGGAGGGGAAGGAAATAAAGAAAGCTTGATTTATCTAATGGGAGGCAAAAAAAAGAGCAGAAAATAAATTCAAACTAAACATAGAAATGAAAAAGAACAAAACAAGATAGTAGAAATCTACATATATCAATAACAAAAATAAACACAAGAAGGTTAAACTTAACAGTTATAGGGGAATCCCAGAATATTTTAAAATTTAATTAAATATTGTTAAATATTATATGACAATTAAAATTAACAAACCAAATATGTCAACAAGGATAAAGTCCCAAACATAATGTTGAGTGGTAAAAAAGAGCTAAAAGAATATTTCAATATTGCAAAATTTATGCATAATTTTAAATACCTCAAATTATAATGTAGATTGCTTCTTCCATTTATATATGTAAATCACCCATGGAGATTTATATAGTAAAATTATAAAAATAAGCATGGGAAAAATATGCAGAAACTTTGAGATAGTGGCTTGGGAAGCAGTAAAGTTAGGGAAAAGGAATGAATGAGCTTTCACTATTTTTTTAATGTTTTGATTCTTTAAAAAAAATTCAAACCAGGGCACCCGGGTGGCTCAGTCAGTTAAGTATCCAACTCCTAATTTCAGCTCAGGTCATGATCTCAGGGTCATGGGATCAAGCCCCATGTTGGTCTCTACATTCAGAGGGGATCCTGCTTGAGATTCTCTCTCTCCCTCTCCCTGCTCACGGTGCTCTCTCGTGCTCAAATTAAAAAAAAAAAATTAAACTAAACATGGCAGACCATTAATAGCTATTTTATTTTCATAGGAGGTTGGTAATGTCTATCATTTCTCTACTTTTCTCAATGTTTGAAATATTTCCCAATTTAAAATACTAGTGTTTCAATAAAATCTTGTTAGTTTCCACTCCTGGGTCTATATCCAAAGGAATAGAAAACAAAGACAAACAGATGCTTGTACATCAATGTTCATTGCAGCTTTACTCACAATAGCTAAGAGGCATAAACAACCCACGTGTCCACCAACAAAAGAATGAATAAACAAAATGTAGTGTATGAGTACAACAAACTATTTTAAAAAATGAAGTTCTGATACATACTGCAATGTGGGTAAAACTTGAAACTATTATGCTAAGTGAAATAAGTCAGATGCAAAAGGACAAATACTGTATAAATCATTTATATGAAATACCTAGAATAGGCAAATTCATAGAAGCAAAAATAGATTAAAGTTTACCAAAGCTTGAAGGAGGGGGAATGGGAAGTTACTGCTTAATAGATTTAAGTTTGTATTTGGTGTAATGAAAATCTTTGGGAAATAATGGTTATGGTTGCATACATTGTAAATATAATTAATGCCACTGAATTATACACTTAAAATGGTTAAAGTAGCAAATTTTGTTATATCTAATTACCATAAATTTTAGAAAATAATGTAATATGTCAAAAACCATTGAACAGTTTTATTTGCATATGTATATATATTTAAAGACTTTAATTATTTGAGAGAGAGAGATAGCAAGAGAAAGCATGAGCAGGGTGGAGAAGGGGGAAGCAGACTCCCCGCTGAGCACAGAGCCCCACAAGGGGCTGGATCCCAGGACCCTAGGATTAAGACCTAAGCTGAAGGCAGATGCCTAACCGACTGAGCCACCAAGATGCCCAACCGACTGAGCCACCAGGATGCCCCTTGTGTGTTATTGAAGACAGGTATTAACATGTACTTGCCATGTGTTGACTTTTTTTAAAAAAATCAAGCTATAAGCTTTTATTACAAATTTAAAAATGAGGTTCTTAAAACTTCAACTTGACCAAATATGAAACAATTTAAAAATCTCTAAAGGTGTATTGAGAAAAATCAGGCTTTCAAACACACAGGTCATTACCAAAAAGAGAGGTCTTAGGTAAAACTAGGAAAAGCACTGGGGCATAGCGCAGGTAGTTCTAGTCATCTGGTCAACAGAAAAGGCACACACTTGAGGTCTTGGCTCCAACCTTCCTTTTTTTTTTTTTTTTTAAGATTTTTATTTATTTGTTTATTTATTTATTATTTGACAGAGAGACAGCGAGAGAGGGAACACGAGCAGGCAGGGTGGGAGAGGGAGAAGCAGGCTTTCCAGGGAGCAGGGAGCCTAATGCGGGGCTCGATCCCAGAATCACGACCTGAGCCAAAGGCAGAAACTTAAGGACTGAGCCACCCATGTGCCCCTTTCACTCATTTCTTATTGCTGGAATGTCATAGTCATTTCTTCTGGTAGGAGGATGAAAGACCCCTGTGGAGAAGGCCAGCCGGCATTTACTCTGTCCTGCCCTGTCGAGCGGCCGAATTTTCAGCGGGTGGATGGACTGCTTTGGTGTCCATGCCATCTTGCGGTTTCAGGTTTTCTGGGCGTCTGCCTTCATGTTTGCAGGTGCAGCACTGTCGACATTGGGTCTCATCTCTGATTCCCCATGTTTTCATTGCTTGTCCTCTTTGGGCATTTTCTGGCATGGAGGGCCCTTGAGAATCACTGTCTGTAACCCCATCAGTATATGGTCTCACTGGTTTATCTTGCTCTCCTGCACCCTGCTTGTCAGCCCCCTCCATCCCTTCCCCCAGCAAGGGAGGGGTGGAGTGCGGGGGTTGATGCAGGTGGGATCGGTAGCCTGGGCAGGGTGGATGCGGTGGGGCCTCGCCTTGGGGAGCACTCTCCCACCCCTCTTTCTTTCCCCACTCTCTTCATCCTGGTACTTCCGCAGAAGGACCCCTGCGCTATGGCTAGGATGCGCTCCTCTGCATATTTCCTGCCTTCTACTGGGACACCAACAAGGTCCTCCGAGGACATCAAACCCCATAGTTCCTGCAACCTCTCCCCCACACAGTTACTTCCGGGGTCCTTCTTTACGGCAGTCTGGCATGCAGAGACATCTTCCTTGGTATCATTCCTGTTGATGAAACCGTAACTGTTTGTTGCACTGTTTGCTGTTTCCACAATCTTCCTCATGGTGACATTCTTGTCCCTGCTGGCAGGTGCCTTGGTGTGAGCCTCCTGGGTGTTGTTGCTCCCTGCGCTACTGTGGGTGGTGCCGGGCTTGGTGTCTGCATTTAGCACTGAGGGCGGGTGGCTGTGAGCTGCCTGGTGTCTTGTCACTGCAAGCCGTTGCTGTCACAGAGACTGGGCCACCTTCTGCTGTTGTGGCTCCTCCTGGGTGTGGGTACCTAGCCCTTTGGTGGCAGCAGGGCTGCTCAGGGCTCCCTGGGGCCTGCTCTCTGTTCATGCTATGGATCTAGCTCTAACAGTACACTTTAAGTGAGTGAGTCCTATGGCATGTGAATTAATATCTCGAGAAAACTGTTTTAGAAAATGGTTTTTTATTATATTCAGTTAGCCAACCTGTAGTACATCATTAGTTTTTGATATAGCATTCAGTTATTCATTAGTTGCATATAATGCCCAGAGCCATTCACAACAGGTGGCCTCCTTAATACCCATCACTAGGCTACCCCATCCCCCACCCCCTCCCCTGTGAAACCCTCAGTTTGTATCCCACAGTTATCAAAAACTAATGACGTACTGTATGGTGACTAACATAACAATAAAAATTTTTTAAAAAAAGAAATTTAGGTGAAAAAAAAAAGAGTCTCTCAAGGTTTCTTATTCTCCCCCTTCAGTTTTCCCTCCCTTCCCCTATGGTTCTCCGTGCTATTCCTTATGTTCCACTTATGAGTGAAACCATATAATTGTCTTTCTCGGTTTGACTTACTTCACTTATCATAATCCCCTCCAGTTCCATCCATGTTGATGCAAATGGTGGGTATTCGTCTTTGTTGGTGACTGAGTAGTACTCCATTGTAAATATGGACCACATCTTCTTTATCCATTCTTCTGCTGAAGGGCATCTTAGCTCCTTCCACAGTTTGGCTATTGTGGACATTGGTGCTATGAGCATTGGGGTGCATGTGCCCCTTCTTTTCACTACATCTGTATCTTTGGGGTAAATACCTAGTAATGCAATTGCTGGATCATAGGGTAGCTCTATTTTTAACTTGTTGAGGAACCTCTATGCTGTTTTCCAAAGTGGCTGTATCATCTTGTATTCCTACCAACAGTATAGGAGGACTCCCCTTTCTCCAAATCCTTGCCAACAATTGTCGTTTCCTGTCTTATTAATTTTTGCAATTCTAACTGGTGTGAGGTGGTATCTCACTGTGGTTTTGATTTGAATTTCCCTGATGGCTAGTGATGTTGAACATTTTTTCATGTGTTTCTTAGCCATTTGTATGTTCTTTGAAGGAGTGTCTGTTCATGTCTTCTGTCCATTTTTTGACTTCATTATTTGGGGTTTTTTAGGTGTTGAGTTTAAGAACTTCTTTATAGATCTGGGATACCAGCCCTTTATCTGTTATGTTATTTGCAAATATCTTCTGCCTTTCCATGGGTTGCCTCTTAGTTTTGTTGACTATTTCCTTTCCTGTGCAGGAGCTTTTTATTGTGATGAAGTCCCAAAAGTTCATTTTTGCTTTTGTTTCCCTTGCCTTTAGAGATATGCCTTGAAAGTCTTGATAGTAAGTGATAGTATGAAAATAAAACTGATCAGAACCAGATATCCCAGGATCAAGGGTCAGTTTGGTAATCCAGGCCTCTGTTTTCATATGTATGAGATATACTAGATGATCCTTAAAGTTCTTTCCACCATTTAGAGTACAAGAATCTGCAAAAGACAGGCGAAGAGTGTTAAAACAAGTTTCTCTGCTAGAAGTCGAGGCTCCCTTTTATGTAAGGTCAAGTGTTGGTTGCTTCGTGTTTGTGGCAGGTGATGGGGAAATCCCCCTGAGAGTTCCCTCTATACTGCTTTGTTAAAGACACGGAAATCCAGTGGAAGAGAAGAAAGAAAAGCCTGTGAAGCCAGTAATTTAATGCCGGCTGTGATGTTGGAGCCTTGATCTGGTCCTAGGCAGTCCTTAGGGGTTTGAGCCACATTCCCAATCACCCAGGATGAGTTGCAACCCAGGCTGTTCCTGTCCACCCTACCCCCATCGCCCTAATACTGACCTATCTTTATCTGTGTAGAGAAACATTTAATCTCTTAAACTGTGTCATAATGCCTATCTTTATCTGTGTAGAGAAACATTTAATCTCTTAAACTTCATTCTGTTTAGCTCCAGAATGCAGGAGAAGGGAAGGTGTAGGAATCACTGTAGATTTTGGCTCAAAATAAGAAGAAACTTTCTAACAATTAAAATGATATGAAAATTGAGTGACAATCTGATAATACGGTGAAACTCATTAGTGGGCAGGTCTAAGAAAGAGATCATACCGCCAAGATTGCAATAGAGAAGTTCTCAAACTTTCTCTGCATCAGAAACCTGGGAAGCTTGTTAAGCCACAGATCACTCAGCTCTCTCCCAGAGCTTCTGAATCAGTAGGTCTAGGTGAGAGCCAGACAATTTGCTTTTCTAATAAATTCCCAGGGGCTGATGTGTTGCTAATCTGAGGGCCACACTTTGAGAACCACTGCTAAAGAGGATCTCCTGACACCGGGTGGGATGTCGTAGTAGATAACTTTCAAGTTATCTGTCAGCTCTGAGACTCTGGGAATCTATGGAAGGCCCATACAAGGCAAACAATCGGGTTCCAGAGACATGAATTTGCTCCAAAAAAAAAAACAGAACTCAGTTCACTTTAGTTCAAAGAACTGAGTACTTAGAGAACCCTCATTATGTCCTTAGCAATAAACTATTAAGTACTCAAGGTACTATTTAAAAAAATTACAGCAAATGATCCTGTCTCTCAGAAAGCCTACATTTAGACTAGAAAGGCAAATCCAAGTTCTTCCATGTAACTTTCATCTACCTGACAAATATTATGTTTCTACTATTCTTCCATCTATAAGCTACATGTGGGAGTACAAAGTGGGAGGAAGGCAGCCCAATCTAAGAAGTACATAAAGTTACAACCTTTCTAAAACTTAATTTATTCATGTGTAAAAGGGAAAAGATACTGACTTGCCAAGGTCATTGTGAGAATTAAATTAAATAATTGTTTATGAAAGTGCCTATAATAGGTGCTCAATAAATACAGTTGTCCTCTGTAATACATGGTTACAGTTACCCGCAGTCATTCATGGTCCAGAAGCAGATGATCAGATGATAGATAGTCCAAAGGTCAATAATAATGTAACACCGGCTCACAGTACCTATGTCATTCACCTCGCTTCATCTCACATCATCATCATGTTCTCATCTCACAACATCACAAGAAGAAAGGTGAGTACAGTGTAATATTGAGAGAGAGAGACCACATTCACAAAACTTTTACTACTGCATATTGTTATAATTGTTATATTTTACTATAAGCTGTTGTTGATCTCTTTCTATACCTAATTTATAAATTAAACTGTATTGTAGGTATGTATGTATATTTTTAAAAAACAGTATATGTACGGTGAGGTACTATTTGTGATTTCAGGCATCCACTGGGGGTCTTAGAATGTATCTCCCATGTATTAAGTGGGGGTTACTGTATTTCTTTTGTCTGGGATGCTTCATATCAGAAATAAAACTTGCTCTGGTCCTTGAGAGCTGCCAAAGTAAGTTCATGGCCATCAACCTCCATGGAAAAAGTGAGCGAGGTGTTTTTCTAAACATGCCTCACTGTGATCTGGTTCCTCCCACTGTCACAGTGTCTCTCCCCCTCTACCAATAGCAGTAGAACAAAGTCTCGGAGAACCTCGGGAATACTGCAAGATCTCTGTCATCATGGGCACTGTGAGCCACAGAAGATCCCAGATGGTGATGAGCTGATAAGCAGCAGATACAGAGTTTCTCAACTTGGCACCATGACTTCTTGGATTGGGTAGTGTTTTGTTACTGGGACTGTTTGTGCATCATAAAACATTTAGCAGCATCCCTGGCCCATATCCCTAAAAGCTAGCAGCACTCTTTTCTGATCATCACTTCCAAAAATGTCTCCAGATACTTCCACATATCCCCATGGAGCAAACTCCTCCAGCTGAAAAACACTGGTGCAGATGGACTCTTGCACACATAGATTTGCCAGATTTAGCAAATAAGAATACAAGATGCTTGAAAAGGCAATTCATAATGTGGGAGAAGGTATTGACCCATCATATATCTGATATACAGTACCAGGGATGAATTTCCAGATTATACAAAGAGCTCCTACTACTCAACAACAATAACAAAACAAAACAAAACAAAACAAAAACCCAATTCAAAAATGGACAAAGGACTTATGTAGATAGTTTTTCACAAGACATATAAATGGCCAATAAGCAAGTAAAAAACTGCTCCGTCATCTCTAGCTATTTGGGAAATGCAAATCAAAATGACATGAAGTATGGAGGGAAATGGTGGAATGGAAGAAAATATTTTCCCTAGTCGAATGGTGGTTGACAGGGGCTGGGAAGGGGCAATGGGGAGATGTTAGTTAATGGCTAGCAAGTTTCAGTTATGCAAGATAAATACTCTAGAGGTCCCCTGTACCACATGGCCCCCATTGCTAACAATACTGTCTTTTGCACTTGCCAGATGTTAAAAGAGTAGGTCTCAAACAATAATAACAAAATAAAATGGGAAAAAACACGATGAGATACTTCTTCACACTCATGGCTATTCTAAACATAATTGTTTTAAGCAGGGAAAATAAGAAGTGTTGGCAAAGATGAGGAGAAATTGAAATCCTTGTGTACTGCTGGTGGGAAGACAAAAATGAGATGGCTGTTGTGGAAAGAGTTTTACGGTCCACCAAAAGGTTAAACATAGAATTGCCCTATGATCTGCCAATTTCACTTCTAGTGAATTTCAACAAAAATAAAAGTGGGGACTTCAACAGAGTTATACCCCAATGTCCATAGCAGTGGACAAAATGTGAAACACCCCAAATGTCTATCAACAGATGAATGGATAAACAAAATGTGGTATATTAATGTCAAATGGAGTTTTGATTCATGTTACAACATGGGTAAACCTTGAAAGCATGATGCTAAGTGAAGAAAGACACACCCAAAAGGAGAAATACCGTATGACCCCACTGATAGAAGACACCTAGAATAGACAGATTCATGGGCACCTGGGTGGCTCAGTGGGTTAGAGCCTCTTCCTGCAGCTCAGGTCATGATCCCAAGGTCCTGGGATCGAGTCCCACATCGGGCTCTCTGCTCAGCAGGGAGCCTGCTTTCCCTCCTCTCTCTCTCTGCCTGCCTCTCTGCCTACTTGTGATCTCTCTCTGTCAAATAAATAAATAAAATCTTTTTTAAAAATATAGATTCATAGAAACAGAAAATATTGTAGATGTTCCGGGGGCATGGGGGAGGGAGTGGGGAGTTCTTCTACAATGGGTACAGTTTCTATTTGGGATGATGAAAAAGTTCTGGAAACACAGTTGGGATGGTTGCACAATATTGTGAATGTGCTTCATGTCATTGAATTGTATACTCGACATTGCTAAAAGGGTAAATTTAATGTATATTTCATCTCAACAGAAAAAAATGTTTAGTAGAGGATCACCAAATTACATTTGAAATCGATGTGAACAATGAATTTTTTAGAATGAGAATGTCACATGCAATTTTTAGGACATATTTATATTTAATAACATAAATTGTATTGTTTTTCTAACATTTGAATGCAGCTAGGCATTCTGCGTTTTCTCTGCCAACCCTGCCAGGAGACACTCGGAGTCTTAACTTAGGTAGAAACCGAGAAGATTCCAGAGATGTTTTAGGGAATAACACTGATAGGACTTGGTGACCAAATGGAATGAGCACATGCTAAGCTATTTCAAATAGCACTGAGGGTTTTGTTTTATAGCACAGAGAAGCCTTTCGTGGAGATAAAAGAGCCACCACGGCCATTCAGTTCATTCATTTCTACCACTTAAGCCGTATACAACGCTGACATTGTTCTATGGTCTATCCACACCTCAGTGAGAAAATAAGGAGTGTAGGGTCCAGCGGGGTCAAGGACAAGTAAGAAGACAGTGACAGTGGGTTATGGAGAGTTCCATGACAGAGGGAGTAGATATGCTGCAAGGACAGCAGGTGGCAGGGGTCCCCGGACAGGATCCTGGGATAGGGGAGAAGCAGCATCAGGAGCCCTTGAAGGACTACTGAGGACAGACCTGGCCTCCTGGGCTGTCACCTGGGGTGGCGCTACAGACCACGAAGAATCTCACTTTCTTATTGTCTTCCACAGATCAATGTCCTAAGGAGGAACTTCACAGCTCCCAACCCAGCTAAACTTGTTGCCAGCAGATTCAGATATTATCTGGCAAACTGGAATGACTACCATCTGCCCTGCAGCCTTCCTGGAATAATGATTTTAAAGATAAAATATAAAATAGATTGGCGGGGTCCTTCCCAACCACAGACTTCCCAGCAGCCAACGTGGAGCCAACAGTACGACCTGGGAAATGGGCAACTTCTCAGCTGGGTTGATTCCTTGGCTTCCCTTCTGCACTGGCTTAAACTGGCCCCCTCTGCTGCCTCGTATACAGGTGCATCCATAAATTATCACTTCATTAGGCACGTTGTAGCACCACTAAAATTACATCTGCAAAATGCACCATTAAAGGACTGGGGCTGGCTCAGGAGGAGTGAGTCATCAAGATTAAAGAAAAGCCATTTCTAAAATCCTGGCATTTCGGGAAATATCCTGAGGCTGCTCAGTGGGGCAGGGCGGGGGGGGGGGGGTGGTATTAAATTGCCTTGTTAGCCTACTGGATTCTCTATAACTTTCTGTGCCTGGAGACCCAGCCTCCTCTCATCTTTTGGATCTTTCTACTTAGTAGGCAGGGTGAATTTCCTGTCAAGATTGGTGAAGATTCAGAGGTGTCTGGTTGGTCAAACAGCCAAAATCCCAGTGGGTGGGTGGGGCAAGGCACCTTGAAGATATGCTGCACCTTGATTTCAATCCAAGTGAGTGTAACCTTACCTTTTTCTTGGGAGGCATGGGGCAGACCCTGAGAATAGGAAAGAACAAAAGGGGCTGCAGATGGCATTTTTAGGGCAGTGCAACTGTTCTGTATGATACTGTAATCAGTATATGTGCCATTATACACTTGCCCAAACCCATAGAATGTACACCAAGAACCCTAATGCAAACTGATTTTTAGGAAACAATGAATCCATATTGGCTCATCTCTGTAACAAATGCACTTCATTAATTTGAGGTGTTACTAATAAGAGAAAGAAGGGGGGAAGTGAGGCAAACTCTCTATACTTTGTGTCCAATTTTCTGTAAACCTGAAACTGCCAAAAATAAAGTCTCCTAATTTAAAAGAGAGAGAGAGAGAGAAGAGTTGTGGAGTCTTCCCAGGGTAAGACTGGGATGGAGGCAGGACAGGCAAGGAATGGATTCATTCATAAACGGTGAGGTCCAAGCAAGCAGGGCTGTAACCACTTAGAAGGTGGGGGCTATTTTACTAACCTCTGTGTGTGTACATCATAATATGTTTGCTATATGAGTGAACAAATCAATGAATGAATGAAACTCATTTAAGGTGGTTATCAATGGGTAAATGATTTAGAAACAGCGGGGAATCTCTCTCAAGAGATATAGCCCATTTGCCTATACATCTAGCCTGTAAGATTTGCAATACCCACCCACCTGTGTGCACAAGAAACCCCCCAACACACACACACACACACACACACACACACACACACACACAGCTGCTTCAACCCCAGCCAATCTCTAGGTTGAGAGCTACAGTTTTTCAGGATCTCCTCACCCTTTGCGCACATAGCTGTAGGATAAATATATTGTTGCCCTGTGCTGCTGGGGAAGACCCAGCCTAAGAAAGAACCCATCTTTGCCAAATTCATTTTGCATGGTTTTTTTTTTTAAGATTTTATTTATTTATTTGACAGACAGAGATCACAAGTAGGCAGAGAGGCAGGCAGAGAGGGAGGAGGAAGCAGGCTCCCTGCTGAGCAGAGAGCCCGATGCGGGGCTCGATCCCAGGACCCTGAGATCATGACCTGAGCCGAAGGTAGAGGCTTTAACCCACTGAGCCACCCAGGCGCCCCTTCATTTTGCATGTTAACAAAGCCCAACATGCAGGCAGAGATGTGGCTTCCCAGGAGCATACACAAGAAGTTCTCTGCTCCTCTTCTTACTGCTTTTCCCTACATGGACAGAAGCCTTCCTCCAAGTGCTAACTGGACGGACTTCATTAAGGACTCCAGAAGGCCTCTGTTAAAACACCTGAACCATTCCTATCCTCTGCCCACAGCACCAAAGCATGGCGCCTTACTCCTTGGGAAGAGGGGCAGGGTGTGAGGCCGGCCTGGATTAGAAGAGGTCACAGAGGAGGCTGGCAGTGGAAGAGTTAGCATCGCTTCATGGTCTGGAAGGTCAGTTCTTTTTTTTTTTTTTTTTAAAGATTTTATTTATTTATCAGAGAGAGAGAGCGAGCACAGGCAGACAGAATGGCAGGCAGAGGCAGAGGGAGAAGCAGGCTCCCCGCTGAGCAAGGAGCCCGATGTGGGACTCCATCCCAGGACGCTGGGATCATGACCTGAGCAGCTGCTCAACCAACTGAGCCACCCAGGCGTCCCAGGAAGGTCAGTTCTAAAAGGGTATTGAAGGCCTGGCGTAAGTTTTAGATTCAGGGAATCATGGAAGAGTTGGCATTTAATCTCAGGTTTAAGAATAAATAGTAATTTCCATGCAGGCAGGGAAGGCAACCAGGGATTAAAATCAGAGTTTGACTGTTTCAGAGATTGTTAAAAGGTGGCCCATTGCCCACTGCCCAAATCTCATGGCAAGAGAGAGGTCATTTTAAGTTGCTTATGCATAGGGTCCTGGGCCCACATTAGTTTTAGAGGAAGGGTTGGTCTCAGAGCTGAGCAGTGAGTTCCAGCCCTGGACAGCCTAGGCATTTCTGGCTTAGAGCCTAACTGTACCTAAGTGAACTTGGCCCTTCTCCCTTCCTGTCTCCCTTCCTCCTTCCCTTCTTCTCATCCTCTTCCTCCTCCTCCTCTTCCTCCTTCCCCTGCTTTTGTTCTTCTTTCTTTCTTACCTACCCCCACTCTCTTCTTCCTTCCTTCCTTCTTTCTCTTTCTTTTCTTTTTTTTTTTTTTTTTCTTTTCCTTCTTTCTCTTTGTGTTGTGAGAAATACCAGGAACATGTAGCAGCTATCCAGTTTCTTAGCTTGTCTAAGAGGTAAAACAGGGTGAGCTCGCTCTATGGGAACTTGGAAAGATTCCCCCAAGCCCAGAAACAGCACAGCATGTCTCACATTCAGAAGTCCCACAGAGAAGCCTGGGATACCAGCTTGAGCAAAGTATTAACTTTATGAATGACACTAGTGCCTCCCAAACTCTAATGTGCATTCCGATCACCTGGGGGATCTTGTTAAATTGTAGGTTCTGATTCACTAAAGCTAAGCTGGAGCCTGAAATTCTGCATTTCTAACCAACTGCCAGTGGTTGCTGTTGATTCTGATTGGTAGGACCCACTCTCTGACCCACACGAGTGTGGAAGGGAGCAAGCTCTCAGCCTTGCTTGTCAAGTATACAAAGGAATGTTCGGCTATCACCTGTCTGCCCGTGGCTACTTCCAGGTACCAATTTCTGGGACCTGAAGGGGCATGCTGTGGTTGGACTGGTTGGTTCAGAAAATACCCATATGCATGCATCCCTACCCTCCAGGAAGTAGGCATCACCTTGGACTATGTGTTGAGAAGGTTCTGTCAACTAAATTGTGTGAACAAGGCAAGATGAGAAGAGTCAATCTAAATCCTTTTTAAGTGAAAAAAAAAAGTATTAAACTTCACTAAAATGTCTTTTGGTCATCTCTCTATTCATGGCATTTACCCTAGAAGAGACATTAGCACACAAGAAGCACTAAGTGTGTGTAAATGAGCAAATAATAGTTATTGTGTACTGAGTGTCCGACTCTACACAAATTATCTCATTGCTTTCCTACAACCAGACAGGTGTCTTTATTCATTCCAACCCTACTTGTAGGTTAACCAATGCTTGAATAGCTTGTTGAGCTAATGGACTTAGTGGTAAAGCTCTGGCTAAAGCTTTCTTCATACCTCTGTGGCCACTCGTGATTCTAGCCGGTACTCTGGAGACTTTCCAGTGTGAGGGCATTCCCCAGCCTTGTCTTTCTTGGCTCAGGAGGGTAACTGAACAAGGGAAGGGAAGGTACATTGAGCAAAGAGTCCAGCAAAGGCTGAACTATCTTTGAGGCAGCCCTGAGGCCAGGGCACTCCACAGGGACCATTTGGAAGCAGCCACATGTATTAAGAATGGTAACAAAGCCATTGTTCACTCTTGGACCCATTCTCTGCATTTCACAAATACTCTTGGCTACTGGCTTCTGGGAGTGAGGCCAGAGAAATGCTTTGGCAGAGGAAAGCAGAAACCAAGACAATTCTGTCCTTCCCAATCTGGGTGGCACTTCTAGCAGTGGCCATCACTTCTGAGCCCCAGCTTCTGTGACCTCTCACCTTGTGGTTCCACCTCTGACTGGCTATTCCCACCACATTTCTAACTCCAACCACAGTTTCAGCATCACGCTTTGACAAGGCTTCCTTGTTCTGTTGTCTAGCCGGACCTAGGGATGGAGCAGCATTCTGCTGTTACTAATCACAGGATTGTCTCACCTTCTCATGCTTGGCTTCTAAGCTCTTTCATCTTTTCCATAATCAATTCCCCATATTAAATTCCCTCTGTTGAAAGACTTAGAGTTGTACCCAAATAATCCAATTAAAAATGGGCAGAAGACATGAACAGACATTTCTCCAAATAACACAACCAGATGGCCAAAAGACACATGAAAAGATGCTCAACATCATTCAGCTTTGGGGAAATTCAAGTCAAAACTACAATGAGATATCATCTCACATCTGTCAAAATGGTTAAAATAAAAAACACAAGAAAGAACAAGTGTTAGCAAGGATGCAGAGAAAAAGGAACCCTCCTACAGTGTTGGTGGTAATGCGAACTTGTAGCCAGTGTGGAAAGCAGTATGGAGATTCCTCAAAAAGTTAAAAATGGGGGCGCCTGGGTGGCTCAGTCGTTAAGCATCTGTCTTTAGCTTGGGTCATGATCCCAGGATCCTGGGATCGAGCCCCACATCAGGCTCCCTGCTTAGTGGGAAGCCTGCTTCTTCCTCTCTCACTACCCCCTGCTTGCGTTCCTGCTCTCTCTGTGTCAAATAAATAAATAAAATCTTTTAAAAAAAAAGTTAAAAATGGAACTACTCTATGATCTAGTAATCACACTACTAGATATTTACCCAAGGAATACAAAAAACAGTAATTCAAAGGAATACATGCACCCCAATGTTTATAGAAGTATTATTTACAATAGCCAAGATATGGAAACAGAGCAAGTGTCTGTTGATAGATGAGTGGGTGAAGATGGAGTGCATACACACACACACACACACACACACACACATTTTATATATGTGAAGTATATTGAATGAATATTATTCAATGAAGTATCATTCAGGCATAAAAAGAATGAAATCTTTCCATTTGTAACCACATAGATGGAACTAGAGAGTGTAATGCTAAGCAAAATAAGACAAATACCATATGATGTCACTCATATCTGGAACTGAAGAAACAAAACGAGTGAAAAAAGGATCAAAAGTGAGAGAGAGAGAGAGAGAGAGAAACCAAGAAACAGACTCTTAACTATAGAGAACTAACTGACAGTTACCAGAAGGAAGGTGGATGAGGGATGAGTGAAATAGGTCATGGGGATTGAAGAGTACAGTTATCATGATGAAAAAATAAAATAAAATAATATATAACAGAATAGATTTTCTCCGCAAACAGTTTTCAGCTCTGAAATGTATAATTTCTACTGAGAGTCCCAGTTTCAATTAAATAAAACATAGTAACCAAGAGGTATCATTGTCCAACCTCAGGCAAATTAATCCATAAGTTTCCTCTCACTGGAGTAGACCACATCAATGTCAGTGACAGTTGCCAAGACAGCTGGAGCAAGGATTCTTTCATCAGATAAGAGGATTACATCAGGTGGCCTCAAAAATCTCTCCTATATTTATGATAAATATAAGGTAGACTAAGAGCTCTTAAAGATCTGTCTTGCCCACCATAGTAGTCTCAACACCTAGTATGTAGTATGTAGTATTTAATAGGCACCAAGTAAACATTTGTTAAATAAATAATTGGCGGTTCTTGGATTCTTGGGCCTGTGATTCTATTATTGGTGTCTGAAGCTTATTTTATAGTACTTACCACACTGTGTTGTAGTTGGCATTTTATCTGTTATCTGCACTTCTTTCTGACCTTCCCAAGGACTGGGACTGCTTTTTTTCTCTCTTTGCTAACCAGGACTCACACAACAGAAAGCAAATACTAAGTGAATGTTTGTTGGAGACAGGGAGAACAGTATATGAACAAATGACTAAGTTCTTTGAGCCACAATTTTATGCCTTATGAACATATCAGCTGCACACTTCTTGTCAGAGATTCACATTAAAAAAGAAAAATCAAGGATGCCTGGGTGGCTCAGTTGATTAAGCAATTGCCTTCAGCTCAGGTTATGATCCTGGAGTCCCAGGATCAAGTCCCACATCGGGCTCCCTGCTCATCGGGGAGTCTGCTTCTCCCTCTGACCCTCTCCCCTCTCATACTCTCCCTCTCTCGCTCAGATAAATAATAAAATCTAAAGAAAAAAGAAAAATCAAGACATAAGTGATAAAGACTCATAACAAAATGGCTGAAGGGACTCCAGGGAGGAGCTGACTATGGAAATAATCGCTAACATTCCAGAGGGGACATTTTGTATCTGAAATCAGTCAGGGTAGAGAAGAAACCTCCTCGGTTCACGTCCCCTCGATATGCTGAGAGGTGACGATTCAAACTTTCCAGAGCTATCATCTAGATTAGTGGTCAGCTTTTCTTGTAAAGAGCCAGAAAGTAAATATTTTCAGCTTCTCAGGCCGGGTGTTCCCAAGGCAACTATTCAACTCTTCTATATAGCAAAAGCTGTCCCAGATAACATGTAAGCAAATGTAAAGTTTGCAAAAAAAAAAAACAAAACTTAATTTACAAACCTTGCTATCCGAGTTTCACCTAATTTTCATATGTCATGAAACATTATTGTCTTTTTGATTTCTCAAATAAGTGAAACACAGGGAATGTTGAGGGCAGTGAAACAATTCTATATGATACTATGATGGTGGTTATGTGTCATTATGTATTTGTCAAGGCCTGCAGTATGTCCAAGAGCAAGAGAAGCCTTTGGGGTCTATGAACTATGGACTTCAGTGAATAATAATGTCTTAATATTGGTTTATGAATTTTAGCAAATTCGCTACACTAATGCAAGTTGTGAATAGGGAAACTATGTGTCAGGTGAGGGTTATGGTGGTGGGGGAAGTGGATATATGGAACTCTATATACTATCTGTTCAATTATTTCATAAATCCAAAACCATACTTTAAAAAAGATCTTTAGGGGGGATGCCGGGGTGGCTCAGTTGGTTAAGCATCTGTCTCTGCTCAGCTGAGCAGGGAGCCCGCTTCTCTCTCTCCCTCTGCCCCTTCCCCTGCTTGTGTGCCCCTCCAATAAATAAAATATTTTTTAAAAATTAAAAAGACCTTACACAAGCCGAAATGGCAAAAATTAACAAGACAGGAAACAACAAATGTTGGCGAGGATGCAGAGAGAGGGGAACGCTCTTACACTGTTGGTGGGAATGCAAGCTAGTACAGCCACTTTGGAAAACAGTATGGAGGTTCCTCAAGAGTTCAAAATAGAGCTACCCTATGACCTAGGAATTGCACTACTAGGTATTACCCAAAGATACAGATGTAGTGAAAAGAAGGGGCACCTGCACACCAGTGTTCACAGCAACAGTGTCCACAACAGCCAAACTCTGTAAGGAGCCAAGATGTCCTTCAACAGACAAATGGATAAAGAAGATGTGGTCCATATACACAACGGAATATTACTCAGCCATCAGAAAGGAGGAATACCCACCATTCACACCAACATGGAGGAACTGGAGGGGATTGTGCTCAGTGCAATAAGTCAAGCAGAGAAAGACAGTTATCGTGTGGTTTCATTCATGTGTGGAACAGAGGACAGCACGGAGGACCAGAGGGCAAGGGAGGGAAAACTGAATGGGAAGGAATCAGAGGGAGACAAACCATGACACACTCTTAACTATGGCAAACAAACTGAGGGTTTCAGAGGGGAGGGGTGTGAGGGGATGGTGTGACCGGGTGATGGGTGTTAAGGAGGGCATGTGTGGTGATGAGCGCTGGGTGTTATACACAACTAGTGAATCATTGAACACTACATCAAAAACTAATGATGTACTATATGTTGGCTAACTGAACATAAATAAATAAATAAATAAATAAATACATCTTTTTAAAAGTTGTAAAAAAAAAAAGGCTCTCCCACATGAAAGCTGCGCAGAAACAGATTAGTGAGGCTCCAGGGAGCCCAGTGCTTGACTTGGGCCCAAGAGTGATGGGAATGGCCTTGCAGGTGGCGTCCAGACCAGCACTCACTCTTGTCTCCCCTGAGAGCTGTCCTCTCACAGAGCAGTGACCCAGGCCCTCTGCAGAAATTCTAGTGCGAGATCAGACGTCTCCAGACTTTTCTAATACTGTTGGCCCACTTTTTGCTTTCGCTTCAGAAATTAATCCTTATAGAAAGGAATAAAAAAAAAAAAAAAAAAAAAAAAAACAGGCATAGGAAGGAAAGAAGGATAGAAACAAAGAAAAAAAAGAGAGAATTCTCAGATCAAGTTCTGCCAAGCCCGCACCTCTTCTCAATGTTCTCTAACTCTAAGTCCCTGAGAGGCAGGCAGGAACCTGCTTCTCTGTCCCTTCTCTGCGAGGCTGATAATGACCAGAAGGTGCCCAGAGGAACTATAAATTCAGACAAATATCAACAAAGCATGTGTCCTGAGAAGGATGAAAGGAATTCAAGACTTAAGTCGGATGGTTTCCTTAGGCCAGTCAATATTTAACAGGTGCTTACCATTCATCAGGTCCTGAGCTGGGGGAGGATAAAAAGAAAAGTGAGCAGAATTTTGTGTCCCTGTCTTCAAGGAACTGATGATGGAACATTTGCAGACAAAAGACAATCATCTTTATCCTCTCCCGGAACAAAGAAATTGACTTGCCCCGGAACAAAGAAATTGACTTGCCCCCTCTGCTCTTTAGTGCAACAAGGTAAACACAATTCCAAGGGAACTCCCACTCAAGCTCTTGTTTGTTTGTTTAAGATTTTATTTTTCTATTATTTGAGAGACAGACAGACAGACAGAGATAGCATGAGGACAGGGAGGGAAGAGAGAAGCAGACTCCCCACTAAGCAAGGAGCCTGAAGCAGGGCTCGATCCCAGGACCTTGAGATCATGATCTGAGTCAGAGGCCAACACTTAACCTACTGAGCCACCCAGGCACTCCTCCTTTCAACTTTTAATTTAATAAATGATAATCAATTCAGTCACTGGAAAACATTTAAGTATGTTTGGAACAATTTGAGTATGCAAATCTACTTTTCAGCTGGAACTTTTAAAAACATCTAAGTACAGATCAACAATTTCCCATGAAAATTTACCAGCTAAATTGAGATGCGCTCTAAGTGTAAATGCACACTGGAGTGCAAAACCTCAGGAGGAGAAAGCTGTTACATGGTTTATTGATAATTTGTATGTTGTTTATATGTTGAAATGTTCTATTTTCAGTCTCTCAGGATAAGTTTATTATTTGTACTAACTTCAACTTTTCTTTTCTACCCTTTCAGTGCGACAATAGGAAATTCACAATTCTGCACGTGGCCTGCCTTCTTTTCCTACTGGACAGCACTGTTCTGAAATGGTTCCAGTTTCCTCCTTGGGCTCCTTCTCCCACTCCTGTCCGCAGTGGCTCTGAGTTCTGCTCCATCGTCGGTCTGTGCCAGGAAAGCCCCTTCTCAAACTCTGTTTTTTCACTTGGCAGTTTTCCACAGAGTGCCTCCCGGATCAGATCAGATTATAACCTCTAGCTCATCGTCCCAACTCTCTAGCCACATCCTGGCCCCACCCAGCCCGCGCTGCCTCACAGCCTGTAGGACTGCAGTCTCTTATCGACTCCCTGCAGTGCCGCCTCTGCTCTGGCCAGACGCCTGTTGTGCCAAGCCCATATTCACGTTGTCGTGCTTTAGTTCCTCTCTCAGCCCTCCTCCCCCACATCTTGCCGCTTCTGCCACCTACGGCTTCCATCCACCCTTCAAGGTGGGTCTCAAAAATCCAGCTCTTCCAGAAATATTTCCCACAGCAACACCAGCCCTGCCCATTTCCCCTCCCTTACCCTAATCCTTGGGCCTTTAAGTCCTGTTGTAGCTGCCGCTCTTTCAAGGCCTGACTAGGATGCCCGTGCCTTGTGCCCCGGGCCAGACCGCCAGCTCCATGGAACAGACGGAGCAGACGCACGCCTGCTGTCCCGCGTTCCCAGCAACACCTGCCACCAGGGCTCTCAGCCCTCAGGAAAGAGGCACAGAGACAAGAAAACAGAGTTTTCATGTATTGATCCTTCTTCCTACAGACTTGTTTTATGTGGTGCGAGACCACATCTGGCATGTCACCTTTCATGTCATGTGTAGAAGGGACACACCTTTATCAAAGCCTTCCTTTCCCCAAAGCTTATTACAATAAAGTCCCCTTGGCTTCAAAGCAGACATTTGTACAGGCGGAGCTGTGAGCATTCTATCGAAAAGGTTACTTAGCCTTTTCCTAGGTCAAAGCCGTCTTGACTAGACGGCCTTAGTGCTCTCTCCAACTTATGGGTTCTTGCTCTTGGGACTTTCTGTCATTTTTAATGGCAGGATAGTATTACTGAGCTAATATAGCCTTAGAAGAAAAGTTCTACGTAAACTTCAGTCCAAAACCTTCCCATCTTCTGATATACACTCAGGAAAAATCGCCTTCAAAACTGAGGATAAGGGCTACCTGGACGGCTCCGTTGGCTAAGCATCTGCCTCTGGCTCAGGTCATGATCCCAGGGTCCTGGGATGGAGCCCCACATTGGGTTCCCTGCTCAGTGGGAAGTCTGTTTCTCCCTCTGTCCCTCCCCCTGCTCATGTACACTCTCTCTCTCTCAAATAAATAAATCTTTTTTAAAAATGAGGATAACACAAAGACATTTTAGATAAAAGGTAGCTGAGAGATTTTCCCATATTCCAGTTGACGCACACTAGAAAGAATGCTACAGGTTACTCCTCAGGTTGGGGGAAAAACTACCAAATAGAAACTTAATTCTAAGGAAGGAAAAGAAGAACATCAGAAGCTATGGGTAAATATAAAATACCGTGGTTTGTCTTAAAATTTCCTCAGAAAGACAACTGATAATTTGAAATGACAGTAATCACATTGTACAGGTTTATCATATATGTACAACTGAAAGTCATGACAACAATAAAAATGGAGGGTAGGGACAGCAGGTGAATGGAGTAATAAAGATGGGAAACTTATCATACTCCTGAGGTAGAAAGTGTCAGACATGAAGTGGATCCCAGGGTCCTGGGATCAATTCCTGCATTGGGCTCCCTGCTCAGCAGGGAATCTGCTTCTCCCTCTGCCTCTGTCTGCTGCTCCCCTGATTGTGCTCTCTCTTTCTCTCCTCTCTCTTAAGTAAATAAATAAAATCTTTTTTAAAAAGAAGTGTAGAGTGGTGTGATGATAACTTGAACAGCTTCGATAAGTTGAGGACACATATTGCTATGACAAGCACAGCCACAAGAAGTATTTTGTCTCAGCTGAAGTATTCTACACCATCTGAATATTATTGTTCATGTTTGCTAAATTAGCACAATTACATTAACTATGGCATTATGTTCTGTTACCAATTTTTAAAATTGGATCAAGCCCTCAAATATGATTCACTGAAGTATAAAAGTCATGATTAAAATAATGACAACAACATCACATTACAGAATAAAATCATAAATATAAAGAGCAGGGCGCCTGGGTGGCTCAGCTGGTTAGGCGACTGCCTTCAGCTCAGGTCATGTTCCTAGAGTCACAGGATTGAGCCTGGGCCAGGGTTCGCCGCTCAGAGGGAAGTCTGCTTGTCTCTCTGCCTGCTGCTCCCACTGCTCATACTCTTTCTCTCACTTTCTGGGTGTCAAATAAATAAATAAAATCTCTTTTTAAAAAAAGAATAATATATTTTTTAAAAGAGCAAAAACAAAGTGAATCTACATAGAGACTGTGAGTCTCTACTAAGAAAAGTGCATCACTAAAAGTGATGATTTTCCACAGTAGCTAAAAACGGAAGTTACCCGTGTAAAATACTATTTCAATCTAGCAAGTTGATCTGGTGGGGCAATCCACTCGTCTCCCATGCCCAGTGCCCTATCTGTTAGGAAACGTATCAAGCATAAAGCCATTACATGCTCTTATTTCATGTTCAAACAAAGACCACTGGGCTTGTTTTTCAAGAAATAGGTTAATCTGAAGAAAGAAAGAAAGAAAGAAAGAAAGAAAGAAAGAAAGAAAGAAAGAAAAGAGAAAGAAAGAAAGGAAAAGAAAAGAAAGAGGCAAATCTAGTCATTGGAGAAGAGAAAAAACCTACAGAGGCAAGGCTCAAATTGTGTTCCTCATGACAAAAATAAGTAAGTAAATCATATATTTCCAAAGCTTCGAAAGTCGTGGCCAAAGTTCAGAAAAACAATATGAGACTTACAGAGAAAATGGGAGTTAGTGATAAATTTCCTGTGTCAAATGAGATCAACAGCGAACACTGGGATGACAATGACGAGCCTGCAGGCATACCAGAAGTTTGCTTGAGTTGAATGGAGTATACAGATGTGAAGAGCATGATTCATTCTTTGAAATGGAAAGTACCCATACTGGAAGAAAGTGCTTACAAACTTTCTTTCCTTTTTACATCATAGTTATTTATTTACTTATTTACTTATTTATTTATTTTAGAGAGAGAGAGCACGCACGCACAACTGGTGGGAGAGGAAGAAGCAGATTCCGTGCTGAGTGTGGAGCCCCATGTGGGGTTGGATCTCACCACCCTGAGATCATGACCTGAGCCGAAATCAAGAGTCAGATGCTCAACCCGCTGAGCCATGCAGGTGGCTTGCAACTTTTCTTTTTATCACTGGAAACCAGTGTTATCAGAGCAAAACATTTTGTTAATTCACAATCAATGTGTTAGTTCTGATAGGGGCTCAAAGGTATTTGGAAGTCATTGTTGGCAAAAAGGTAATGTTAGGTGACTTGAGCAAGTCACTCCATCTCTTCACCTCAACTCCCTCCCCTGTGGACTGAGGGTTGGTATCTGGGAGTGCCATGCTTCTTTCTCAGTTCCCCAGTCGGCCACTGAACTTGGGCAGCCCTAGGACAGAAGCTGGGTGTTGGTCCCTAAGCCTTTTCCTTCATGCTGTTCAGGAAGCTAGTGGTATATTGTTCAGAACAATAGCTCCAGATAAGCCTCTCTGTACCTCAGTTTCCTTCTGTGTTAAATGGAGATGATGTGGTGAGACCACTCACCACAAAGTTTTGTGAGTACTAAAAATAATCACTTAGCAGAGACTTGACGTGTAAAAAGCACTCCATTAAGCTAAGCTATTATTGCTGGTGTTGTTAGTTGTTTATTATTATTATTTATTATTATTACCACCTTCCTTTTAACTGACATCAGTTGGCAATGAGAACAGCTTATGGAAGGCATAAATTTAGGAAAGGAAAAAAGCAAAATTCCAGTTATATATCTTTACCTATCAGAGAATGAAACAGGTCTGGTCAGACCTGTTCTTAAATGGGGAAACTGAGGCAGTGAGCTCTGGAATTGCTGATCAAAGGCTATCCAATGAATCAGTAATAGAACATAGAACAAAGCCCAGAAATCATTTTTTTCTGAGGAGAGTGATAAAGGCTTTTCAGTTCTCAAGTCTTAAGAGATTTCCCAAAAAGAAACCATTCCACTTTCTCTACCCTAACATCAGCCTGAAGGCCATCAGTCAAAGAAAGGCACATGAGTACCTGCACTGAGGTACAGAGGGTATTGGAATGGAGCAAAATTTTAAGGATAGGAGGACTTATGATGATACGCTCTCTGAAATACATTTTTTTAAATTTTCCAATTTTTTATTATTTTTTTATTATGTTCAGTTAGCCAACCATCATTAGTGTTTGATGTACTGTTCAATGATTCATTACTTGTGTATAACCCCCAGCACTCATCACCACACATACCCTCGTCAATACCCGTCACCCGGTTACCCCATCCCCCACCGCCCTACCTTCTGTAACCCTCAGTTTGTTTCCCGGAGTCCAGAGTCTCTCAGAGTTTGTCTCCCTCTCTGATTTCTTCCCATTCAGTTTTCCCTCATTTCCCTTATGGTCCTCTGCACTATTTCTTACATTCCACATATGAGTGAAGCCATATGATAATTGTCTTTCTCTGCTTGACTTATTTCACTTAGTATGATCCCCTCCAGTTCCATCCATGTCCATGCAAATGGTAGGTGTTCATCCTTTATGGTGCAGCCGTTCTGGAAAACAATATAGAGTTTCCTCAAAACACTAAAAATAGAGCTACCCTATAGCCCAGCAATTGCACTACTAGGTATTTAACCCAAAGATACAGATGTAGTGAAGGGGCACCTGCCCCCCAGTGTTCATAACAGCAATGTCCACAATAGCCAAACGTGGAAGGAGCTGAGATGTCCTTCAACAGATGAATGGATCAAGAAGATGTGGTGCCATCTTCTTCAAAATAAATTTCAAAAATAAATTTCTTCAAAAATAAATTTCTCTTTGAATGGATCAAGAAGATGTGGTGCCATCTTCTTCAAAATAAATTTCAAAAAAAAAATTTCTCCAAAAATAAATTTCTCTTTGCAGAGAAGAGAAATTGGTCAGCCTCAGAGTACTGACCAATAAGAGGAACCATAACTCTCCATCCCACTACAAAGACAGAGGTCACGGACAAGTGCTCTAGGATGACCCGCCCAGCCACAAACGGAAACTCTGCAACAATCACTGACCACACACACAGTCACTGAAGTTAAGAAATGTGCTTTGTCGGTTGGTCGCAGTCCAGTCGTTGCCCCGGGGAGAGGCGGTCGTGTGGCCCGCCGCGCCCACTCTTCTAGCCCGACGCTCCCGCCCGCCCGCAGCATGGCCCACAAGCAGATCTACTACTCGGACAAGTACTTCGACGAGCACTACGAGTACCGGCATGTCACGTTACCCAGAGAACTTTCCAAACAAGTCCCGAAAACCCATCTGATGTCGGAAGAGGAGTGGAGGAGACTTGGCGTCCAACAGAGTCTAGGCTGGGTTCACTACATGATTCATGAGCCAAAACCACATATTCTTCTCTTTCGACGACCTCTTCCAAAAGAGCAACAAAAATGAAGTCTACCTGGGGATTGTCAATTAAGTCTTTTTCAAATTTAATGTATATGTGTATATAAGGGTAGTATTCAGTGAATACTTGAAAAATGTACAAATTGTTGATCCATACCTGTGCATGAGCTGTATTCTTCACAGCAACAGAGCTCAGTTAAATGCAACGGCAAGTAGGTTACTAGAAGGTGTTTAAGATAAAATTTCTAGTTGGTTTTTCTCTTTAATAT
Organism: Mustela nigripes; assembly: GCF_022355385.1. NCBI lineage: Eukaryota > Metazoa > Chordata > Mammalia > Carnivora > Mustelidae > Mustela > Mustela nigripes. The sequence continues at coordinate 67,788,379 of NC_081557.1, read as the reverse complement.
AAGTGCCTGTTTGACTTAACCTGTTACTTTTGTTAAATAAAGTTTGTATGTTGCATTAAAAAAAAAAAAAGAAATGTGCTTTGTCCTCATCCTCACTCACCTTTCGGAGACACAGTCAATGCTCACTAAATACTACTTCAATCAAATCCTGCCAGTTTCTCGCCATTATTCCACTATTTAAATCCCTAGATTTATATCATGCAAATGCATTTAAAGTCAGAAATAAAAACTGAACCTAGCATATATAAGCTTTTGCTGTTGTTTATCTCCCCCACATTCACTCCCTCTACTGAGATAATCACCGCTTTCCCATTCTCACTCATGCAGTTTGGACAAAGATGAATGACCTCCCACATATACTCCTAGCTCCAAAGGGGCATATGTGACACTGGTCTCAGCAACTGGGTCAGAACATGTAACTCCAAAGGGCCAGCAAAGAACAAGGAGACTTTTTCTGAAGCTACAGAAAAGGAGGTGGACATTCTTTTCCATGGAATTGAACCTTAAAGTGTATGACCCAACCCCACCCATATCCAGGGAATAAAGGTAGAAAGGTAGGACATGGAGCTGAGAGATGAAAGAAGCCACATCTGGTGATGTCGTGGGGCTCCCCAAATGCAGCAGCAGTCAAAGCCAGTCTACTACCTATTAGTTATGTGGCTAATAAATTCCCCTTATTAAAAGGAGCCAATTGAAGTTTGTTTATATCTGTACTTGTTGCTTGAACTTGACCAGTGTGTTAGTTGGCTGGGGCTTCACAAAAACACAGCACAGACTGGTAGCTTCAACAACTCAAACGTATTTTCTCATAGCTCTGTATTTTCTCACAGCCAGAAGGCCAATATCACAGTGTCAGCAGGTTTGGTTTCTTCAGAGGCCTCTCTCCTTGGCTTGCAGTTGGCTACCTTCTGGCTGTGTTTCACCAGGTACATCCTCTGTGTGCACATTTCTGGTGTCTCTCTTGTGGGTCCAAATTTCCTCTTTTTTTTTTAAAGATTTTATTTATTTATTTATTTATTTATTTGACAGAAAAAGAGAGAGTGAGCACAAGCAGGGAGAGTGGCAGGCAGAGGGAGAAGCAAACTCCCTACTGAGCAGAGAGCCTGATGTGGGGCTCAATCCAGGACCCTGAGATCATGACCTGAACCGAAGGCAGGTGCTTAGCCAACTGAGCCACCCAGGCACCCCAAAATTTCCTCTTCTTATAATGATGCCAGTTATATTGCAAAGTTTTAGGAGAAAGATCATTTCAACTTTGAATGTTCTACCTGAACCATCTATCGATTATGTTGAGAGCAGAATAAAAACACGTCTAGGCTTTCAAACCTCAGAAATTATTTTTAATAGAACTTTGAAGGGAAGCTATTGAGGATATTCCCTAGCAAAACAAAAGAAGAGGCCAAGAACAAGGAAGACATGTGCTCCAAGACATGGAGGCAGTGAGGAAATCCCAGGGTAGCTACAGTTGTAGCACACAGAGGTCAGGCAGTCTGATGATAGAGCCCCATGAGAGGGCATTGGGGGGAATCACACTCAGGGTATTTAACAGAATGCCTATTTGGATTAAGTATTCAAAAATAAATTAAGGGTATAACACCAGTCAGAATGGCTAAAATTCATAAGACAGGAAACAACAAATGTTGACGAGGATGTGGAGAAAGGGGAAATCTTTCACAGTCTTGGTGGGAAGGCAAGTTGGTGCAGCCACTCTGGAAAACAGTATGGAGGTTCCTCAAGAAGTTAAAAATAGATAGGGGGAAAAAAAGAAGTTAAAAACAGAGCTACTAACTCAACACCCAAAGAACAAATAATCCAATTAAGAAATGGGCAGAGGACATGAACAGACATTTCTGCAAAGAAGACATCCAGATGGCCAACAGACGCAGGAAAAAGTGCTCCACATCACTCAGCATCAGGGAAATACAAATCAAAACCACAATGAGATACCACCCCACACCAGTCAGAATGGCTAAAATTAACAAGTCAGGAAATGACAGATGCTGGCAAGGATGCAGAGAAAGGGGAACCCTCCTACACTACTGGTGGGAATGCAAGCTGGTGCAGCCACTCTGGAAAACAGCATGGAGGTTCCTCAGAAAGTTGAAAATAGAGATACCCTATGACCCAGCAATCGCACTACTGGGTATTTACCCTAAAGTTACAAACATAATGATCTGAAGGGGCACATGTACTTGAGTGTTTATAGCAGCAATGACCACAATAGCAAAACTATGGAAAGAACCTAGAAGTCCATCAACAGATGAATGGATAAAGAAGACATGGGGTGTATATATATACATATATATATATGTATATATATGTATACACACACACACACACACACACACTGTGGAATACTATGCAGCCATCAAAAGAAATGAAATCTTGCCATTTGCGATGACATGGATGGAACTAGAGGGTATCATGCTTAGCGAAATAAGTCAATCAGAGAAAGACAACTATCATATGATCTCCCTGATATGAGGAAGTGGAGATGCAATGTGGGGTGTAGGAAAAGAATAAATGAAACAAGATGGGATCGGGAGGGAGACAAACCATAAAAGACTATTAATCTTCACCCCAATGTTCTTAATGACAATGTCCACAATAGTCTAACTGTAGAAGGAGCTGAGCTGTCCTTCCACAGATGAGTAGAGTGGTTCATATATGCAATAGAATATGACTCAGTCATCAGAAAAGATGAATACTTAACATTTACATCGACATGGTGGGAACTGGAGGTTTATTATGCTAAATGAAATAAGTCAAGCAGAGAAAGACAATTATCATATGGTTTCATTCATATGTGGAACATAAGAAATAGCATGGAGGATCATAGGGGAAGGAAGGGAAAACTGAATGGGAAGAAATCAGAGAGGGAGACAAACCATGAGAGACTCTGGACTCTGGGAAACAAACTGAGGTTTACTGGAGGGGAGATGGGTGGGGGGATCGGGTTCCCGGGGCCTGAGCACATCACATGTTGTGATGAGTACTGGGTGTTTTATGCAACTGACCAATTGTTGACCACTACTACCTCTGAAACTAATGATGTACTATGTATTGGTTAATTGAATTTAAATTTTTTTAAAAAGATATAGAATGGTAAGTTTGTAACAAAGTTTTCAAGGAAACGGATAAAAGAAGTGGAATAGTGATATAGCCAAATTCAAAGGTTGCAAGGAGGGGGATAGATGATGGAAAATCACAATAGACCAATGGCAGAAATTCAGTAACTGATTTCTGAATGTGAAACAATCAAAACCCAGGACTTTAAACATTTTCATTTAGAGACATGAGGAGTAATACCAAAACCAGTAAAAAGATGACAAGTGGCTGCCCTAGGGAAATGGACAGGAGTTAGGAATGGAAGAGGCAAGGAACTGTGGCTTTAACGGCCAGAGTTCTAAACTATTTGATGTAATAACAAAGGTGAGTTATTTTATAAATTTATTTTTTAAAAATTTAAGGCATTTTAACATTTCCTTTGGGATCACTGCCAAATTAGTTTTTTGGCACTCGTTTCACATTCAGATTCAAATTCTCACGGGCAGCTGCCAGGTCCCAGCGCCAACAAGTCCTGGGGTGCAACCCCCTGTCTTTTCATCCATCCTGCCATGAACCCCATAAGCAGGGAAGCTTCCATGATCTTCCATAAATCAAGGGTTTTTAATAGCATTTGATATTTATATGGTACCTTTCATCTAAGGGCCACACCGCATGTTACAACATATCTCACCATGTTCCTGTGGAGAAGGTAGGAGGCAGGTGCTATTAACCCCATTATACATATGGGAAAACTGAGGCAAAGGGCTCTCATGACCAACCTGCTGGTTGGATCTGTCACTCAAGATTAAGGGGATAACCGCTGAACCTCAGGACCCTTCTAAGCGATTCTGGGAGGTTTAACCTGTTTTTTAAAGTCCTGAAGAGGATTCTTTCTGAAGACACTTGTGAGTGGGGCTCATTATGGGGCTTTAGCTATTCCCTTTTCTGGAGTGGAGCCATGAAGAAAGGGGGTAAGTCACGGAGATTAGACAAAGAGAGGCAGAAAGGAGAAAGAAAGCCCTAGTTAATTACAGCCAGAGTCTTGTCATTCATGAAACAGACTAGCAAGTATCTCTAATGTTCTCATTAGGTTTTCAGCTGTAGGCTTGAGGCCAGGGAGAATTCCAGAAAGAACAGAATCAGCGCTCATTGATCAGTAGTTCATCATTTACCCAGAGTCATAAGAAAGAGGCGCATCAGAAAACATGCAAACAATGTTGCATTGTCAGGTAAAAGTAAGAGAGGAAGTGAAATCAGGAGAGAGTAAGGAGAGCAAGAGCTTGAACGGTTATTATTTTTTTTAACTTGTGGGCTTTCTTTTGTCGGTGTGTTTGTTTTTATTCAAGGGGATGGGTCCCTGGTGTCTCTTTTTTCTGGAATAGGAACGCTAGGTGGCAGGTGACAGAATAGGACTTGGTAGGTGGTTGGGGTGGGTGGGGGGAGTCCTCAGACCTGCTGACTTCCCCAGCTCTTTGGTGCCCTCCCTCTGCTGCCCTATGCTGCTCCTTCCAGGCCTGTTCCTTTAAGTGTACAGAGCAAGCCTCAGTAGAGACTGAGTAGAAACAAGTAGACGAGCAGTCTATGCGGATTCTTTGTCGAGTGCAGCCACCATCTGCTCTCACACCCACTGACCCTGGGTAGGCTCAGGTCCTCAGGCAGGGCACTACGAGGCACTTCCAAGTCCCCTAGAAACAGGTGATTGGTCTTGATACCACTAGTAATTGAGTTTTTTCAAAGATTTTATTTATTAGGGTGCCCGGGGGGCTCAGTCAGTTAAGCATCTGCCTTCGGCTCAGGTTGTGATCCCTGGGTCCTGGGATAGAGCCCCGCATCAGGCTCCCTGCTCAGCCAGGAGCCTGCTTCTCTCATTGCCTGCCTCTCTGCCCGTTTGTGCTCTCTCTATTTCTGTCAAATAAATAAATAAAATATTTATTTATAAAAAGATTTCATTTATTAATTTGAGAGAGAAAGTGCATATGCATAATCCCCCCGCCCACCCACAAACAGGGAGCCAGCCCTGGGGCTCCATCCCAGGCCCCTGGGATCAGGACCCAAGCCAAAGGCAGATGCTCAACCAACTGAGCCACCCAGGTGCCCCAATAATTAAATTATTATTATCAAATATTCTATTAGTTGTAACTCATTTTATCAACATCAGCATAAATATGTATAATTATTACTACTAGTAGAAAGTTTAACTATTTGATTTACAGAAACCCCTGTAAGGGTTAAATGGACTTGTCCATGAGTCCTCAGGAAACAGACATGCGGCTTCCCAGGCATAATATTTTCTTAATTAGCAAAGTGAAAAACTGAGTAAGAGAATCACTGCCACTCTCCCGCAGCCCTCCTTCTCCCCCAGGGCTTTGTGCTCTCACAAGGTCCAGGCGCCCTCTAATGGTCACAGTGGTTAAAAGGAGTCCCTCAAATTCATCCAGAAACCTGCTTGGCTCAGTCCCCTTGAGGGACAGATAGGAGCCCTGAATCAGGCGTGGCCTCTCAGACCCTCTGATACCTTCTGATAGTCACAAGTACTAAAGCCCAAAAATGTAAAGATCAATCCAAATTCCTCTCAACTGATCATTACAAGAGGAGCCAAAATAAAGTTTTGAAACATACGTGAAAGCTATTTAGTAACTTCAGTAGAGAGGCTGAGGTCATGAAACTTTCATGCTTGAATCCCAAGAGCCACGAAAGGTGTGACCCCACAGGTGTGAGAGAATGAGACACTTGAGTGTTTCAACTGCCCACCTGATCTTTCATTCCCTTGCCCATACCCTACCAAAGGAGCCAGCTAGCCTCCCAAAGCCCGACTTAGGTATGAGTCCAAGTCACTGATGAAAATGAAAAAGCTGTCTGTTCATGAGGCAAATCCGGAAAGTCCCATCATCTTTTGAAAAAAGAAAAGACAAGATATATTTTCTTAATTTCCCATTTAAAATTAATTATCCAGTTCATTAAATGCAGATGAATTATACATGTGTACTTTCATGATTTAAAATCCCAAACCATAACTAAACAAAGCAAAATCACTCTTTCTGAAGTTATTTTAGACCTTCAGATGGCCAGACAAGATTGTTGTTTAACCATGAAGGATAGTACCTGTGTTTGTGTCTGCCCCCAAACACACTAGTAATTGAGTTTTTGTTTTTTTTTTTTTTTAAAGATTTTATTTATTTATTTGACAGAGAGAAATCACAAGTAGATGGAGAAGCAGGCAGAGAGAGAGAGAGAGAGAGAGGGAAGCAGGCTCCCTGCTGAGCAGAAAGCCCGATGCGGGACTCGATCCCAGGACCCTGAGATCATGACCTGAGCCGAAGGCAGCGGCTTAACCCACTGAGCCACCCAGGCGCCCAGTAATTGAGTTTTTAAAAACACTCCCTCCAAAAACACAGCACAAGAATCGAAAGCGGTGAAAGAATGAAAGAGATCACAGAGCAGGAAATGTGAATGTATTGGGATGATGGAAAGCAAACACAAGTGGGGTACCTAACACAATCAGAAGGGAAGAAGCTGGACTCCAGATGCCTAGGGAAGAGGACACTGATGTGAATCCCATGGACCCAGTAGTTTAGCCTGGAAGGGCTCAGGAACCAGAGTCATCTGGTTCAGAAGGTCGAGGTAGAGATGAGAATATCTGTGGGCTCAAGCATTCCTTAGGATCTCTGCATCCAGCCAGCAAACAAGAGAAAAAGAGGGTGGAGAATCACACATGAAAGACGATTATGGGCCAAGTCTGGAAGGAGCACACATCATAGCCGCCTGCACCCCACTGGCCAGAATATAGTCACACGGCCATACCTATCTGCAAGGGATGCTGGGAAAGTAGCCTGAAAAGTAGCCCTTTTGTTCCAGAGAAAAGGAGAACAGGATTTGGTGATTACATAGCAATTTCTGCCACAGGTTGAAATTCTTCTTATTGATAGAGCAAGTTATAAAGTTCTCAATGCTTGGTTATACGGTTCTCACTGAACACTAGATCCTTTATGGTCATAAACCATAACTCTCCTGGGGGCTAACACTGTATGTTTCATGATAAATCCCACAGTGTTCGCATAGGGTTTACCCTGCGCCAGGCATGGTTTTAAGTTTTACGCAGACAAACTCATTTAATTCTCACAACAACCTGCAAGATAAATATTACCATCATCATCCCCATTTTACAGACAAAAGGGAGGAATGGAGTGGCTTATAACTGGCCCTGATCAGTCAGCAACTAAATGGCAGAGCTGAGATCAGAAATCAGCCAATATGGTTCCAGAGTCTATATAGCTCCTAACTTAAATTCTTCCACCCAAAACTGATTCTATATGGCATCAAGAGGAACATTCTTTGGGTGTCTCGAAAACGGGGAAACAGGGGATGTCATGTGTTTCTTAGGAGCTGTCCCAGTATTTGTGGCTCTACATGGTGCAGCCTCCATTTTCAATCTGGATCGTAACCAAGAAGCTCTGTCTCCTGCCATGAGGCATTTGCCAGCCCTCCCCACAATGACAGGGAGGGTGACGAAGATGCCGGGAGGCAGGCTAAAGATCTCAGAGAGCATCAGCACCGACGGCTGTCCCTGGGGCTGTGGTCAGCCTCTGGCATCATGCAGGTTACAGGATACAGTGGAGGGAAGCCCCCTCCTTGGCAATGCCCTGGATCGCAATGATCATAATCACATCCTCAGAGTGTGCAATTAAGGACTTGGGAGTCAGCGCTCCCTTGCACAATATAAGTGGGTGGCATTTACTGAGCATTTACTTTCCATCACAGTCACATGATGTTTCATGATTATTACCTATTGACAAATGGGATTTGCATCTATTAGGAACCTGTAATCCTCACCATAGCCCTATGAGATAGGAGGCCATCCTGCTATTATGACAAACCCCATTTTAGAGACTAGGAGACTGGAATATGGAGAAGTTAGGTAATTTACCCAAATGCATACAACTAGTAAGGAGCAGAGCAAGGTTGTTAGTGTCCAAAGACTTCATGCCACTGGGCAAGAAGATGCATGAGCAGCATGACAAATGTAGGAGAGGATCAACAGGGCCTGGGAGGAGAGGAAGCTCAGACCGGACCACACTGAAACCACCTCCTTGGCTATGCATTTATGCTGCCTTTTTGGTGGGATGGAACTGGAGATGCAGGGAAATTCTCCTTATAGTCATGCATGTATGTGTTCGCACTAATAATTATATCCACCAGGTCCTTTTTCAAAAAGGATTTTATTTATTTATTTGAGAGAGAGAGAATTACAGAGGGAGAGTGAGAAGGAGAAGCAGACTCCCCGCTGAGTCCCAACATGGGGCTCGATCCCAGGACCCTGAGATCATGAACCAAGCCAAAGGCAGATGCCTAACCGACTGAGCCAACCAGGCGTCCCTAAATCCACTAGATCTTTCTACAGTCCCTGTAAGGTCCCTCCAGTTGTGTGATTAATATCTGGACAGGGCGGGCTAGACCACTGCAGCCAGGATTCTGGAGACCAGAGAGAGAGACTGGATAAACACATCACCCCAAGAGGTTTTAACAAGTCAAACAACTCCAAGTGTGCCTCATGTTTCTTATGCTGACATATGATCATGAGTACATGTAAATACATATTTAAACATATAAGGAAACGTGTATATAATACTCACATGTAGATGAGCAAACATATACACATACCAGGTTCAAGCTTCATATCTTCCATCTACTAATTGGAAGACTTGAGGCAATTCTGTAATTCTCTCTGAAGCTCGGGTTTCTCCTCTGTGGAAGACTGCTTCTCTTGCAGGGCGGCTGTATGAAATGTACCTGAAATCTCTTTACAAATCGGAAAACTTGATTTAAGGCTGGGAGTTATTGTGTGTATATGTATCTAAGTACAACACAGATTCTTTATTGGCCTGCTTGACATTTTCACCTTATTATCTCCATACAAACCTCAAGTGAAATTTCCCCATCTCTACTCATCTGCTCCTAGAAGCTCACTCATCAGGGAATGACGCTAAGGCTATCCTTTGGAGGATGGTTGCATTATTTTGGATCCTTAAGAACAGTGCACTCTTATCAAAAGGCATAAATAGTATAAACATTTGGCAGCATTGACAAGAAAAATCTGCCAAATGCCACCTCTACCAGGCCAACCCGGGGACCTGATGAAGCCACATCTTAATTAAAATTTTCCACCCATCCCTACCCCCAGATTGAGTGCCACCTTCCGTGGAAGGCACCCTGTCCAGGCACATTGTGTAGGCGACAAGCAGCGTGGAGCACACCTGAGGGACCAGAATCTCCCCCGGTGGGAAGCCCCAGATCAGAAGGTTATCTCAATGTCAGGGGAAGAGCACAAAAATGAGAACCTTGACTGCTCTCTTGGTTGCATTGATGTTGAGCAGGTCAGATCTTCACTGATCTTTGTTTCCCATCAGAATAATGAGGAAAAAATAATATCACACTGACAGCCCCTTGGGTTGGCCAAGAAAGGAGGGTTGGCACAGCCCAGAAAAGCACTTGGCAATCACTGGAGTTATAGATTATGACATAGTTAATCCTTGAGGGCCAGGTGTCTGACCAGAGGATCCCTGGGTCTGCTTTCTCAGGGGCTTAGCAGCACGTCAGTCATGGCTGCATAGCAAATGTAAGAATTGGCAGGTTGCTAAAGGGACGTGTGTTCTCACGTGCGGAAAGGGACGGCAGCAAGGCCAAAGATAAAGAGGGTATTCTCCTACGGCCTGCTGGGGTGCCTGGCTAGGAAAGCCAGCAGAGAACTGGAGTGGAGCTCATCCCACTACACGACTGGGGGACCAGGCTCCTGGCACGGTGCCCCAAGTGTTTACAGCACACCGTCTTGTGCCACATTAATATCACAGCTGCAGGGGCAGGAGGGACGAGTGAGATGAAGATATGGCCCCCTGACAAGCCATTTTCCTTCCTCAACTGGCTGAGACCAAGCACAGCCAGGAAGCTGAGGTCCAGACAGGAAGCTCCCCTGCCCATCTATGTGAAGTATGACCCATCAACAGCCCTGGGGCCTTTCCCCCTGGGGATACTCAAGAATACACCCTTGGATAGGTTCTGACCACCCCCACCCCCCTGTACCCCCCACCTTGGAGACACATCCTTGACCAGGTACCAGGTGGCTGGGTATGTCTGTGTGTCTGTGCTTGAGGATGGGCGGGATTAGGATGGAAAGCCTCGATGCAGCAACCATGCTGTCCAAGCCCAATTTAGGGTGACAAGTATGAATATGAATATATAGTGAGCACGAGACAAGATTACTTAATATGAAGTCTAGGATTATGGATTTCGAGGGATTGTGGTTTTCCCACCTGCTAAGCACATTGAGGCCCAAAGCTATGGTAACTGGATCGACTCAGAAGAAGAGCCGCCTCCCTCCCCTATTGTAAGCTGTGTGACCTCAAACAAGATCATTCTGAGCCCCAGAATGATCAGCAGCAAATGAGTAAAATAAGCCTAATAATGATGTGTCTGTCTCTGGATCGTTGCAGGATGACGTGAGACGACACCTGTGAACATGACCGCAACTATTTTTGCTATGATTTCCAACTACCTAGCTATCTAAACTTGAACGAGTGGTTACTACTCTCTCTGGGGCTGTGCTTCCTAGGAAATGAAGGGACTGGACTTCTGAGAGTCCTTAGCACCTTTAACATTCTCTGCCAGGACCCAAGAGAATGTATCAGTTTCTCACCATTTCATTAAGCACCCACCTTGGGTGCTGCATGGTTCCCCTTCCCAAAATGACCCCAGTCTCCTCTGCCACAGCCTCCCTTTCCTCTTAAAAAGAATCCGCAGTTTTCCTGGAGAGTTAGCACAGCTGTATTCAGCAACTGTATGCAGCAAAAGCTGTGACCTCCAGGCATTGAGGAGAAATGGGGGGCTTTTGGCTTGGAACCCTTCTACAGGACATAAGAAGGCTCAGCCATGCTCCCAGCACCTACTCAGCTGCCCTAAGTAGGCAAAACTGCAGGTGGAAATGAGCAGACCTAGGCTGAGTAACAGATCTGTTATTCACCAGCTGCGAGACTCTGGAATCTTACCTCTCTGTTATGAGCCAGCTTCCTCCTGCAACTATGGAGCTGTTACCCACAGGGATATTCTGAGGATTCAATGAAATCCTGTCAATGATGCGTTGTTGTTGTCTATTGTAACGTCTTATTTCCCACTAAGTGTTACATTCTCATTACAACTACTGTGAGTGATCACAATGGGGAGTGATGTCAGCAGGGAGCCTGTTTCTCCCTCTCCCACCACCTCCTGCTCTTTCTCACTATCTCCCTCTCTCTCAAATAAATCAGTTCTTTAAAAAAAGAAAAAAGAAAGAAACCACCTTGCATTCTCATCCTGCTTAAGCCACCATAGTTCATTAGTAATGAACAAGTTCATTGTTCATTAGTAATCATGGGTTCCTCTGTGGAGGAAGAGGGGAGGAGTAGAAAGCTTAGGCTCAGTTTTGCCCCCAAAGAGAGGGCCCTGGCTCTGCAAATTGTCCCAGGCTGCCCCCATGAGAAGGGACAGTGGTGGCATCAGACCTCTGTGTCTGGGGACCGAGGTGGGGAATGAAACACCATCCATGAGCCAGTTCACAGTCTCGGCATGCACCTGAGTTGAGAATGGGCACAAAAGAGGGTTAAGAGAACACCACGTGATGCAAAATAGGAGCCCCTCCCTGGGCCACAGAGACTCGTTCCTGAGCACCAGCGTCACAAGCTTTTCCAGCAGCTTCACTCCGCAAATGAGATACTGTGTTTACTCCAACCCATTTATGCTCAAGAGCAGCGAGAGCAGAGAAAAAAATGATGCAAAACCTTTCCCTCTTTCCACGTGCCTCCATCCTGGCTTCTCGGAAATCTCCAGGGTTGATATTTTAAAAAAGAGAAAGCAAGGAAAATTTTCCCCATAAAGAAAATGAGAGGCCAAGAGGATTCGGATCCCCTTAGATCTTTATTCAGTGGCTGCCATGCATTGAGAGCTTTGTATGAAGATGTTTTTGAATATATTGTCTGATTCTCAAACTGTCAACAATCCAAAAATGCATACTCAGGGCAGTTGAGTGGGTGCTGGGAGCCTGGCTGAGCCTTCTTACATCCTGTAGAAGGGTACCAAGCCAAAAGCTATGGTCAGTCCCACTTTCCAGATGAGGAAATTAAGGTGAATGATGTAAAATCTGTGACCCTGACCTGGCCCAAGGTCACACTGCTGCTAAGCGAGGGAGACAAGGTTTGGATCCAGGACCTAATTCCTAATCATTAGGGGAGCTCTCAGGGAATGGATGAAAGAACCAGAATAGGGTAATAGCGAGTTCCTGAACATTTCTTCTGTCCCCCAATCCTTTAAAGAAAGCCTGTTGAGCTATCTATTCTGAGTCACATGCTTTCACGTTGAAGGTACTTCCTTTAGTCCACACACCACCAACTAGGAGGTCAATACTTCATTTACAGGGGGACCTGAGGCCCAGAGAGGGGAGAGGGTTCCCTAGCCCATGTCACCAAAGGGGAGCTGGCCTTGGCATCTCCCTCTTGTAGCTCTGAGGTCACTGCACTTCCTCCTGATTCTGCAGTGTCCAGCCCAGTTAGCTTTCTGGTATTGGTTTTTTCCACGGAAGATTCACCATGTGCTCTGGAACGAGCTCCACGTGCACGGGCGAGCTGCTCTTGGCCTTGGCCATCACAGCTGTCGTCACCAAAGTCCCACCGTACCTTCCCAGTGGACAGGTGCTGGAGCCAGCCAAGATCACAGACATGGTCTGATTTGTCCACGGCTTCCTAGGAGCTGGACTCTTGGGAAGAATGAGGCTTAGCTACCTTGCCTCCTCCAAGTCACCAAACAATCATCTCATCTTGGGCCCACTTTCCCTGGGCCCCCAGAATGTGACTAGCTCTCTCCCTCTGTTTCCCGCAACACACGACACACAGACACTCAGCACACAGTACTGCCAGCATGTATTTCTGTGCTCCCCCTTGGGGCTGTGAGCCTCTCAATGACACAGCCCAGTCCCATTCACCTTTGCCTTCTAAGCCCCTACCTGGCAAAGTGCTGCCTTTGACTAGAGTTTAATATGAGCTTGTTAACTGCATGAGCGATACACTATAAAAAGCACAATAACCGACTATTGTCAGGTTCATCAGGTTTCAACCTCCCATCGAGGCTTCCCTAGGCAAAATTATGGGGTTGGCCACCTTTTCCTGTAAAAAAGACAGATAGTAAATATCTCCAGCTTTGCAGGCTGTGTGGTCCCTTGTTTCAACTACTCACCTCTGCCACCAAAGGGCAAAAGCAGCCACAAACAGTACATAAGCAGGTGGGTGTGACCATTGTTCCAATAAAACTTTATTCATAAAGACAGGTAACCTGATGAATTTAGCCTACCACCTTCAGGTGCGGAGTAGGCACACAGGCATACACGGGGCAGGAAGAACCCACAGGAAAAGGTGATCATCTCCCTTCCTATTTCTTGTCCCCAAACAGTAGTATACGCAGTGACCATCTGTCCCCCAACCCCTCTCCACCCCATGCTGGCAGAGGCTGGGCCATCTTGCCCAGAAGTACATTTAAATCAGCAATACCTGGGCAAAGCTTGTTTCTGTCTCAGCTCAGAGCCCTTCCTGAGAGGCAACACAGATCTCCCCGAGTCTCGGTAAAAGTGCAAGAACGTGAAATGAGAACACACTCAGGATGCCCGGCACATACCAGGCAGCCAGTTACATGTCCTCTTTCCTGGCGCAAGTGGCCAGCTCCTCCGCCGACCGGCACCAGCCCAGCACCTTCTCCTGCCTGGCCCACCTTGCTTACTCCCACAGGACATCCGTCCGCTCCGCCATCAAACAACTGCAGAACTCCCGTTGGCCTCTCTCTCCTCCCCTGCAGGCTATCTAGAAACATCAATGCCCACCTTCTCTCAAGATCCTAAAGAGAAAATGCTGAAATTGCTGAAGGGAGTCGAGTCAAGCAGCTGGAGGGAATTTCAGTTCTGTAATAGCAGGATCTCAGAACTTGATTGGGAGAGGGTGGCCCGGAGGGAAAACATTGCCCAGTCCTCATGAAAGCAGAGTGGAGCCTGACTCAGTCCCTCTTCCTACTCTTTCTTTCTTTCTCTCTCTTTCCCCCTTTTCTTCCCCCACCCCCTTCTTTTGGTGTTCAGTCAGTCTTCAGGGTCCATTCTTGGCTGGCTCTAAGGCAGCGAAGGCAGTGGCCCTGGTTGGAGAGAGGAGCGTGCGTCGGCGCCATATTGAAAGGTGGAGCAGGCAGGGCCTGAAGACTGATGGTGGTGAGGGGAGGGAGCAGTCCCAGTCGGCGCCAGCATTCTGGCCCGGGAGACGGTGGGGGCATTCGCCGAGGCAGGGACCTCAGGGATGCAGCTTGGAGGGAGACAGAGGTTCCCCATCCCCTGAGGGATCAGAGGAAGCCCAAGAGAGAAGCAAGATGAAGAACCATGACAGAGAGGTGATGGGGAGCCCCAGGGGCAGAGGGTCACCCAGGGTCATGAACGGAATGAGAGGAGAAAGGAGGCCAGGTCAAAACCCCAGTCTGCGCTGCAAACTAAACGGCTCGAAGAAGGAGGAAAGTGTGGGAAGGAGACTGAGAAAGAACACCTGGAAAGTTCGGGCGAAGGTGAAAAGAGGTAAGTGAGAAAAGCAGAGAACATTTCAATGAGTGAGGAGTCACAGTGCCCACTGCTGCAGAAGGGACAGGCTGGGCCCGGCCAAGCATCTGGGGCTCCGGTTCTTGGCTGGAGCGGTCCTGGGGCTGGGAGGGCTCCAGACGGCAGAGGGCTCAAGAATGAGTGCCGGTGGGGGCGCCTCAGTGTGTGGGCAGCTCAGTGTGTTAAAGCCTCTGCCTTCAGCTCAGGTCATGGTCTCAGGGTCCTGGGAGAGAGTCCCGCATCAGGCTCTCTGCTCAGCGGGGAGCCTTCTTCCTCCTCTCTCTCTCTCTGCCTGCCTCTCTGACTACTTCTGATCTGTCAAATGAATAAAAATCTTTAAAAAAAAAATTAAAAAAAAAAAAAGAAAAAAAAAATTAAAAAAAAAAAAAAAGAAAAAAAAGAAAGAGTGCCTGTGAAGAGCTGGGCTCCGAACAGGGAGAAGAGAGGGGAGGAGGCCGAGCTGCCTTCCTGCTTGGAGGAACAAGCTCTCAAAAGCCACAGGGGACACTCTGCGGACAGTAAGAAACACATCCCCTCACTTAGCATCAGCTCCAAGCAGAACATGATTGAAGGATCTGTAGGAGATCGACCAGGATGCATAGTTTCTGCCCTTGAGCGGTAACTGTAACAGGCATTTGCACGAAGCTTTACACATATGTCTTCCTTCCCTTCCTGCAGAACTTTGCAAAGTGGGAATCACTCACCCCTCCTTCTGGGCGAAGAAATGAGGCCTAGGCTGATTAAGTCATGTGACCCAGCCACACACCTGACATGGGGCAGAAATGGGGCTCAAACGCCCGTCTGAGTCCAGAATCTGTCATCTCTCGATTCTCACCACCCGCTGCGTCCGCGCACCTGCAACACAGGACACGGAGAAGGATGGCATGCATGGGGCTATGGCGGCGAGGGCCGTGCTCCACGTCGCGTCCCCGGTGAACAGGACATGGAGGCAGCTGGAGGGCTGCTCCAGACACTGCTGCTTTTCAGATGAGACACAGAAATGGGGCCATGTGAGTCAGAGCTGCACCCCACCTCCACCCCACCATTCTACCCTCCCCACCAGGTAGACAGCCTTTCTGGGGGCTGCCTTCCTCCTGCAGTCAGTCACAGCCATACTGTACTGGACAAGTACTTGTCTGCAGTGACATGTCAGCTCCTTGGTAGGGAAGTCCCCACAGTCTCCCCCTATTGTTGATGGAAGGCAGCCTCACGACATCAGCAAGGCTGTCATCTCAGAAAGCCAATGCCAAGAATAAAAACTCTCTCCTTGCATGGTGCCTCGAACTAACCCAGAACTGGGCATCTGGGACGAGCAGACCCTGACTTGGGTACTCCAGGGACTGAGAAACAGAGCCCCCATTTTTAAAAATCTGTTTATATTTCTTGTGACCAGGGGTTGTTTTCCAACAATATCATCTGCAGATGTAGCAAGACCTTTAGGAGAGACAGCTTCAGACCAGTCCGTGGTGTGGTTTGGGATCACCCAGGGGCCTGACTCAGAGGAGAGGGACTGCCATGTGTGGGGGTCTGCCCGACCCCACGGAGATGGGGTTCTTGTGCGCCTTCAGGCCAAGGGAAATGGACAAACACACAAATAATGGACAAACTCACCCCATGGGGTGAGTCCCTGCTGCAACGGAGCCCAGGGTTTGCAGAAGAGGGAATAGTTTACCTTTGGGAACTTAGAGAGGCATCCCAGAGAAGGTGTCTGTGCTGTGTTGTGCAGAATGAGCAGGTGTTTGTGATGATGCAAAGGCCATGGTGCCGTAATGCAGACAAAGGCAAAACCCCACATGACTTGTACGCCAGGCTGACGAGTCGCTTCTCTCCCTTGAAACCTTCACCCACAAGCATTTCTTGAGCACCTACTATGTGCTAGCACTGTTCTAGGCGTGAGGACACAGTAGTGGGGAAAAAAGTCAACAAAATTCCTGCTTTCCTAGCACTTAGTCCCCACTAAGTGCTAAGAGAGAAACTGCAAATGACCCACTGTAACATAATGTCAGGTGGAGAGGGCTCAGAAGAAAATAGAGGGAAGAAAAGAAGGCACAATGCTATGTGAGGAGGTGGCATTTGAGCCTCTTGGAGGAAGAGGAGAATAAGCCATGTGATATCTGGCGGGGGTGGGGGGATTCCAAGCAGAGGGAATAGCATGTTCTATGGCCCTGAACTGGGAATGTGCTAGAGATTTCCAGAATCGCTAAGAAAACCAGGGTAGCTAGAGCCAGGTCAAAAAGGTTTAGCAGAGAGGAAGGCAAATGAGGTCAGAGAAAGGGAAAAGTGGCCACTGGAAGTTGAAAGCAGGAGAGAAGCATGACCAGGTTCATCCAGCTATGACCATCTAGCCTGAAGCCATCCCTGTGTTCTGACCCCTACCTTGGAGCCTGGCTTGCTCTAAGTACCGGGCTGTGCTCCCCAGAAGGTGCTCAGAGAGTGAGCACACACATCTTCCAAGATGATTCCCACAGTTCCTTTGTGTCAGCCCCAAACGTGTACCCTCACCACACAGTCTCCCGCTGGTCCTCCCATTTGACTCAGGGGAACTTTGGGTTCCCCCAAAGGCCCAACCTAAGAACAGAAGTAATTCCTGATGTCAGAAGGGTCATGAGAACTAGGACAAGGAGCTCACAAAAGGGAGAGTGTTGGACTACCTTCCAGGATACAAGTGCACAGGGACCTGAGGCCCAAAGCTGTCCACAGTTCCCCCTACCCCCTGCCACCAGGACAGCCTGGAGTCCTGGCCTAGCTTTTCCTACCTGGAAGGTTCTCATCAGCTCTCTATCCCAGCACTGAGTTACCTAGTGTTGACCTTGAAAATCTGAGGTTTTTGTGAATATACATCATTTAAAGAATATGTTCATTAAATAAGTGAGAAGCACACACGCTCATTATACCCATCAAGATTTTCCTGAAATTTTTAATATGCTTTATTCATGCCATAAAACAGTTCAGGGCACACAGTCATTCAATAATTTGCATGAGGTCTGCAGGAAGAAGCAGCAGTTCTGATCTTCAAATAGTCCTCTCCTCTGAGGGTTAAGAATACAACTATGCAACCTAATTTCTATCGTTGTTGGGGGGAAAGAAAATGAAGTAGAATATCAGGAGGGGAAAAGGAAAGAGTGGGCCCGTGGGCTCCTAATAATTTCACCTTCTCAGCCCCCAAAGCAGGAAAAGACTCCCATAGTAAACTTTTTTTTTTTAAGATTTTATTTATTGGGGTACCTGGGGGATGGCTCAGTGGGTTAAGCCTCTGCCTTCAGCTCAGATCATGATCCCAAGGTCCTGGGATCAAGCCCCGCATCGGGCTCTCTGCTCGGTGGGGAGCCTGCTTCCCCCTCTCTCTCTGCCTGCCTCTCTGCCTACTTGTGATCTCTATCTCTCTCTCTCAGAGAGATCATCTTTAAAAAAAAAAAAAAGAGAGATTTTATTTATTTATTTTCGAGAGATAGAGAGAGAGAGCAAGCACAAGCTGGAGTAACAACAGGCAGAGGGAGAAGCAGGCTTCCCGCTGAGCAGGGAGCCTGATGCAGGACACGATCCCAGGACCTTGGGATCATGACCTGAGCCGAAGGCAGACACTTAACCATCTGAGCCACCCAGGTGTCCCCACAGTAAGCTTTCTAATCAAAAGGAAAAACAAATGCTTCCTGTTTAAGACAACTTGGAACTAAATCTTTGAACTGGAAAGAATCTTAGATGTCAGTATTTTAATCCCTCTTCTTTTATAGATTAAAAATGAAGAGCCAAGAGAGGGTCACCTCGATCCAGCCTGCAGGGCTAAGGTATGGCCCGGCAAGGATAGAATGCAGGTCTCTGGGCTGAACTTTAAAGGATGCCCAGGACAAACTTGACAGTGACCGTTCAGGGCAGCAGTTCTTCAATGGGGTCAGTTCTGGTCAAGGTCTGACACCCAGCATCCCAGATCAGGACCTCCATTTCATCTGGGCCCAAAGGGAGACCTCTCAGGAACCAAGAACAATTTTGACCAAACTCACCAAAGCCTGACTGCTTAATCAGGGTGTCAGGGTAGTTATCTCCAGGAGAAATGCTCCTGCCAGGAAGGGAGTAGGTGGGGAAGCCAGGCCTTCTCTCCTGTCTCTGTGGGAAGTGACATGCAGAGCAGTGGGAGCCAGAGAGAGTAGAGTTTGAAACCATGCTCCATGGCAGGCCAGCTGTGCGACCCTAGCAAGGCACTTCGACTCTCTGAATCTCAGAGGCTCCCTCTGGAAAATGGGGATATCAGCAGTAGCCCCCTCCTGAAGAATGATGGGCTCCGCCTGAGATCATAGAGAGTGTCCGGTCCCAAGCCTGGTTCATGACTGTGCTCAGTCATCTGCAGGGCAGCTTGGAGAGAACGAGAGTGAGGGGCTCTCGAACCATCTCTGTACCTGGTGCTAGGGCGCCGTGATGGTCGGACGCATTTGCACGAAAGAGAGGGAGCTGATAAGAAAGCAAACACCATGCGCTTTTCTCCAGCACAGTGGACACATACCACCCAATCCTTGTACTCCTTGTACTCATGCCATGTTGGTTTCCCACTAAGCAGGGAACCTGATGCGGGGCTCGATCCCAGGACTCTGGGATCACAACCTGAGCTGAAAGCAGACGCTTAACCCACTGAGCCATCCAGGTGCCCCAAGACACATTTTCTGACTTAAAATGACCTTCTTGGTTGTGAGCTTGCAACCCCCCACCTCGGACAATCAGGTGAAAGAACATACTCCAGGGGGGACCGATTATCATTAGCATGGACCGAATACCAACCATTCATTCCCCGGGGGGGGGGACAATTTCCCAGATGCTTGCAACAGCAAACACATTCACCAAGCCTCCCTCAGGATGAGGCGATTTTTTTCACAGAGTTTAATTTCATCCATTATGCATTTATTTCTTGTTCCTGACCCACGGCCCTATCAGGCCTGGGATGCACTTTCTCCCTCCCCACACCGCCAGAAGAAACATGGGGAAAGTCATCACAGGATTTACCTCCATATCACAGGGTCTGGAATCTGTGGAGGCAGGTGGTGACAGCGGCTGACCCAAAGCTCCGTTCCTCCAGCAGGAAGCAGTAGGCAGTGTGCTCAGCATGATAGGACAGATTCGCAGGTGCAAGGGCAGGAATGACCCATTTTGCCTGGAAGGGGTCATGGAAAACTACAAAGAGGAGATGCATAGTTTTCCCACAGCCTCTATAACAAATGACCACAAACCCGGTGGCTGAAGACATCAGAAATGTATTCTCACGCCCTTCTGGAGCCCAGAGGCCCTAAGTGAATGTGTTGACGAGGCCCGCTGTTCTGGGCTCTGGGGGCAACCCCATTGCCTGCCCCTTCCAGCTTCTGGTGGCTGTTGGCATTCTTCAGCTCATGAACACGCCACCCCAATCTCTGCCCCTCGTCCCCACTTGGCCTTCTCCTCTCTCAAGGCTCCTCAAGACTCTTTCTGCCTCTCTTATAAGGACACAGGTGATTGTATTGAGGGCCCACCCACAGAAACCAGGATAAAGTCCTCCTCCTAAGATCCCAACTGAATCCTGTCTTTTGTCACATAAGGTGATATTGACAGGTTGTGGGATTAAGAAGTGAACATATCTTTGGGTGGGGGGTGGTCATTGTTCTGTCTACGACAGGAGACCTTTGAACTGGACTTTTGAGGGTAAACTGAAGTTTACCTCATGGCAAAGGGTGAAGGGCATATTCCAAGGCCCAGAGGCAGGGAAGTCCTGGCCCTACCCTGAGAGCCCGGAAGCCAGTGCACTGGGAGGTCTTGATGCCAGAGAGGTGAGGCTCTGGAGGCCGGGCAAGACCCCATCAGGAAGGGCTCAAGTACAACCTTCCGGGCCAATGTTTTCTCCTGCAGGCAATGAATGTTTATCCTCCCACAACACCCACTCCAGAAGGGCTTACTTCCAGGCTGTATGCTTTCTCTCTTCCAAAGGACAGGCTATCAACCGATGCCCAGCACTTCTAATACCCTCATTGTAAAGCCCAGAGATGTACGGGCACCTGGCTGGCTCAGTCGGTTTAGCATCCAACTTTTGATTTTGGCTCAGGTCATGATCTTGGGGTCGGGGGATCAGGCTCCATGCTGATCGTGGAGCCTGATTGAGATTCTCTCTCCCTCTGCCCCTCCCCACTCTCTCGCACTCTCTCTCTCTAAAAGAAAAATTAAACAAACAAACAAGAAGCACAGGGATATTTGGCAGGGCTCTAGCCAACAGAGATGGGGCTGCCGCAGGAGATCCCAGGAAAAACGAGCCTGGAGAGAAAGTGTGGAGAGAGCCATTTGCAATAGCTCTGGAAGACCAGCCTGCTAGGGTTTGTCGGCTGTTTCCATCTGTCATCTGGGAGTAAGTCCAGGACCGTCCCATCCTCTGGCTTTCTTATTTCCCCGGTAGCCAATGGAGTAGCGCATCCCCGCACTGAGATTCAGGCAAGAAGGGGCATTGGAGATCTTACTCCCAAAACACTTCCGCGGATCCACTCCTGCGTGGCCCCCTTGAAGGACAGAAACGGACACTCCAAGTTCATCTGTTATGCACTTATTATTTCCTGTTCCTGACTCATGGCCCTCTTATACCGCTGCTCTTTGTCCTCCGCAGCACTGCCTACAGAAAGGTGTGGAAATATCCTTACGAATTGTGCAAACTTGTTTCCATTTGACAACGGAGGAAAGGGAAAGCCCAAAGAGGCTGAGTGGCCTGCCCAGATTTACATGGCTTTAGTTTGAGATCCAAAAAGGAAGTTAAGGATGATTTTGTCAACCTCGGGAAGAGTATGAGTATAATCTCCTCTCTTCAGCACCAGGCCCACACCTGACCCTCTGTATACCCCCAGACGCCTGACACATACACAGTTGGCTCTCGGGTCAGGTGCCTCCGAATGAAGGCAGGACTGGCCGAGGTGGGACTCAGTCTCTGTCGTCTGATTCCAGGGATGGCTCTCTCTCCCTCCCACATGCGTAACTGCTTCCCAATGTCCCTGATCACAGCCAGCTGTTCATCACCCTTACGATTCTAATTCATACACCACATCACTTCTCTTTTCTGTTCCAAAGCCCTCTCTCCTGTCTCTTGCAGCCACCAGTCAGACCCTCCCACATCCTTAGCCCTCGCATCATCTGAGAGCCCTTTCCAAGGGACTCCCCGAGCCCTTCCATTCAACCCCAGCTGTCCCCCTCCCTTGCGCCCTGGGGGAGGAAAGACACAAAGTGGATGTGTCAGGAACAAAAGTTCACGCTTTGAAGCAAATCCATCCCTCACCTCTGCCCCAGTTCATTAAGGCACTAATAGGCCAGAAGGTCGCCTCCCCTTGACACTGGCATCACCGCCGCGCTCACCCACCCATCCAGTCAACATGTATTTATGGAGTTTGTACACAGTAGAGCCCTGTGTTGGTCACTGACTCAGCCATTAGAAAACAAGCACTCATTTACTCGCCCAATCATACAACAAACATTTGCTGAACATCCAGCACCAATAGGTTTCATTTAGAGCTGACTGACCGCTTCTCCTGCAAGGGAGTGTGAGGCCTTGTCCAGCGCTAGTGGGGAAGAGCGCGGAGATCGATTACTGATGTCTGCCGTGAGCATGGACAAGCAGACGGGCAGCACACCTCATGCCTGCTCCAGGCAGTGGGTAGGCACCAAGGCGGTTCAATGGTGTATCAGTCACGTTTCCAGCTCACGGGTTTGTAGTGCATGATTTCATTCTTTAGAACTGCAGTGGGGGAAAGTGAATGGACAGAGGGCTTCTCAGCTCTAGTACTCCATTCTCTGTGTACTTGGGAGGCAAAAGAAAAACACCTGCCTGGTCTGAGATCTACAAGAGAAGATTCAGATCATCTTTAATTTACCAGGAAACTCAGAGGATGCATATTTAGAAAGTGGTAACACCTCCCTCTCCCCGTTACTCTGTTCCATTGCAGATGCTATGCCCTGTGGTTCTGGCCAAGCAGGGCACTATGGTGGCTGTATACAGTGTGGTCATTTCTTCATTGGGTTTGCGAGGTGGCCCCTTCTGTGGACACAGGCAGTGGAAACTACACCTACCCCTTCAGGAATAACACCCAGAAGTGAGTAGCCTTTATGGCCTTGTTCAGTGTCCAACACCTGAAGATGATAACAGCTGATGATCACAAAGAAAGAGTGCTCTCAATATTGACTATCCTACAATGTGGCCAGCTACCTCCATTCACACCCAGTATCTTGTTCTTCTCTCCACACCTGCTTCCAAAGCAACAGTATCTGGGAAGTGGTTTGCCAAGGCAAGGAGCTCTAGTGTGGCTAAGGAATTAAGCCATCCATCTATAGTGTTCAATGCAATATCTTGACTTCATTAGCCCTGATTATTGAACTCAATTGAGTATGTGCTGAGGACCTGCTTAGTACTCAGTAGGCACTGTCATGAGAGAAGAGAGTACAGATGGAGAAAAAGAGTACAAAGGAAATAGAAAACAACTTGGCAAGGAGCTCACAATCTAATTGGGGAGACAATTACCACACTTAGGGTTGCACAGATATCCTGACATGGCTGGGTCCTGTGATGCACATTTATTTTCCTAAAGGAATAAGAAACCCAGCACCAATGATCAAGAGAGACCCTGCCTCTCTTCTCATTTTGTGTTGTCTCCCTAGCAGATCTCATCTGTCCCCATGGCTTTCAGAACCATCCAATCTACATTGTAAATAATCCCAATATGTTTATCTCTAGCCTTGATCTTCTGAATTCTTAACTCAAGTATCTAATTACCTTCTTGAAATTTCCTCTTGAAACATCTCACAGCATTTTGGTATTAATACGTCCAAAACCCTTGATGGTCCCCTATAAATCTCCTCTCTCGGCCATCCCCAGCCCATTAGATGGCACCTAGAGCCTGTGAGTCATCCTTATTCTTCTCCTTTCTTACTTTCCCCGTTAAGTCCACCACCAAGTCCTGCCAATCCTCCCTCCACAGTATATCTTGAATTGGCCACTGCTCTTCACCTAGACTGCCATCACAAGCTTCTGAATCCTATCCAGTACCCTTTGCCTCCAACAAGTATCCCACTTCCATTTTGCCTTCAATCTCTTGTCATACATGTGTCCAAGGGGTTTTGTGAAATGGAAAGGTGCTGATAATGCCATGGCATTGTTACATTTAAGAAATGTGTGATCTCATTGGAAACTATATAGAAATGGATATGGGTATATGGGTAAAAGTGGAGATAGAGACAGAGATATCAAATAATATGTCACTCTGTGAAATATGGCCTAAAAACCTATTCCATGTCCCTCTGTCCAACCCATACTCTCTGATTCCCAATTTCCTTTATGATTTTTGCTTACACACTTTTTCTTCCTACAGTTCACTACTCTTCTCTCTGACGCTGCTCCATCAAGGCCAGGTGACTTCAGCTTTCCCTCTGAGGTCTTCTCCAGTTACTCTAGACCCCTCAGGTCTCCCCTTTCCAAGATAATGATTATGATGTAACTAAAATATATCACCTATAACATGGCAGGCATTGTGCTAACACCTTATCTGATCTCCCAACCATGCTATGGCATTGATGCTATCATCAACCCCATTTTTCGTATAAAGAATCTGATGTATGGCAACATTTAGGAAACTTCTTAGTGGGGGGGGGCTAGAATTAGGACCTAGGTCCATGGGACTTTGAAGCCCAGGCTCTTCTCCCCTCCTAATGGCCCCTGAGATCCGTAAAGCAGTTAAGACCTCATATCACACAAATTCTCTCTTCTCCATATGCTCTCTTGTTGGCTATATCTGTACCTACAATGCCTTCCTGAAAAGTGCTAATAGAGGGAAAGATGGTGTGTTCAACCTTCCAACCAAGGGGCAATAATAAGTCTGCTGTCTTTAGGAAGATGAGAACACGAAGACCGTAAGCCTGGTATGCACTTGTGTTTAGACTCATGCTTCTGCACACTTGTAGGTAGGAGCTCCCTCCCTTTACTATCTCTCAAGGTCAGGCTAACATTCTTCTCTGTCCTGCAGGAATAGCTACTTATTCAACCCACACCCCTGGGCCACGAGACAAGAGCCTGAGTATATCGTCCTCTGGAACGTGGTCTTGCTTCCCATTCTCTTGGGCACTGGGGTAGATGAAGCTGTGCTCACTGCCTTATCCAAGTTGTCAGTGGACTCTGTGACATCTTCTGTGGTACATGTGTCAGAAAAGGACAGATGGGTGCTTCTAGAACCTAGGCATTTTCAAGACATTTCCCCCTGATCTATTTGCTCTCTTCCTACTCCAACTACAACGCTCTCAGAGGTAAGCCAGTAAAATGCCTTTTGAAACACAGAACTTCATCTGACACTTTGGGCTTGATTTTCTTCTAGGTGAACATCACTGGCTTCTGACCTAAGAACTCACAACTGATTGGCACATGAAGGAGTCTTCCTCAGGTTCAGAAGAACTGGATTTGGTGAGTGTCATCCCCAGAGTTCTGAGGAGCTGAGGGGGAAAACCCAACTTTCTTTCCAGGGTAGATTTTTATAAAAATCGGTTTGAAAACTTGACAACTGTTTTGAAAACTTGATCTTCTTTGTTAGAATCAACACTGTCATTTCCCCCAAATGACCCCTAAGAATGCTATAAGCTGTCATAAGGCCAAATGATAATATAATAATAATAAATGATAATCTAACAGGAGATGTTTAGTATACTCATGCCTATATCCCAGGTTCTGTGTTAAGCGCTTTATCTACATTATTTCAATTAATCCTGTAAAGCAAGTGGCATTAGAACATCACCTTAAGATGAGGAAACAGGCTCAGAGAGGTTCAGTTACTAAAAATCAATGAATCTAAGTTTTGAATTTGAGCCTGATGTCAACATTCATATTCTTGACCATGCTCCAGTGGTTCTCAGACTTTATTGCTTACACCTATGATGTTCCATGGATCATCGTAGGTGTTATTCATTCACAAAAGAAGGGGTGTGGAGGAAAGTTAATTTGAGATACACTGGATTAAACAAAGTTTAATAGGTTTCTTCACTACAGGACTTGTCCAAACCTTTACAAAGCCAGTATAAAATATTGCTAATCTCCAGAAAGAGCATAGCAAACACGTAGCTGCCCAGTCTTTAACCACAAAACCCTTTTCTCCTATGATGCTAATACCTCATGGAGCACACTTGAAGAAACACCGCGTAGCTCAGTGATGAGGTAGAACCTATCCCACTTAACCCATGCGAATCCAAGAGACTTCTAATCCACCAGAAAAGCAGAAAAATATAAGATGAAACAGGTTAAAGACCACTCACCTGTGCTTTAAAGAAAGAAAGAAAGAAAGAAAGAAAGAAAAGAAGAAAGAGAGAGAGAGAAGGAAAGAGAAAAAGAAAGGAAAAAGTTTTCAAGTAGTATCTGGAATCAGAAGTTTTCTTTTCAGGTTTCTTTACTGTCATTGCAACACACATCTTTGAGAACCCCGTCTACTGCACAAGCTATGACAATTACCAAAGAGGCATCAGACAGGGTCTCTGCCTTATAAGCTTGCCAACTAATGGATCCTGCATAGTTGATTGCTTCCACAGAAGATATCTAAAACCTCTACCAGTTCGAATGACACTTTTGTACACATTAGAAAAAAAGATAGAGGATACAGCTTGATAATGGTAAATTTTAAAAGGCACCTTCTCGGGCGCCTGGGTGGGTCAATTGGTTGGGCGACTGCCTTCAGCTCAGGTTATGATCCAGGAGTCCCAGGACCGAGTTCCACATAGGGCTCCCAGCTCCATGGGAAGTCTGCTTCTCCCTCTGACCCTAACCCCCCTCATGTTCTCTCTCACTCTCTCTCAAATAAATAAAAACATAAAATCTTTAAAAAAAAAAAAAAAAAGCACCTTCTCACCCAGTTTGATGCAGCCTGTAGGGGTTGAATATTACAACCCCCACCCCCAAAAACTTCATGTTTAACAGAAACCTCAGAGTGTGACTTTATTTGGAAATAGGGTCTTTGTAGGGTGCTTGGTTGGGTCAGTGCATTAAGCATCTGCCTTCAGCTCAGGTCATGATCCCAGGGTCCTGGGATCCAGCCCTCATAGGGCTCCCTGCTCAGTGGAGAGTCTGCTTCTCCCTCTCCCTTTACTGCTCCTCCTGCTTGTGCTCTTTCTCTCTCTCTGTCAAATAAATAAATAAAATCTTTTTAAAAAGAAGGAAAAGAAGGAAGAAAATAGAGTCTTCATAAACATAGTTAAGAAGTGGTCATACTGGGGAAAAAAAAAAAAAAAGAAGTGGTCATACTGGGTTAGGGTGGGACTTGGGCCACGGGCCCTTTCTTCCCCCGCCTCATCTCCTGGAAACGCAGCCGTGGGCAGAAGCAACCTGCTCAATGGAACAGGGCGACCCCGCTGCTCTCCCGAGCACCCAGCTGCCCTGCTAGTGCGGGCTGCTGCTTCAGCTTCCCCGTAACAGGTCCACTGCCACAAATCCAGACCCACAACCCCCAGACTCTAGATGGACCAAGTGCCCGATGGTGAGCCCAGCCCAGCACTGGCACCCAATTGCCCCCTCCACCCTGACAGCACTGTGAGCTGGTCACCCCGTGAGGAAGCTGGGCTGAGGGAGGGCAAGTCTTTAGGACCGTCAGTCCCCCAGATAGAATGGCTCTATAGGCTCCAAGTACTATTAACCTGGGAGGCAAAAAAAAAAAAAAAAAAAAAAAAAAAAACGCGCCAAAGCTGACTTTTATTAGCTTTTCCTCGTTGAAACACGCTCTGGGCAAATTCATGGATTTGGAGCAAGGGAGGAGAAGAGTGTTCTACCTTTGGCAAAAGTCCCTCTTGTGGTTCTTGCTTTGGTGAGTAAAAGGCACTCGCTGTTAAAGACACCGAAGTACAAACGTTCTGCGGCCAATAAAATGGGCGGAGGGGGCACTGAGCCGCCCTGGGGCTGGCCCGCTCATAAAGGCGGCGGGGCTCTGCTAACCCCCTCGGGAAGGGCTGCGGAGGGCGGGAAGGGCGCCTCCAACGCTTTAAGTCTGGAGCCAAGCCACTTAAGAAAAAAAAAAAAAGTATTTATTGCCGAATAGAAAATAACTCTGAAATTAAGTAGATTTTCAGGGCTGACAAAAGTGTTTATTGCCGAATAGAAAATAACTCTGAAATTAAGTAGATTTTCAGGGCTGACCTAGGTCTAGTCTTTAGCTACTCCACAATTATTTCCTGAATTCTCACCAGGTGCCGAGGCAAAAACGCCTGGAGAAAGGAGAGATGGAAGGGCTCTCGATTCTGGAAGAAAGGGTCTAAGTGGAGGGAAAATCTCACTGCGCAGCTGCCCAGATGAGCTGCCGAAAAGGGGGAGTTTGTAATTTCTGCTTTAATCTGTCTTCGAGCACATTTCGACTTTTAAAATCCCTTCCTCTCCCAGGAGAAACCAATGTTTTCCAGACCACCGTGGACTGATTTCTCAAACTCCTCTTCTGGACACTTAAAATTGTTTTTCCTTCAGGGTACAACAATGTTTTTAGAATAGGATACACATATTATTGGGAGGAAGAAAAGAGCTCCCCATAGCTAGCTCAGAAATTCTTCCCACTTTACTCTTGACACTTGGCTAGAGTATAAAAATTTTCCCATCTTCCAGAATAAGCAAGGGAAACTGTTGTAATTATAAATATCTGGGGAAAAAATTGAGTTTACCATTTGCAGAAACCTTCTAGAGGACTCCTCTGTCTGCCATGTCTGCTGAAATGCTTTTGAAATGTTTCTCTCTGACTTGAGAGAAACTTCAGGAGTCAAGGTTCTTGGACAAACCAACGCACAGTATTTCTTCCAAGTCAAATGGGAGGAAATAATTTTAACACAGCAAGATGCACTGTTGGGTGTGTGTGTTACAAAGAGGGGCTGGGAATGAAGCTAACCTAAGTCACTTGAGAAAATTTGGAAAAGATTGTTTTCCTGGAAACTGTAAGGCTAATGACCAAGGGAATTGTCCCATACACCCTATTCTGAAGTTGTTTCTTAGAGAGGTAGGAATGAACAATTATGAATCTGCTCTGCATGTATCCTGGGGTTGGATGGTGGGTTGCAGGAGGCAGGTTTCTCTTTTTTTTTTTTT
>NC_081557.1:67700119-67759528 GCF_022355385.1 Mustela nigripes | reverse complement strand
TTCTCCGCTTGACTTATTTCGCTAAGCATGATACGCTCTAGTTCCATCCGCGTTGTCGCAAATGGCAAGATTTCATTTCTTTTGATGGCTGCATAGTATTCCATTGTGTATGTATACCACATCTTCTTGATCCATTCATCTGTTGATGGACATCTAGCCAAACTATGGAAAGAACCTAGATGTCCATCGGCAGGTTTCTCTTAAAGGAAGATGTTTCCAGTAAGCAAGGAGGGAAGGTTAGAATGACCCATATCATATCGGATTAGAGTAAGAGGAATCAAGGAGGACTGGGTGGCTCAGTCGGGTAAGCGTCTGTCTTCAGCTCAGTTCATGATCCCAGGGTCTTGGGATCAAGCCAGCAAGGGCTTTGGGCTCCCTGCTCAGTGGGGAGTCTGCTTCTCCTTCCCCTCCAATTTCCCCCCTGCTCATGCTCTCTCTCAGAAAAATAAATAAGTAAAACCTTTAAAAAAAATAAAGAGTCAAGGGCATCAATAAAAACCCTAATTTAATACAAATGCAGATGGGTAAGTACAGAAACAGATGTGTGGGTACCTACAGGTTATTATATATGCAGGTATGTCCTGGTTCTACCTGCTAAGAGAGCTAGAAGCAATGACCCTCCCGTAGCAATGAGCCCCACCCCCAGTGCTCACTTTTATTATTTACACTAAATAATATATGATTTTAAATTTTAAAATGTGATTAGATTTATTAAGTTATTAAGAAAGGAAAGAAAAAGGAAAATGGGCTTCCTTGATTAACAGACGTTGAGCTTCCCCGCCTCCCCCAGCGGCAGCCTAGAAAACCCGAATCATCAGTAATTGGAGGCCGACTCGACTCGCTCGTCCCGTGTCTCAGCAGCATTGCTGCAGCCAAGAAACAGGGCTCATTACCTTCCCTTCTTGATTCAGCCTTTTCCTCCAAGGCAGGGTGCTGAGAGGGGTTCTAAAGAAGTTGGTTCGGGTCATAGAGACAATATCCATGCCCCATGGCCCCTGAGAAACCAGCGGCTCAGCCCTGAGAGAACTAGGAAGGTGGGAGCAGGAATACAATAGAGTCGGACTGATGCCTTTCCACTGGATGCTCTCTTTCCCTCCCACCACTGACGTTACCTGCATGCCATAACCCCTGACCCTGCGGGCAGAACAGTACTCAGAAGATAATCCACAGGGGTGCCTGGGTGGCTCAGTGGGTTAAAGCCTCTGCCTTCAGCTCAGGTCATGATCTCAGGGTCCTAGGATCGAGCCCCGCATCGGGCTCTCTGCTCAGCAGGGAGACTGCTTCCCTTCTTTTCTATCTGCCTGCCTTTCTGCCTACTTGTGATCTCTGTCAAATGCATAAATAAAATCTTTAAAAAAAAAAAAAAAAGATAATCCACAACCCCCTGGTCTGAGCGGGTGGTCCCTCCCTTCCCTGGACATGTCACCATTGTCGCATCAGGCTTGTCCCCACGCCAGATCCCTCCACCGCCGATACAGGATGGGGGATAGGTCTTATTCTTCTCTGTCTCCCTGGTACCCAGGGCATGACAGGCTCTCAGTAAATGTTCAGCGAATGACTGAATGTTCAAAGGCCTGCAAAGCGTTCAGGAAATGTAAATATACCAAGTGGTTATACAGAGTGAATGCACAGCTCTTTAAAGAGTCACCTTTTGGGGGCTCCTGGGTGGCTCAGTTGTCAAGTGTCTGCCTTCGGCTCGAGGGCATAGGGCTCCCTGCTCAGTGGGAAGCCTGCTTCTCCCTCTCCCCCTCCCCATGCTTGTGTTCCTTCTTTCAAATAAATAAATAAAATCTTTTAAAAAATAAATGCTAATTAATTAATTAATAAGTCACCTTCTTTCTTTTTGTCATCCTCTCTCTCAGCACCCTGGCGCACATATGGACATTCCCAGAAGGAAACACAGCTGATTCAAGTGGAGTTGAATTTTGCAACTGTCCTCAAAATATACTCCATCACCTGCCACCACCCATCAGCTGAGGCCTCTGTCAAGTTCTTGGTGTGGGTCATGATGGTCTAGATGTAGCACCATGCTGTTGCAATCTGTGATAAAAAAAAAAAAAAAACATATTTGGGGGCGCCTGGGTGGCTCAGTGGGTTAAAGCCTCTGCCTTCGGCTCGGGTTGTGATCCCAGGGTCCTGGGATCGAGCCCCACATCGGGCTCTCTGCTCAGCAGGGAGCCTGCTTCCCCTCTCTCTCTCTGCCTGCCTCTCTGCCTGCTTGTCATCTCTGTCAAATAAATAAAATCTTTAAAAAAAATACATATTTGGTTTCCATCTAGAGCTCCCGAAATGCTTAGAATTTCCGAAGTGGTAAGAGCAACCAAGGCATCTTTTGTCGCTCATAACAAGCCCCTTTCAAACCACACTTGAGTTTATGGTAATCACGTGACTTTTGGAAAGCCCCCTAAGGAGGGCAACTGAGTATCAGGAGAACCAACCACGCGACTAGAGACTTGGAACTTTCAGGCCACTGCCCCAATTCGCACCACCTCCAGGGAGAGGAGAGGGGCTGGGAGGCTGAGTCCCATCACCAATGGTCAATGATGGAATCACTTGTGCCTGTGTGGGAAGCCTCGAGTTAAACCCAGCAGGACAGGGAGGGGAGAGCTTCTGTGTTGATGAACGCATCAAGGTACAGGGTGGGAGGCACGCCCAGCGCAGGCATGGAAGCTCCACGCCCCTTCCCACAGACCTGCCCTACAAATCGCTTCCACCTGGCGGTGCTGGGTTCTATCCTTTCCGTGGTCATCAAGCAAGTAAACTGGTTTCCTGGGTTCTGTGGGCCAACTGAGCAAATTAATCAAGTCAGAGAAAGTGCTGTGGCAACCTCTGATTTCCAGCCAGTCAGATACATGGGTAACATCTGGACTTGCCTTTGCACTTGAGGTCGGGGAAGGGGGTAGGGGGAGCGAGCAGGACAGTCTGTGGGATTGGGGTCTTAACCTGTAGGGCCTGATGATTTCTCCAAAGCAGATAACATCAGAATTAAATTAAGTCGTAGGACACCCAGCTTGTGTTGCAGAAGTGCCTCACGTGGGAAAAACCGTCACACAATTGGTACCCGGATACCAAAATATTCAGAGTATCAGATGCAGAATAAAGGAAATAACAGAATTTTTTTTCCTTTACAGTGTAACACACAAAAATCCTATGATGATAATGTCTGGGAACCTTGCAAAGGCTGGATCATTTGCAAAGCCCTTTTCCTACATGATTAGATCTGACCCTAAAACTTTGTCCAGGGACGAATGGTGATCACTGTTTTACTGGGGAAGGGGGAACCCAGTTCAGACATAGCTGCCCAAGACAAAGCAGATATGAAGCCCACAGCTGAACTTCTGATTCCAAGTCCAGGGTTTCCTTCCATGGACTCTTGCTGCTCCTCGCCTCATTGAGGAGATAAGCCAGTCGGTGCAGAGAAAGAACTAGAGGGTTCTGTTTCGTGGGCCGGAGCCATAAGAGAGGCCTCAGGAGGAGAGGAGCCTGAGCTGGACAAGTGGACAAGAGAGGCCATCCCGGGCCCAGGGCACGGCAGAAGCACAGGGAGGAAGCAGGACTTCTCAGGGCCTCTGAGAGGCACACTAAGGAGGCCCGGTGATAGGTACAGTGGCTTCACACTATGCACATCTGGGAATAGAGAAGCTCTGCTCTTGGTGAACTTGTGATGTACAAATGTCAACAAAAAAATAAAGTTGAACTGTGGAGCCAAGATGCTCTTGACCAGCATGTGGCAGTATAAACAGTCATTTTGCCCTTTTACATATTGTTAGGGCACAATGCTACGTTCAGATAGTTTGGGGGGCTTTTTCTGGCTTTTTCAGTTTTTACTTAAATTCCACTTAATTAACATACAGTGTTACCTTAGTTTGGGGGGTACAACATAGAGATTCAACAATTCCACACGTCCCCTGGTGCTCGTCACAAGTGCCCTCCTTAATCCCCATGCCCTATGTCACCCATCCCCCCACCCGCCTCCCCTCTGGTGACCATTGGTTTGTTCTCCATAGTTAAGAGTCTGTTTCTGCATCTGCCTCTCTTTTTTTCCCCTTTGCTCATTTGTTTTGTTTCTTACATTCCACATGTGACTAAAATTATATGGTATTTGCCTTTCTCTGATTGACTTATTTCACTTAACATTATACTCTCTATCTAGTTCCATCCATGTTATTGCAAATAGCAAAATGTCATTCTTTTTTTTTTTTTAAGATTTTAATTATTTATTTGACAGCGATCACAAGGCAGAGAGGCGGGGGTGGGGATGCGGGGAAGCAGGCTCCCCGCTGAGCAGAGAGCCCAATGCAGGGCTCTAACCCAGGACCCTGGGATCATGACCTGAGCCGAAGGCAGAGGCTTTAACCCACTGAGCCACCCAGGTGCCCCGATGTCATTCTTTATTATGTCTAAATAATATTATATATTTTTTTCACATCTTCTTTATTCATTCATCAATTGATGGATACTTGGACTGCTTCCATGTCTTGGCTATTGTAAATAATACTGCTATAAGAACAGGGGTTCATGGATCCCTTTAAATTACTATTCTTGTATTTTTGGAGTTAAATACTCAGTAGCTCAATTGCTGGATCTTAAGATAGTTCTATTTTTAACTTTTTGAGGAACCTCCGTACTGTTTTCTAGAGTAGCTGCACCAGTTTGCATTCCCACTAACCATGCAGGAGGGTCCCTTTTCCTCCACATCCTCACCAACACCTCTTGTTTCTTGTGTTGTTGATTTTAGCCATTCTGACAGGTGTATAGTTTTGATTTGCATATTCCGCTGATGGTAAGTGATGAACATCTTTTCATGTCTGCTGTTAGCCATCTGGATGTCTTCTTCACAGAAACATCTGCTCATGTCTTCTGCCCATTTCTTAATTGGATTATTTGTTCTTTGGGTGTCGAGCTTTGTAAGTCCTTTATATATTTTGGATACTAACCCTTCATCAGATATGTAATTAGCAAATATCTTCTCCCTCTGTAGGCTGCCTTTTAGTTCTGTTGATTATTTCCTTCACTGTGCAGAAGCTTTTTATTTTGATGAAGTCCCAATAGTTTATTTTTGCTTTTATTTCTCTTGTCCTGGGAGTTTAAAGCCTTTGCTAAGATTATTAAGGAAAGGAGCATCCTTCAATGGAAACAGGGGCAGAGATTCAAAAAAAAAAAAGAAGAAGAAGTTTACAAATGATAAGAATCATGTTGTACATTCTAATGGCTAAAGCCTTTGACAATAGAAATGATTCTCAGAATCAAAGAAAATTCTGCCACATATCAGGAGTGTTGTAACAGCAAACATGTACCAACCAGGAAGGTACGGTAAAGGAATGAATGAAATGAAAAGCTTTTGAGCACATATGCAGCTTAAAGACCAGTGTGGACTCAGAATATGTGAGACTAATGTAACTAGAATCTTCTAGATACTGAAGATAGATCAATGAACAAAATGAAAGTTCCTGCTCTCATGGAACTTTGTAAGTAAGAAGAAATAGATGGAAAACAATGGGCTTACCAGGTGCTGTTAAGTGTCATGGAGAAAAATAAGCATGGCAACTGGGTTAGGGAATAATGGTGTGGCAGGACAAAGGAACATTGGTATTTGTACTCTGTGGTCAGGAAGACCTCTCGGAGGAGATGGCTTTGGTCACAGCTTTACTAAAGGTGAAGAAGTGACTCTTTGAACTTTGCAGATTTAAACACAATGAAAAGGCAGCCAATGAAATTTTGAAATTTTAAAAATTTAACTTTTGTTTAAATGTTTAAATATTTTTGGTTATTTAGTGTGGACTGGGGCAGAGGACTTGGGCTACAAGACAGAGAGTCTAGCAGGCTCAAGGCCCCTTGAGGAATGCTGTCACATTAAGAAGGCCTGTAAGCCAGCTGGGACACCAGAGCTGCTGGAATTTTCTCAGACACAGAGATTCTCAAGGAGCCAGTTTCTTGCTTGCTTTACTTCTGTGTCAGCCAGCTGCCAATGGAGCTGAAACTGGTCTGTTTTGGCAAAAGACTCATGATGATACAGTCATCACTAATAGATGGTAAGTGTATTTGATTTTAAAGCCTAAAATTAACTCATGCCTCTATGAGGTAGAAATGATCTGGGAAATACAAACTTCGACAATTTTAGCCATTTTGATCTTTAAGACCGACCTCGTTGGCGAGCTGCAGTGCTGGTAACTCATTCCCTTCTCTTGTAGTTCTTCGCAGAAAATAGACATTTTCTTTGCCTTCTAGAAGCTGGCAGGAAATCTTGAAGGCTGTCTGTCATTTGGGGCCCTTCTGATGAGACTCATGTACCCTACACTCAGCCCCCGGGGAACATCCCTTCCAACTTTGAGAGCACATTTGTCACGCATCTGCAGGCACCAGCCTGACACAGAAACTCTCATAATTCAAATCCAGTGGCTTGGTGTGATGAGGCAGAAACAAAGCAAAGCAAAACTCAGGGGAAACCCAAAACCAGCCCAGCTGTCAGCTCAGATGGCCTGACTCATGGCCTCTGTGCCCAGGGGAAGAGGGTTGGCCTCTGGTGACACTCCCACAAGCCAAATCAAGCGCTCTGAGCTGGACTGTTCTGGGAGGAAAATGGGAACATATCCCTTAATTACTTAATATCCTAAGAGTCCATCCCTATGATGTGGAACGTGAACTCTGGGGCCATTACCTGGGTTTCCAGCTCAGCTTTGCTACTGACTGTGGGACCTGGGCAAACTGCCTCTGTCCCTGCTTCATAGGACAGTTGTTAGGGTAAAATGAGATAAAATGGGAACTTACTATGTGGGTGGAACATAGTAAGTTTTGAATCAATGGGAGCTAGAGGTGTTATTTCTGCCCACTCATGATCTCTTCCCTAGATGCCTGCAGTAGTTTCTCAACTCAACTGGCTTCTTGCCTCCAGTCCTCACCTACCATCCCATACAATTTTGCCAAGTCATCTTTCAGCATGATTCTAAAACCATCAGTGATTTCTCTGTCAGGATATGTCCAAATCCATGCAGAGGATGTATCAAACCCTTTACCGTGTGACACTTCTTCACCTCTGCCGTGCCACATGCCCAGCCTAGAAGGCCCTCACTCACCTTGATAACCTGGAAAACTCCCAACTCATTCCCTAAGATTCAATATAAGCATCAATTCCTTCAACCTCCCCGTGCCACTCATTGCATAGTCAGGCATCTATTTCTTTTCTTTTCTTTTCTTTTCTTTTCTTTTCTTTTAAGGAGGCTCCACACCCAGCATGGAACCCAACATGGGGCTTGAACTCACAACCCTGACATCAAGACCTGAGCTGAGATCAAGAGTTGGACACTTGACCTATTGAACCACCCAAGCGCCCCTCAAGCATTTATTTCTTTGCTTCCCGCAGAACACTCAGTGTTGGCTTCTGTGAGGCACTTACTGCCATTGTTTGCCCGGCATTCTTACCCTCTAGGCTGTTCTGTTTGGCCAGACCATGGGCGGGAGACCAGGTTGAGGCCCAGAAAGAATGGCAACTCAGAATCAAAGAGTGGTGCTTTTACTCTGGTTTTCCAGCACTTTAGCCAGCTGGTGATGCGTGGAACATGCACAATTCAATGCCATCCTCTGCTCTACGGTGCCAAGGACTTCAGGTGGTACTCCAAAGAGAGAATTATTGTAAGAAGGGGAAATGAGGTGATCAGTTTTCAAGAACTGATTGTAAGGACCAACACCAGAGGCAGGAGATGAGGGAGAGGAATAAGAGGTTGTAGTTTCCCAGACTAAAGAAGATGACAACCTGAACTAGGGCAGTGGCAGTGGGATGGAGAGAAATGGAGAGATTTGAGAGACCTCGGGGTCCCAGAACACAGTAACTGACTAGAAGCTCAGGTGAGGAAGGAGTTGACTGGGGATGCTATTATTGAAGTAAGCCAGAAAGTAGAATTCTACAGGAATTACACATAAAATCAAGGGTACATAATGATGCAAATGGTGAGGGACATTCCTTGATTCCCACAGGGAGTGCCCACATTTCAGGAGTCTCACTAGCCTGCGGGGAGGGAGGAATTTGCTAGGTCAGGGAAGCCCAGAAATGAGGGTTTTCTCCTTTTCACGTAATTTTAGGACCAGGATAAGAACCCTGTAACATCCTGTCACTGGTCCTAAGGTTAGGTTCATAATAACTTGCTGCACCAAGTTATGCAAGACATTTACTTATACAAATGCAAGGTTTCAGGGTAGTAGGCCTGACTCTGGCTTACCAGACTGTGCACCTTCTGCTGACAGAGACAATATTTACATATGAGAGAGAGAGAGATAGTAGGCGCTCAATAATTGTTTTTTCAAAAAAATCAACAGCATCTATAAATACATATAATATTAACTTTGTAAGGTTATGTAAATTTGATGAGATAACTAGGTAAAGTCAGACTGGTGTTTATATACAGAAAAATCTTGCCGGCATCTATTGGAAATGAAAGTAACCATGTTTAGCCTTACCCAAAGGGAGCTAACCTATTTTATCATAGTCACTCAATTTTAATGTCAAGTCATTGATATTGAATTCAATTCATTGAATATCAATTCTTTCCATTTCAATATCAATATCAATTTATTCAATTTTATCAATTCGTTTTGACTGAATATTTAGTTTATATAAGACATGTCAAAGCAAAGACATATCAAAGACACATATAATCTAATGATCAAATGCTGTGAATATAAATAAAAATAAAAACAGGATGAGGGAACTGAGGTTGACAGGTAAGGACGATTTTGCGTGTTAGGGAAGCTTTCCCTTAGGAGGTAATAACTGAACAGATACTTAAATGAACTGGGGTATTACACAGACATCTGAGGAAAGGGAGTTCTAGGCTGAGAGAGCAGCAAATGCAAAAACCCTAAAACATCAACAGCTCTAGTCATTCTTGTTGGGAAGCTAGACATTATAAATTTTATATTATTGAGTGTCACATCTTGTTCTATAAAAAGTACTCGATTTTTTTTCTGGTCAGGTAGGTAAATTACCTGGAGTTCAGCTTGATCCTTTTGAGCCTTGTTTTTAAGTTTGGCTTGTGCAGGTCTGAAGTAGTCTCCACTTTAGAATTAGTTTAACCCTATAAATACGGCACTAGCCCTTTGAGGTTTTTACTGAATGCTCTAGGAATTCACTAGAACAACCCCTCAACTGATTAGAACACAAACATCTTCCAGCTTTCTAGCCATAAGCACTTAGAATTTTTCAATTTCTAGGATCTAGGCATTCTCTGTTTGGTCTCCTGGCGGTTTATCCTATGCTTACATAGTTTGGTACTCAGCAACAGAATCGAAGGGACACTTAGAAAGATTTCTTCCTCTGTGCGGCCCCTTGCCCCCTCTTCGTTACTGTGCTTTGTCAGTTTTAGCCACCTTGGCCCCTCCAAACTCGAGTTTCTCCTCGGCTCAGCAAGGTTGCCATGTTCTGCTTGGATTCACCCCTGCAGCACCACAGTCTGGAAAGCATTTCCAGACAGCAAACTGAAGTGATCATAGGGTTCACTGTGTGTGTGATTCTAGTTTTCTGATTTGAAGTTTCAAAAGTTGAGTCTGGCTGTTATGTGAATAGAATGAGAGATAAGAAGAGTGGGAACATGAGACCAGTTAGGAAATTAGAAAGTGGTCTTGGTAAGGGTAGAGTAGAGCAACTGAGGAAATGAGAAGTTAGATTCTGGATATATATTTAAAGATGTATTTATTTATTTTAGAGAGAGAGCATGTGTGTGAGCAGTGGGAGGGGCAGAGGAAGAAGGAGAGAGAATCCCAAGCAAACCCCCCACCGAGCACAGAGCCCAACATAGAACTTGATCCCAGAACCCTGAGATCATGACCTGAGCTGAAATCAAGAGTCAGACACTTAACTGACCAAGCCATCCAGGCACCCTTGAATACATTTTGAAGGTAGAACCCACAGAGTTTGCGGAGAATTATATGTAGAAGTGAAGGAAGAGAAAAATCAAGACTTTTTGACGTGAGCAGCAAAGTGAGTTGTGCTACCATTTATAGGATGGAGAACACTGAAGGAACTGGTGGGATGGGGTGGGAGAAGAGATGAAAAGTCCGGTTTCAGGCATGGCAAGACTGAGTTTCGTACCAGCATCCCTGGGGAGATGATACATAGGCAGTTGGTTATGTGTCTGGAAGGTAGCTGAAAGGTCAGGATTAAAGACATAAATCTGGAGTACAGAATGAACTTAAAGTAAGAAGTAGGAAAGATCACCTAAAAGTGAGTATAGGTAAAGAATAGGTTCAAAGCCTGAGGCTTGGGGACTTCAATGTTTAGAAGGCAAGAAGCCAGCAAAGCAAACTTATTTTCCCTCCCATCATCATAATATTTCTCCATGGCATCTAAGATGTGAGGCTTCCAGAAAGGATACAAGGCCCACATCTTAGTGCAATCCTGAAGAGCCATCCTTGCGTTATCACCCCAGAAAGTATAACCACCCTACATGGCCCACATGTGCCTGAGACCCAACTGATTTGGAATTGGCCAATGTGAGTTTCTAAGTATGACATAATCTAGTGACAAATGCATAGGATAAGCATCAAAGATAGGAGTTCCACTCCAAACAATGGCTTTAATTAACTGAACTCAAGCAAATATCAACTTCCCTTAGTTTCTTCACCTATAAAATGAAGACATTGAGCTAAATGGTCCTTAAAGTCTCTTCCAGAATTTTATTTTATTTTTTTAAATATTTTTCTTTCTTTATGCTATAGAGAGAGACCACAAGTAGGCAGAGAGTCAGGCAGAGAGTCAGAGAAAGAAGCAGGCTCCCCACTGTGCAGAGCGCCTGATGCAGGACTTGATCCCAGGACCCTGACATCATGACCAGAGCCAAAGGCAGAGGCTTAACCCACGGAGCCACCCAGGTGCCCCAAAATTTTATTTTAAAAATCCGAGAGAAAAAGTCCTGAACGCCAAGAAAGAGATATTTATAATTCCATCTTCCACTGAAGATATGACCCCTAGACTGCTCTGAATGTTCTGGAATAAGCAGTGCCTCTTCATATCTAACTGCTGCTGAGCCCTATGCCCCGCTTCCAGAAAGGTGACTATATAGAGAGGACCCAGTAGGCCCCTAAAAAGGGAGGAACTTCTCATCAGAGCTCTCAGGAGTTTTCAAGACTCAGAGTACCTGTCAGAGTGCAGTCCATACCACACCAACTACCACAGCAGTTATTTGGAAAGAGAAAATTTAATGCAAAGAGTGGTTAGCTAGATTTGGAAGAATTGAAAGGGCAAAAGAAAAGTCTAAGCTATCACTGAGGTAACAGGTGCAGGAAGTAGTTCCCACCCCTAGGCCTGGGGAAACTAATGGAAGTTGGAATTAGTAATACCTAGAAACTTGGGAGGAAAGACCTGATGGGACTGGGGTCCAAACCTCAGAGGAAGAGGCACTAGCTTCCTGGCACTGTTGGCCCATGTCAGGCAGGGAAGAGTTGTGCCACGAGGCTGATTCTAGAAATGTTGGGAAAACTACCAATTGGATTCACCTGCTGCTATTGGACTAACTTGGCCCCACCATGGTGAAGAAGCAACGTTGCTGGTGTCATGCTGGGAAGCACCAGAAGCAAAACGACAGGGTCATGTCCATGTCTATTTTTCCTCTTCCAGCCTTCCTCTAGCACTGCCTACTGGTGCTACCCAGGAACAGCCAGCAAAGGAGAAAGGTGATTTAGTACAAGAGTGCCCCCTTGTCCATGGGGCATATGTTTTAAGATACCCAGTGGATGTCTGAAATGGCAGATAGTACCAAACTCTATCTACTGTTTTTTTTCTATACATACATAGCAATGACAAAATTTAATTTATAAATTAGGCACAGTAAGAGATTAACAACAGCTCTTAATAAGATAGAACAATGATAACAATACAGGGTAACATAAGTAATGTATTCACATTACTTTACATTACTTTTTCTCGTTTTCTTTCTCAAAATATCCTAGTGTATTATGCTCACCTTTCTTCTTGGGGTGATGTGAGATGATCAAATGCCTACGTGAGGAGATGAGATGAGGTGAATGACAGAGGCCTTGTGACCTAGCTTGAGACATCTACTGACCTTCTGTTTCCTGAACACGGTTGACCTGGGGTAACTGAGACCGTGGAGATAAAACCACAGATAAGGGGGTTCTCCTGTAAAGAAGAGCACATTTGAAGCTGGGAGATAAGAGTTAATTACTGACCCACTCATTTATTTTGAAATTATTAAGAACAACACTGGGTTTGTAATCTGTAAGACACAATGTAGTATTTTTTAAGTTCTCTGTTGAGCAATCGAGAACTTCCTGTGTTTATTTTTAATGGATCTGAGTCCTACACTTCTAGGTATGTTTTTGAGCCCAGTAAATAAGTGCTCCCACGATACCCAGAAGGCATCTGCATATCACATTCCATTACACACTGTCAACTAATGTTTGAGCAGCTATCATATACTGCCTGTTATTGTAGGCACTGGTTTCTTGCCCTCTGGTGCCCTGGCATGTTGGTGAGTCCTCTAAACCTCTTACACGATTCACAAATCCCTTTCCCAACATCCTCTTGCCATTTACATTCATTATCCCGTTGATCCTCCAAACCACACATAGAAACAGAGATGAATATACCCCTGTCCTAGACATCATACCCAGGGCACTGAGGTGGTGAGGATGCAGGGTGGTGTAACATGGCTTTGATATTCACAGATGATTTATTTGCCCTCTATCCCCAATAGCAGACAAACAGATCAATGAGAACCAGTGAAGCTCCTTGAAAAATGGGGCATGGCCTTTTATCTCAGAAATTTCAAAGACCCTTTACAAACGTTCATTAGGACCAACCTCATTCCATTGGCAGCAAGTGGAAGACCCAATATTAGCCATTGATTGTACTCTACCTCTATCCCTTCCAGCCCGGCCTTACACAATCACCTCTCTAGTCGCATCTGATCAATGAGCCATTTTGCTTTACTCCTTTACTTTTATTCAGCCCTCAGCAAGATAGCCAGATGCAGTCTTGACAAGGAAGCAGCTATGTTGATGTATGGTGGCCTTCTCCCTTTCCAGAGAGAGTAGGACGATCACTGGGAGAGCAGATACAGCAAGAAAGAGTGGCAGGGACTGAGGTGAATCTCTGGCTTCTGTCCTCAGGGCATTTGGTCATCCCCAAAAGCTAAAGAATTGTTGATCTCACCATACCATATATTCTGTTTACCACAGTTAAGTGGCTTATTTTGACCACAAGCTATACTCTCAGTATCTCATTTTCTGGTGAAGAGGTTACCTTTGGAATCAGAAAGATGTGGGTGTTAATCCACTTTTGTTATATAATAGCTAAGTGACCTTCAACAAGATGGATTACTCTTGGAGCCTCAGTTTTCCCCATCTGTAAAATGGGAATGACAATAATAGTATCAGTCTCACAAAGTTGTGAGAACTAAATGAGGAAACTCACCTGAAGCACTTAGCCTATGCCCAGCACAGATTAAATGCTCAATAACTATTAGCCAATATTAAAGTTCACCACAATCCCCTGAAGCAAATATTAGATATCATTAGTCCTTTTTTACAGATGAGATAAAGGAGGATTCAGAGAAAAAGTCATTTCCCAAGGTCACCAACAGGAAGTAACAGAACCCAGACTCAGTGGGGGTGTAACTGACCTGGATCCCACACTGGTAACCACCATCATGTATGGAATGGGTCACAGACTACAACTGGGGGGCTCATGGCCTCCATCCCAACCCAGCCATGCTCCAGTCATCCTGACAGGGTGCAAGACACAAGGAAGCAAAAGACTGGAAGATTTGGTTGGCCCAGACATGAAGTTCAAACCATCAAATATAAGTATCAAAGCAATGACAAGCAAAGAAATGCTTTGGTCTGAGATACTATTAATGCTTTTATTAAAATGGAGAAACTGAGGCTCAAGGGGTTAGGTGACCTGCATTAAGTCACATAATGAGTAAGTAACAGAGCCAGGACTGAAACCCAGACTTTCTGGCTCTTACCTGCTACGTGACATGGCTACAAGCCTATAGATAGCAGGTACCGTTGGCTCTTTCTGGGGCTACATACAGAACATGTCCTTGCTTCAACTGAAGGAGAAAAGGAAACATATCAACCTTTACTGAGCACCTCCTATAAAATACCCTGCATATATTCATTTAATCATGACAACAACCCACAGGAAAAAGTTTAATTTTACAGAGAAGAAAAAATAAGTTCAGTCTCTAATTCAGGTTAATCGAC
Source organism: Mustela nigripes (assembly GCF_022355385.1). Lineage (NCBI taxonomy): Eukaryota > Metazoa > Chordata > Mammalia > Carnivora > Mustelidae > Mustela > Mustela nigripes. The sequence continues at coordinate 67,745,308 of NC_081557.1, read as the reverse complement.
CAAGGCCACCACTTGGTAAGAAGCAGGGAACTCGAAACTCCACTTTGGCCCACCCCGCTTCCCACATCACACTACCCCTTGGGGAAGGCTTGGGAGAGCCCATTTTCTCATGGACATGGCAAGCTCTGGATAACCTTTAGCCATCTGGATTTTTTTTTCTACAAGAACTGGGACAAGATCAGCTCAGGCTGTTGAGGGGAGAACTGTTGTCAAAACCCATATTATTTAAAAAAAAAAAAAATTATACCCACTGGGAAGCTGTGTTCAAAGCTCATCAGGAGGGTACATAAAGACTGGCCACCTGGGGCGCCTGGGTGGCTCAGAGGGTTAAGCCTCTGCCATCGGCTCAAGTCATGATCCTAGGGTCCTGGGATTGAGTCCCCGCATCGGGCTCTCTGCTCAGCAGGGAGCCTGCTTCCTCCTCTCTCTCTGCCTGCCTCTCTGCCTGCTTGTGATCTCTGTCTGTCAAATAAATAAATAAAATCTTTAAAAACAAAAACAAAAACAAAAAAAGATCAGCTACCTAAAAGCAGCCTCTTAGACCCTGCAAGAGGGGTGGAGGGGTACCAGGGCTGAGATGACAGCCTCAAGGCCCATAAATTTCATGGAGGAAGATTTGTATCCTCATAGCTTCATCTGGCAAGTGACAATAATACATAGTAATGGTGCTTATGGCAGAAAGCCATAAACTCAGAGGACTGAGCTTGATTTAATTTCCAAACTAAAGCTATTTTTCTTCTATGATTACAGCTCTTAGTTTGCTCCAAGATTATTGACTCTTTTTCCTTTTTGGAGGTATGTTTTGGGCCAAAAACCTCATTGCAGGCTGCACTCGACGTAATGCTCGCCAAGATGGGTCTGGAGGGGTTGGGTGGGAGCTACAAAGCAAGCCTCTTCTTGCAGGGGTCCCAAATCCCAGAAACCCCAAGATCAAACAGGATCTTAGTGCAGGCCCCTCATAAGTCACTTTGGTTCCCATCTTTGGAAAGTGGTCCCTTGTTGGCACACAAATGTCTGGGTTTTCTCTGCAGTCTGGGAAAAGTTTGAGCCCATACTGGGTTAATCAGTGCCTGTGAACCACAATGAGCATTTTTCTCTCCTTTACACTTGGTGAAATGCTCTGGATTAAACAGGTTATTCGCGATACATAAAACTGCCACTTTTCAAGTCAGGTCATGTTAAAGGAATGTCAAAAGAGGGTGGATAAGAGAAAGATTCAAATCACTTTTAGGATGTCTGTAGATTTCCAAAGGATTAAAGGTTTGCTGTGTGGCCAGCCCAGAGGGTGTGCTGTCTCTTATCTGAATGGGGAGCTGAGACGCGGCTCAAATTAAGAGGGCTGTTTCCCCGTGTGTTCGAAGAAGAAAAATACCATTAGTCATAATAATCATGTGTACTTATATAAGACCTTTCATCTGTGCCTCTCAAAGTATTCTAACCACCACTAATTATACCTCCCAACGCACCTCTGAGGTAGGTAAAAACTATTATACCCATTTTACAGGTGAATGAAGGACTACCAAGAGAGGAGGAGTGAATTATCTGGGGCCACACATAAACCAGTGGCTGAGCAAGCAATTCCTGCCCTCCAGGTCAGGGTTAGAGCTGCCCGGTTTCTGTCGGCTCTTCTCTCTGAAGAACTGAACTCTGGGAGAGAGTCAACGATGCTATTGGGATGCCATCTCTAGGGGCCAATGGAATCAACTTCTCTTAATCCAGGCCCTTAAAAAAAAAGTAAAGCAGGGGTGCCTGGGTGGCTCAGTGGGTTAAGCTTCTGCCTTGGGCTCAGGTCATGATCTCAGGGTCCTGAGATGGAACCCTGCATCGGGCTCTCTGCTCAGCAGGGAGCCTGCTTCTCTTTCTCTCTCTGCCTGCCTCTCTGCCTACTTATGATCTCTCTCTGTCAAATAAATAAATAAAATCTTAAAAAAAAAAAAAAGTAAAGCAGCCTATTTATGGAGAGTATAAAGGCACTGTAGTCTCGGGCTTTGGTCATTGTCCCTTAGGATAGATATGGCTGGTGATCTGAGGGATGTTCAGGACTCAGCTTGGACCATGACTCAGCTGCGTTGGGCCCTGACCAAATTGTTCCTTTCCAGTAGTCACAGATTTGGGTCTCAAGGTGAATCTCAACCATAGACTTTCTGCACAACGGCTCTTCCTAATGACCAGGGCTCTATCTTCTCAAAGGGCTGTATCCCCCATCGCCCCTCACCTTCCATTCCCCATTGTCCACACCACAGGAACACCTAGCGGGGATAGCTCACCGAGTCTGGGGGACTCGGGAGAGCCCAAAGGAAGGGCGAGAGAATGCCAGCAGAGGGATGGGAAAGGGAAGTATTTTAGTTAGAGGTAACAGCTGCATGAGGTTGAGAGGTGAGAGAAAGCCTAAGTGTGAGGGACCCCAAGGCATTCGTTATGGATGATATGCAGCATATGTGAAGGAGGAGTGAGTGGTAAGAGCCAAAATAAGGAATTTTACAGGAGAGCATCAGTAGAGAGTGGTGAAACCCAGTGGAAAAACCCAGTCATTCTATATTTTGGGAGTGGTTTGCCTTTGGGGACCCCAAGAGAAGTCCCAAGTGTGGGTGGATGAATGCTAGCTCAGCTGGGAAGTGCAAACTTTGAGGCCCCTGTGGGGCACCCAACTGCAGATCGTCAGAGCCTGGGCTTGAGATGGCTATTTGGGGTATTCAGGGGCACCATCTTTCATATTTCTAAGATCTCAACCAAAGGTTTAACAGTAACACTTTGTCTTCAGCTTTTCCTAGCAGCGTCCTTGATTTGATCTTTGCTCGAAAGCCAGTTATTAGTTTTAGCACCGTTTGCCATCTGGACAGACTGAGAAGATTCAAAACAATCTAGTCCTGGCTTCCTTTTGCTTCACAGTGCTTCCACCGGGTTATCCCTCTCTTCTCACATTGCGCAACAAGCCACAGGGAGCAGTCAGGAGACACCTTCTACTCTTCACTTGGAAATCCCATCAATTGGATCACCCACTGCATTCAATAGATTGTCTACTGTCTACTTTCACTTCACCAGGCGATGGTGTTACTTATCATTTCTGCCACTCCATAAGGATCGCCGGGCTTCAAGTTTCCAGTAAGATTTTCCTTACTCTTAAGCCCTCACTTAGCGAAATAAGTCAAGCAGAGAAAGACAACTATCATATGATCTCCCTGATATGAGGAAGTGGTGATGCAACATGGGGGCTTAAGTGTGTAGGAGAAGAATCAATGAAACAAGATGGGATTGGGAGGGAGACAAACCATAAGTGACTCTTAATCTCACAAAACAAACTGAGGGTTGCTGGGGGGAGGGGGTTTGGGAGAAGGGGGTGGGATTATGGACATTGGGGAGGGGATGTGCTTTGGTGAGTGCTGTGAAGTGTGTAAACCTGGTGATTCACAGACCTGTACCCCTGGGGATAAAAATATATGTTTATAAAAAATAAATTAAAAAAAAACCTTTATCCTGGGGCACCTGGGTGGCTCAGTGGGTTAAAACCTCTGCCTTTGGCTCATGTTATAATCTCAGGGTCCTGGGGTCAAGCCCCATGTCAGGCTCTCTGCTGAGCAGAGAGCCTGCCTCCTCCTTTCTCCCTCTGCCTGCCTCTCTGCCTACTTGTGATCTCTCTCTCTGTGTCAAATAAATAAATAAAATCTTAAAAGGAAAAAAACCCTATAGCCTACTCCCAAAGACACTCCCAGTTGAGGTTTTTGATATGGTAGTGCCCCACCTCCAAGAACCAAAATCTGTATTAGTTACCTGCTACTTTAGAACAAATTACCCCAGAACTTAGCAACCCAAAACAATGAACATTTATAAATTCATGGTTTCCCATTGTCAGAAGTCTGGAAAGCAGTTGAGCTGGGTGGTTCTGTGTGGTTCTCTCTAACATGTCAGTCAAGTTAGTTGACAGCCAAGGCTGCTATCATCTCCCAGATTGTCTGGGGCTGAAAATTTTTCTTCCAAGACCAGTCTCATGGTTGTTGGCACACCTCAGGTCTTCACAAGCCGTTGACTGGCAGCTTCAGTTCCTTGCCTCACAGGTCTCTCCATCAGGTAGCTCACAACATGGCAGCTGGCTTTGCCCAGAGTGAGAGATTAAAGAGAGAGAGGGGAAAGACACCCAAAATAGAAGTCTGAGTCTTTTCCAACTTAATCTTAGTGGTGACATTCCATCACTTTTGCCCTATGCTGTTGGTCACACAGACCAACAAGTGTGCAGACCAGTAGGCAGGGCTCACTGGAGCCATCTTGGAAGGGAACTACCACAGCTGGGGAAAATTAACTCCTCCAGTTTTGTCTCCTTTCTCCCTCCTAGTTCCTAGGTTTGCATCCCTTCTTCTGGGGCAAAGACTGTGCTAGGCACTGGATACAAGGACCACCAGACCCTGCCCTTCCACAGGTGTTTGTCTTGTCTAGTCAGTGGAGATGAAATACGAACACAAGTAAGAAGAAAGAGAGAATTTACATCTATACTCACACCTCTTATGGACAGGCACTTTGCTAGACACATCCGTGCATTTCATGTCCATGATAATCTGACAAGGTAGACACACCGATGTCCAGTTTTATGGATAAAGAAACTAAGACTCAGAAAATCTAGGAATATTGCCCACATTCTCTTAACTAGTAAATACCAGGAATGGGATTTTAATTTAGGCGTTCAGGTTATGGAGGGAGGCTTGAGGAAGGAGCCTGCGTAGAAACAGGAAATAGCTAAGCTATCAAGAAAGCACTCAGTCGTTCAAGCACACATTATAAACTATTGGAAGAAATGTTGAGACAGGAGGAGAAGCAGCTACTGGTGGAGTTGCAGATATGAGTGACAGTTACTAGGGAGCTATGAAGGAGATTCTGACCCCTCCGCTTTGAACCTGACCTTTCCCTGCCAGGCTCTGCTGAAAACCTCCTCACACTTGAGTCCCCATAGTCATTGACTCGCTCAGCTCCCACCTCAACTGTCATCCTTAGGTTGTCACATGTGGGATTTAACAACCCTAGGCACTGACCCAGCCTGAAAACCCACTGGGCCTGCCTGCTGGTTCCCAGAATCCTTCACTCTGGTTGTAGCCATAAGTACCACACACCTATTCTGCCCCCAGTGGGTCTCTCTCTCTCTCTGCTCCCCACAACACACAGCCCATGAGGAGAGCTGAACCACAAATACAGGGTGGTGGGACATAAGAAACACAGTCACCAGCTTTTTGGTGGGTCTTCCCTTCTTTTGGGGTCAAGCAGGGGCCTCCCCTAGCAGTGTAAGTGGTTCTATCAGAGGAAGTTGCCTGCTTGGGTGTGTTTAATCAGATTCCTTAGTCTTGAGGTACCACAACTGGCTTATATCAGTCATAGGAACTGAAAAGCCATATTCCCTTTTCCCTCGCCCCCAAAGGTTTTTTTTTAGAGGTCAGTGATTTACCAGTCTTGTATAACACCCAATGTTCGTTACATCACGTGCCCTCCTTAATGCCCATCACCCAGTTATCCCCTTCCCCCCCACTTCGACCTTCCAGCAACCCTCAGTTTGTTGCCTATGATTAAGAGTCTCTTATGGTTTGTCTCCCTCTCTGATATCATCTTGTTTTATTTTTTCCTCTCTTCCCCTGTGATCCTCTGTTTTGTTTCTTAAATTGCACATATGAGCAAGATCATATGATAATTGTCTTCCTCCGATTGACTTATTTCGATTAGCATAATACCCTCTAGTTCCATCTATATCATTGCAAATGGCAAGATTTTATTTTTTTAATGGCTGAGTAATATTCCACTGTATATAGATACCCCATCTTCTTTATCCATTCATTTGTCGATGGACATCTGGGCTCTTCCCATTGTTTGGCAGTTGTGGACATTTCTGAAAAGCCATATTTTCTTAGCACATCTCAGTGTAGCAAGAAAATGTTGACCTCCACTTCCATCTAGAGGGTTTGTTATTCAATTAACAGCTGTCTCTCCTACTACACCTCGTCGGTTTGAATCACCACTGTATTCCCAGAACCTCACACACAGTAATAATTAATTATGTTTTGAAGAATGGATAGATAAATGAAACCAAAGAATGAAAGAGCTGAGGTAGATAGGATTCACCTTGACCTAAATCAAAGACTAGCTTCATGGGGGAGAATAGTGGAAGACAGATGGGAATCTGAGGAAGTTCAAAGGCAGAAGGTTGGAAGCTGAGGGAGTCTCTGCTAGATGTCTTTTACTTTTTCTGTGAGTTGGAGGGTGAGGGATTATCTCCTGAAAGGGAAGGGTGGCAAGAAAGAGGAGAGAGGGGGTGAGGAGAGAACTGAAGTTTTGAAACTTTTATAGGGAACGGGACTGAATGCCCACCAGAGAGTCATGGAGGGTTGGCTAGCAGCAGATGGCTCTAGGGATTCAACCATACACCAACGCCACCAAGGTTGGCGTAAGAGGGCAACAGATGCCATCAGCTAAGAAAGGGAATGCACAGGAAGGAAGCCGAACTCAGGGAAGAGATACAGGGGGTCAGATTTGCACATGGAGGTAGCCATCTCAGGCCAGCAGAATTTACCAGAATTTCCTACTACGTGCTGGACCTTTGTATCAAGTACAAAGAAAGATAGGAGAGCCCCTGGTTTGGAGGAGATAGAAAATGCATCAGATGTGAGGGAGTCATGAATGCCTAAGTAAAAGCATATAGTGCCTCAACTGTAAATACAAAGAATGACAAGTTCAGAGGTGTTTTCTCTTCTCTCTCTCCATTCTCCTTCTTTCAAACTAAACATCACAGTTCAGCTCCTTGTCTCTGTCCCCAAGACTTTTTTTTAGCAAGTACAACCTACACTGGGCAGTCTTAGAACACCACCTCGTGGTTCTTTGAGGTATTAAACATTGAGCTTCCAAAGGAAAGTGTTCTGGATTAAGACCAGGAGAAAAATGTATTCATTCTGCTGTATTTATTGCCCCCAAAACATTGCAACAAGCACCAGGAGTATGAACATATGCCCCTCAAGTTTCTTCCAATATAATAATAAAAAATTTAACTGAACTGAAAGTCTATATGAAAGCAAATTTAATGAGAACTACAATCTGTTGACTGAACTATGGTTCTTTATAGAAGAGAACATGGTATCCACTGTTAAATAGAAAATAGAAAATCCAAACTCCAGCCCATCCATGTAGACTCTCTCCTGGGCCTACTCTAACTTCTCTAGCTCTCCCAGTTTTGCTCTGAACAGACACTACAAAATATGACAAAACCCATGTCTTCATGGGGTGCCTGAGTGGCTCAGTCGCTAAGCGTCTGCCTTTGGCTCAAGTCATGGTCCTGGGGTTCTGGGATCAAACCTCACACCCTCTCCCACTGCCCCTGCTTGTGTTCCCTCTCTCACTGTGTCTTTCTCTGTCAAGTAAACATATAAAATCTTCAAAAAACAACACATCTTCAAAGGTGTGAACAGGGTAGGCAACTATGGGCAGGAAAAGAGAACCAGACTGAAGCCAACAGTCCTGAACTTGAGCTGAAGAAAGCCAACCGAACTGGAGCAAAATCTTTTTCATGCCCCTGAGCTTCTATTTCTTCACTAGTTAACTGGAGATTAAAAAAAAAACAAACCTACTTTTCAGGGTGGTTATATGAATCAAATAAGATATGAAAGTGGGAAATGAGTACAGATCCTTTACCTCTTTGGTTAGGTTTATTCCCAGGTATCTTATGGTTCTTGGTGCTATAGTAAATGGAATCGATTCTCTAATTTCCCTTTCTGTATTTTCATTGTTGGTGTATAAGAAAGCCACTGATTTCTGTACATTGACTTTGTATCCTGCCACGTTGCTGAATTGCTGTATGAGTTCTAGTAGTTTGGGGGTGGAGTCTTTTGGGTTTTCCATATAAAGAATCATGTCATCTGCGAAGAGAGAGAGTTTGACTTCTTCATTGCCAATTTGGATACCTTTTATTTCCCTTTGTTGTCTGATTGCTGTTGCTAAGACTTCTTATACTATGTTGAACAAGAGTGGTGAGAGTGGGCATCCTCGTCGTGTTCCTGATCTCAATGGTAAGGACACAAGCTTTTTCCCATGAGGATGATATTTGCTGTGGGTCTTTCATAGATAGATTTGATGAAGTTCAGGAATGTTCCCTCTATCCCTATATTTTGAAGCGTTTTAATCAGGAACAGATGCTGGATTTTGTAAAATGATTTTTCTGCAGAGGCAGAGACTTTTAACCCACTGAGCCACCAAGGCGCCCTGCAAGGGTAGTTTTTTAATAAGTGCTGCTGATACAATTAGCTACCCATATAAGTAAAACAGAAATCAATTCCAGGTATTTTCAAGTTTTTAATGTGAAGGCAAAAAAAAAAAAAAAAAGAGTATACATATACATTTTTTTTTTGGCCAACATTTTGCCAAGAGAAAAATATATAAATATCCAATAAACTTCATTACAGGAAAGTACTAATTACAACAATGGTATAACGCTACATACTCACCAATAGGCAAACATTTTAAAAGCTAATATTATTAAGTGTTGTTGAGGATATAGAACAAGTAGAATTCTCATACACTGCTATTGGGAATGTAAGTGGTACAACCAATTTGGAAAACTATTGGAGGTGATCTGCTCAATTTGAATATATGTATATTTTTATTCCTAGTTACACACCCTAGAGAAACACACATACGTGTGTGCATGAAAATATGTACAAGAAAGCCCAGAGCAGGGTTTTCAGGAGCCAAAAACCTGTAGAACATTCAAATACCCATCAAGAATGTAACAGAAAAGTAAATTACAGTAAATTCAAAGAAATCCAGGTCAGAAAACTTTTCCCATGAAGGGCCAAAGAGCAAATATTTTAGGTTCTGCGGGTCTCTATCTCATAATTTTGGTTTTGTTTTATTTTTTTCTTTTATAACTTTATAAATGTGACAAGTATCCTCAGTCATGGGCCATACAGAGACTGCCACCAGCTGGATTTGGCCTGGGGGCCATAGCCTGCCACCCCTTGATACAGCAGAAAATCATGCAGCGTTGAATGGATTCCACCTTGAGACCCCATAGGTGAATCTTACAAACATAACACTGAGCTAAAGAAGTGACACAAATACATGCACATAACACAAATTACTTACACAGACACGCCAGGTAAAATTCACAAAAATAGAATTCCATTTATATATAGGCACAATGTAACTATGGGGTTCAGCAATGCATAAATATGTGTTAAAACCACAAAGAAGTACACCTGGGTGGCTCAGTCGGTTAAGCATCTGCCTTCAGCTCAGGCCATGATCTCAGGGTCCTGGGATTGAGCCCCAGACTGGATCCGACTCCCTGCTCAGTGGGGAGTCTGCTTTTCCCTCTCCCCCCAGCTCCCGGCTCAGGGACATGCACTCTGTCTCTCTAATAAATAAATAAAATCTTAAATATATGTATAAATAAATAAATAAATAAATAATGAGCTTTTCTGGTATGCAGGCTGGGTCTGGATCCCATCGGCTGACCGCAGATGCCCTGCTCTCTCCTCTCTGCTGCACTGCTCCTTGTGGCTGCTCCCTCACTTTCTCTCTTCTGGGCTCGGGGGGCAGCCCAGAAGGTAAGCTCAAGCCTGTCAGACTTGGGCCCTGCAGGGCTGTCCTTTTATCCCCTCCTAATGAGAACACCGAACTACCCTTGGAAACTCATTTTTTTTTTTCCTACTGCTCAACAGAACTATGTTAGGGATATTTAATGTTAAATAATGTGAATTCCTGTGAGCCATGGCCTTTCTTCTCTTTGGGCCCAAGAAATCAGCAGCCATCTTGTGACTCAAAGGTCTAAAGAGAGAAGCCTTCTCTCTCCCTGTCTTTTCACACAACCTGGCGGCCTGCATTTCAAGAACAATCCCATCAGGTCAGAGATTCTCCCTGGACCACTCGGTGGGGCATAGTACTCACCCAACGAGGCTCTCTGAGGAAAGCAAGCTTCTGATTTTTAAAATTATGCTCAAACCAACTTCTTGTGAAAGTGAGTCCCTTGCTCTGAAAAGCTAAGCCAAACCTACATGTGGACTTAGACCTAGCCACGCATGTTTGGGCAACTGTTGGCCGGGGGCCAATTTTATATCAGGAACAAGTACCATCTTGGGAAATCATTCATCCTAATAGAAGAGTCTCTCAAATCTGGGGAGTCCGTGATGGTGGAGGGGAGGCGGGAATGCAAATGCTGGGAGAGGTCTTCCTCTCAGAGTGTACGCTCAGAGCTGTAATAAGGGTGGTGTACCAGGAAGCCAATGAATGGTTTGCCGAATAGCTCTATAGGACATCTGCTCTGTGGCATACGCAGGAAACCCAGCATAACACCCATGGGACTGAAATGCACTTTACTCTCTTGGAGTGAAGGCTGCAGCTCTTAAGGGCATGCAAGAAAAATGGTGCGGGTAAAGCTTGCAGAGATAGGTGGCTAGAAAAGCTTAAGGGATCAGAGGCCGTCTCCGCTCAATTCCATTCCCTTCCATGTGCCAGACCCTGAGGAGCACAAATGAACTAGACCTAACACTTGCCTTCCCAGAACAGACCAGCTGGTGGGGGAAAACAGGTAACATCAGCAAGATAGAGGTTGGTATTGTGATAGAGATATACCCAAAATGTTACAGAAGCATGATGGAGGGGCACCCCATCTTGAAGAAGGGTTAGGCTTCCTGAAGGAAATGACACATGAGCTGAGCCTTTTTTTTTTTTTTAAGGATTTTATTTACTTATTTATTTGACACACAGAGAGAGATCACAAGTAGGCAAAGAGGCAGGCAGAGAGAGAAGGGGAAGCAGGCTCCCTGTTGAGTAGAGAGCCCGATGATGCGATGTGGGGCTTAATCACAGGGCCCTGAGATCATGACCTGAGTCAAAGGCAGTGGCTTAACCCACTGAGCCACCCAGGTGCCCCATGAGCTGAGCCTTTAAATACGAACAAGAATCTACTAGTGAAGAAAGTGAGAAGAGCATTCAAGGTGGGGACAACAGTGTAAGCAAAGGCTCAGAGCATGAACAGGATGGGTCTGTTGAGAAATGACCTGAGCGTTCACAGGTCAGAAAGTAGGAAGACAGGCAGCAAGGAGCTAAGGCTGATGGTTAGGGAAGGGCCAGGCTTTCTATGCCAAATTAATCAAGGTGTTAGATTGTATCACATAAACTACTAAGGAAGCCCAAGGGGCTTTCTGAGAACTTGACATATTTTTTTTTTCAAGTTCATGTGATCTAGAATTAATTTTTTTTTTTTAAGTGACTCTTAATCTCACAAAACAAACTGAGGGTTGCTGGGGGGAGGGGGTTTGGGAGAAGGGGGTGGGATTATGGACATTGGGGAGGGTATGTGCTTTGGTGAGTGCTGTGAAGTGTGTAAACCTGGTGATTCACAGACCTGTACCCCTGGGGATAAAAATATATGTTTATAAAAAAAATTGACCTATTTTTTTTAAAGACTTTATTTATTTATTTGACAGGCAGAGATCACAAGTAGGCAGAGAGGCAGGCAGAGAGAGAGGAGGAAGCAGGCTCCCTGCTGAGCAGAGAGCCCGATGCGGGGCTTGATCCCAGGACCCTGGGATCCTGACCTGAGCCGAAGGAAGAGGCTTTAACCCACTGAGCCACCCAGGCGCCCCAGAACTTGACCTATTTATTGGTTCCAAATCAGAGTAGGTATTGCAGATTTCTTCAAACTGTCAGGTTCCAGAGTGAGCTTTCTAATGTGTGAATCCAATGTTATTGCACAAATGAATGAATGAGGGGAGTTATTCAAGGACAAATAAAAAGGTTATCCGGCTACACTGAGGCTCCAGCTGAGATGACAAATCATGAATTTGCAGGGCTGCCAACCTGCACTGTTGCACATTTTCTCCAGCAACTAACCAGGTACAGGAGCAGGAAAGCCAGTGTAAGAAGAGATGGATACAGAGTCAGAGTTTCACCATATCAGACCAGAGAGTGAAGGTTGTCAGAGATATCTGTAAAATTCTTACCTAATAAACAATTTAGGACAGTCAAAAGAAGAAAAAAAAAAAAACAACAGCAGAATTCATTCTTTCTTTAAGCAAGTTTAACATGAGGTCCTTTCACTTGCCACTGGAAAAGTCCCGACTAATAATGCGCATAGCTCAGGACTCCAGTCTCTGGAGGCTTCTGTAAGTTTCCAAATGGCAGCAGGAAGGAGGCTATAAGAAAACCACTTGAGATGTCAGAAGTCAAGTTGTTCCTGGGAGCGGCAGCAGCATGGGGTAGGTCGTGGGAGTGGTCACTGAAGCAGATGGAATGAAAGGAAGAAGAATGAGCTGAGAGGCTAGGCCATCCTACACATCCGGAAATGACCCAGGTCAGTGGCAGGCGTGAGGTAGAATTCTACCTCAGAGAATGAGGGCTAATTGTTTTCTTTTCCCCTCAGAACCTCTCCCATACTCTGCCCCACCAAACTTTGACTGGTTGGTCTGTCCCTGAATTTGCTTGGAAGCCCAACCACCCAGCTAATGGGAACTTTTCATTCTTTGTATCTCTGGAAAAGAAGCCAGAGAAAATCCAGTGTGCTCACTCAACAGGGAAGAAATCTTGAAGTGCCCCTGAGGGAGGCCTGGAGATGCAGTCTCCAGCCTTCCACTCCCATCCTGCCCCAGAATTGTTGTGGCTTGCCCGAAGAGTCTCAGAAACTTCACGTTATCACTTTGTTCTTCTCTCTCCAAAATCTCAAGTAACCATGAGGCGCTGGGGGAAAAGATGTGAGCATTGAAGAGCAGTAGATCTGACTTGAATCCCAGCTCTGACCTTGGACAAGTTACTTGGTATTTCTGAGTCTCGATTCCCTTCTCTCTAAAATGAGGATAATAATTTCCACCTCATAAGGTCGTTGTCAGAGTTAAATGAAATAATTTGTATCATGTTACTACGTTAGTGCCAGCACGTAGTTCCCACCTCCACCACCATCAGTCCCTGCCCCCCAACCCCAACTGCCTCAGAGGCATTATGCCTCCATTAGCCATTATTAGGCATGTGGATGGCCACACGGGGCAATGGAATCAGAACTGGATTAGCGGTCAGGAGCCTGCATTCCAGATGTGGATTTAGTCGTTCAACTGGACACAATACTCAGCCTCTTTGACCCTCAGTTCTAGCCCTGCCCACCTAACAGAATGGAGGTAATGTGATTTACAAATATTAGCAAAAAAAGACATGAACATGAACATGAAGTTTGTGTTAAAGTACCAGCAAGAACAACAGCACAGAGTGCTACTTTCCTGGAGAGTATTGCATTTTTCTCTGCAGTGAAATGTAATCAGTCATTCATTTAATAAAACTGAACTGGACATCTAGTCTACCATGCATTCAATCCCTGTGCAAAGAATAATTTCACAAATAACCCTTCTTCCTCCATGATACTAGATATGTGGGTTGAACATTCCTCATTCCCTCATTCTTTCATTCATTTAATAAATCTCTCTCCAGCTCTGAGATTTGAAATGAACTACAGTATTTATCTCTTATAGGAGATTATTTCAGTCTTACTAATAATTTCGTTGACGGTCATCTCCTGGTGACTAGACTGTGAGCTTTCTGAGGACTGGTAGGATCCAGGGTCTGTGTCCATTTACTGACCAAATGAACCCAAAGGACTGACCATTTCCTAAATAACACAGCTGACATAAGCTGCTTCTCTGACCATGAGCTATACTCACAGGGGCTCCTTGTCACCTTGGTCTAGCCCAGGAGAGGGAACTGGACTCATCACATTTCCATCATCCCAAGCAAACAACTCTTGCCCTCCAGATGACTCAGAGTCTCTAGTCTCTGGCCTGGCATCAGCCCCCAGGATGGCCCCAGGCAACACCATCTCTATGACGAGCACAGCCTGGCATGTGCCCAACCCATGATATTAGCACGCCAGTCCCTTTGCCGCCTACAGGCTCAGGGGCCATTAGGGCTGTCTGGGCCTCTGATATTAATGGGGGATGCTCTCAGCACAGCTCAGCTCTGCTTCCCGGGCATCAGCCCATCAGCAGGAGACAGATCTCACTGGCAAGTATACTTCCCTCCAGTCCTGGGCCACACGCAGGCTGCCTGCTAGATGGATGACATGGGATTTGGCTTCTCTCCCTCCCGTTGGCCTCCTCCCTTCTGCCATCTCCCATCTCCATCCTCCGTTCCCTTCCTGGCCCCCTTCACTTTATTTTTGTCCGTTCCCCCCCACATACATCTTCTTACTCCTTAGCACTTTTCCTGCTTTCTCATTGTCCCTCTCCTCCTTTGCCCTGTACATACCTCCCTTCCTCTATTGTCACTCTTTTTCATCTTTGTTAATTTCCAGCTCTCTGCCAGTTTGCCTCTTTCTGTCCTTTTGCTGTCCAGTTTGCCTGTCTCTGTCTCCCTTTCTGGGTTGTCCTCTTGCTCCCCACCTTTCCCACCCCTAAGTCCTCACCTTCAATCTGCAACCATTATAGAATAGGAAAGCAAGGATGGTTCAGGGCACAAGAGAAGTCCAGTCCTAAAGGAACGTGAGACACACAGAGGGGGCTAATCAGAGGAATCTGGGCAAGTGTTTGAATTATCTCTCAGACAAACTTGAAACCAGGATAAAAAGGTGTCATCCCAGCAACCTTCTCAGGTCCCCTCCCGCTTTGAGAGCTTTGTACTCTCACTCAGTAGACCTTGCTTTGTTGCCCACCACTTCGCCTGGTCTACCACTTCATTCTTTAAAGTGCCATGACCAAGAACCACAGGCACCAAAGAAAAAAATCCTGTAACACTACTTACGTCTATTTAATTCATTAGTTCTCAACAATTATGTAGAAGTTACATTTGAAAATTTCATCATATCAAGTTTGTATTGTTGTTAGAAAATTTTATAACAAATAATGAACTTATTTGACTAATAAACCCAGGTAGAATAAAAGCTTTACATCTGTGTTATTTTCTTTATAATACTTTATAAAGACATGTCCTCTTTGGGGCACCTGGATGGCTCAGTTGGTTAAGCATCTGCCTTTGGCTCAGGTCATGATCTCAAGGTCCTCAGATCAAGACTTGAGTTGGGCTTCCTGCCCAGCAGGGAATCTGCTTCTCCCTCTGCTCCTCTCCCTGCTCCTGCTCTCTCTCTCAAATAAATAAAATCTTTTAAAAAGGAGGGGGGGAGTCCTCCCAACCCCCCAAAATAAAGTACAAGTTATCACTTTATAACCACAAGACAGCTATAAATTTGGACATAATTTGGCAAGGATGGAGAAGCAACCAGAACTTCCACACATTGCTGTTGGGAGTGTAAAATGTTACAACCACTTTGGAAAACTGTCCTTTACTTTTCTCATAAACTCAACATACCAGCAAACTCAACATGACCCATCAATTCCACTCTTTGGTATATACCTGAAAGAAGTGAAACCTATTATCACATAAAAACAAAGCATGAATATCCACAGCAGTTTTATTCATAATAGCCAAGATCTAGAAAATACCCAAATGTCCATCAATAAGAAAATAATCATGGTATATTCATACAATGGAATATTACTCAGCAGTAAAAAGGAAAATGCAACATAATGAGTAACCTCTGACATGTTATGTTGACTGAAAGAAGCCAAACACAGAAGAATATGATTCCATTGATATGAAATTCAAAAACAGACAAATTGTTGCAGTTGACCTTGACTGCAGGCTTGTAAGTCTCTGAAACAGAGGGCAATTTTTCCATGCCCTAATTTTCCATGCACTAATCTATGGTAGGGGCACCTGGGTAGCTCATTGGCTAAGCATCTGACTCTTGATTTTGGTTCAGGTCATAATCTCAGGGCCATGAGATTGAGCCCCACATTGGGCTCTGTCATCATAAAGATGTATCATGATGTACCTCACCATTTTCCGGTGGCTGGACAGGTACGTTGTTTCCAATTTTTCACTTTATAAATGGCAATGTCATGACAAACATAAATGGAAAAGTATAGATACTGAAGATTTTTTATATTAAACAAGGAGTTTAAGAGCAGGGATTCTGGAGTCCAGACCATCCAAATGTTTGAATCTCAGTCCCACCACTTATTTTTCGCAACCCGGGCAAGTTACTTAATCTTTCTCTGCTTCAGGGCACCTAAGTAGCTCCGTTGCTTAAGCATCTGGCTCTTGATTTCAGCTCAAGTCATGATCTCAGGGTCATGAGATCAAGCCCCATGGGCTCTGTGCTGGGTGTGGAGACTGCGTAAGATTCTCTCCATGCTGGGTGTGGAGACTGCGTAAGATTCTCTCTCTCACCCTCTCTCTCTGCCCTCTTCCCCACCCTCTTCCCCACCTTTCTCTTCTTTTCTAAAAAATAAATAAAAACCTTTCTCTGGGGTGCCTGGATGGCTCAGTGGGTTGAGCCTCTGCCTTCAGCTCAGGTCATGATCTCAGGGTCCTGGGATCGAGCCCCGCATCAGGCTCCCTGCTCATCAGGGAGCCTGCCTCTCTGCCTGCTTGTGATCTCTGTCTGTCAAATAATTAAATAAAATCTTAAAAGAAAAAAAAACAAAACCCTTTCTCTGCTTAAATTTCCTCACTAGAAGTGACGGTATTAATCATAACTCCCCTCATTACGTTGTTGTGAGTTAAATGGGGCCTTAGATATAAACCACTTAGAAAAATGCCTGGCATTTAGTAAGCCCTCAAAACGTGTTGCTATTACTCACAGTATTGTTTGAGGAAAGACCTATAACTCGGCTTAAACAAGTGAGGTTACAAACAAATGAGAAAAAAATAATTATTGTTAGAAGACTGGAGGAGACTGGAGAGGGTTACCATTTACTCCAAAAGTCTATGTTTGGTTTGGCAGTCTAGACCATGGATGGCATATTCCATATCTGTCTTATCCTTTGACCTTGGCTGACAGAACTCTTCAGTTACCACACTGTTCCCAGATAGAACCTTGAAATCCCTTTCATCACTCCAGCTTCCCTTAGTGTTTCAACCGAGTTGAGATAAGGGAGGGCTTTTTGACGTCCATGTTCTGGAGCAATGGTTCTCAACCCTGGTACACACTGGAGTCCCTGAGGTGGTGGTGTAGGCAGACTGCCAAGATAGCCCCAGTGATCTCCACCTCCGGTGGGCAAGCCCTCATGAATCCTCTGTCCCTGAGTGTGGGCTGGACCTAGTGGCCTGTTTCTAATGAACAGAACATAGCAAAAGTAATGAAATGTCATTTCCCTGAATGGGTTATAAAAGATGGTGTCTTCCATCTTGTTGGCTGATTCTCTCTCGTGCAGACTTTAATAAAGTAAGCTTCCATGTCGGAGAGTCCCGAGTGGCAAAGAACTGAGAGTGACCTCCAGCCAACAGCCAAGAAGGAATAGACTCTCAGTGCAGGGCCTTTAAGGAACTCAGTGAGCCTGGAAACAGATCCTACTACAGCTGGACTTGACAGCAGTCTTCTGAGAGACCCTGGACCAATACCTTGACTACACCTTTGTAGGAAACCTTGAAGCAGAGGATCTAGTTAAGTGTCCCTGAGTACAGAAACTGTGAGTTAATAAATATGTGGGGTTTTAAATTTTTTTTTATTTTGTTTAAAATTTTATTTATTTATTTGACAGACAGAGATCACAAGCAGGCAGAGAGAGGGAGGAAGCAGGTTCCCTGCCGAGCAGAGAGCCCAATGCGGGGCTCGATCCCAGGACCCTGACATCATGACCTGGGCTGAAGGCAGAGGCTTTAACCCACTGAGCCTCCCAGGCACCCCTGTGGGTTTGTTTGTTTTTTTTTAAAGATATTATTTATTTATTTGTGTGTGAGAGAGAGAGAGCATGAGCAGGGGGAGAGGCAGAGGGAGAACCAGACTTGAGCCTGATATAGGGCTTGATCCCGGGACTCCGGGATCATGACCGGAACTGGAAGCAGCCCAGCGCAGAGCTATGCTACTACGAGGAGCTCAGCTATTGTTCCCCTCCCTCCAGCCCTTCCCTGGATCCGAGGGCCCCTACCAGATTGCCCACTCAGACAACAGGCTCTAAACAGGGTTTACAAGCTGTAACTCTAAGAATATTCTTAAACAGTTATTCTTTGTAAAGTGTTCTATGGTCCAAATTGGAAAATAGGTGTCCCATCCCTGGGGGGTGGCACCTCCCTGACACTGACCATTTGACATTGATTGGTCCCCTGCCGTTGTTAACAGGCGGCTTACATGCTAATGTGGACACCCTCAGGAGCGGCCCCCACTGTCCGGCCGGCCCTCACATGGCCTTCAAAAGGGCTTAGGCGTCTCCTGGGTCACACGTACAAACAAGGGTTCACAGTCAATTTACTGGGAAAATATAGTAACACTGACTTGACCAACTTATCCTTTGGTAAGGTAGAGAAACAGAATAATGGAGTGATGGGGAGAACAGTCTCATAAGCCAAACAGCCTGAGCATAAGTTGAAGCTCTGGCACTTACTAACTCTGTGTCTCAACTTTCCCATCTGTGAAATGAGTAGAATGATACAGCACTTTTCTACATGGGACATATTAATTGATTGAATGACTGAGTCAATTACTACCTCTGAGAGACTTAGGACAGCGCTGACTTTCCATTGGTAGTAATGGACCTGTATCTTCACAACAACCTTGTGAGATAGTATGGTTAATGTTCCATTTACAGATGAAGAGGGGTGCTTGGTCCCACCCTTGGTTTCAGCTCAGTTTGTAAGATCAAGCCCAGTGTTGGGCTCCCTGCTCAGCAGGGCGTCTGCTCAAGAGTCTCTCTGTCCCTCTCCCTCTGCCCCTCTCCTTGTCTCTCTCTTTCTCAAATAAATTAATAAATCATTTTTTTTTAATTACACAGATGAAGTAACTGAAATTATTGCCCTCAGGAGCTCCTATCATGCGTCCCCCATGGCAGGTACGGTGAACAACAAGAGACTAAGGTCTTTTTTGCTTTAGCTCAGGAGAAGAGGGGAGTCACAAAAACAACTAAATTAAGAAAACAAAAACAAGATTTTTTTAAAGATGTTATTTATTTATTTGACAGACAGAGATCACAAGTAGGCAGAGGCAGGCAGAGAGAGGAAGGGAAGCAGGCTCCCTGCTGAGCAGAGAGCCCAATGCAGGGCTAGATCTCAGGACCCTGAGATCATGACCTGAGCCGAAGGCAGAGGCTTTAACCCACTGAGCCACTCAGGAGCCCCCAAAAAACAAGATTTTTAAAGAATCCTTTAAAAAATGTAATAAAATAAAATAATAAAAAAATAAAATAAATTTTAAAACCCCAAGATGACATCATATAATCATTGTGCAATGAAGACAATAAAACAGGCTGATGTCAATAAGCAAAAATGGAAAATAACCCAAATGCTCATCAGCAGGTGAATGAATACACAAGCTGCAGATTAGCCATGTAGTGGAAGAACAAGAAATGAAACACTGACACATACAACAGTGTAAGGACCTACTTTATATTTTTATATTTTAGCCAGAGGCTTCCATTGAGGTTCAACAATAACCTTGTTGTTTAACCCTTAAACTGTCCCTGCTCCCCTTCCCCCAGGGGACTTACTTAAAAACAAGTCCTGGAAACCAGGCCCAGGTAACAAAGCTCAAATACAAGGGTGGGTCAGGCCAGGTAGAGACATCCGATAAGTAGGGGGGGTATGCATACTGTCTCCCTAGTTACCAAAGAGTATGGGCCCCGCCCTTTGGGAGCCTTTTGGGCGCCAATTCTGACCAAGGTGATAGGCTGGGTCAAATGTCTACTATAGGGTAAACTGTAACTCAATTGGTCACCTAGCATCACTGTGCAGCTTTCTCTGTGTGTTACAATCTCATTGGCCACTTGTGCGTGGCCAGGCCCAACTACATGGGTTTTGCTCTATAAAAGTTAGTCTGGAAAGCAGGGAGGGGTTGTCTTCTGTGTAAGGGTTGGCCCCGGCCGGTCTGTTTGACGGCTGGTCTGATTCTTTTTTTAGAAGATTTTATTTATTTGACAGAGAGAGATCACAAGTAGGCAGAGATAGAGGGGGAAGCAGGCTCCCTGAGCAGGGAGCCCGATGTGGGGCTCGATCCCAGGACCCTGAGATCATGATCTGAGCCGAAGGCAGAGGCCCAACCCACTGCGCCACCCAGGCGCCCCAGTCGGTCTGATTCTTGATGCTTGGCGTGAAATAATGCTTTGCTTGACCTTTGCTTTGTATCAGTCTCGCTCCTTTAATCACGGACCCATTATTGGGACATAACAAACAGCATGGGTGAAACTCAAAACAATGCTGGGTGAAAAAGAAACACTGCACGCTATATGATTCTACTTACGTAACATTCTAGAGAACGCAAACACATTGGTCTTGACAAACCAGTGGTTGCCTAGGGCTGAGGGCAGAAAGAAGGATGGACGGGCTGCGCAGAGAACCATCTAGAGTGTTGGAAATGTTCTGTATCTCGATCATGGTCATTGTTTCATGGGTGTATCCATATAATGAAACTCATCAAATTGCACACTTTAAACGGATGCCATTTCCTGCACATTAATTAAACCTCAGTCAGGTTGGTTGTAAGACATGGGACCGTGACTATGAAGGTCAATAGAACAGGGCTCCTGGAAGCCTCTCAAAGAGAATGTTGTTTGTGCTGAGATGAGAATGTTCAGGTTGTACGAAATCAAAGAAATCAAGCCCAAAGGCACAGGCTTATGTTCAATCCCTGATGATCCAGAGGCTGGGAACGGTTGGCCCCTTAAGCAAGAAGGAGTTTCAGTGTCTAAGAGAATTTCAAAATAAGAATAAGACCCACCTAAAAGTTTTTATTATCCCCAGGCTCTGGCAATTCTAAACAACATCAGCGAGAAAATGCTCTTCCATGAAGACTGCTCCTATGCTGGTGTTTTCCACAATGGTCCACGGGATCAGAAAATTCTGTGTGGCGTGCAGTTCATGGTAATTTTTTGTTGAATACAGTGGTAAATTGTGATTGTAAGAATATGACTCTTAAACTTTGATCAGACCTATGTTACTCTGCCAGGACTCCTTCACTGTGCCCTGACTTTGTGACTTTTTTCATTGACTTTTATTGAAATCGGGCTGGGCCAGCTCAGTGCCTGCCTTGTCAGGTGGGAAACCCAGCCCATCCAGGCGCGGGGAAGGTAAAGTCAGACCCTGTGGGCCAGCTAGCTCACAAACGCTGGCTAGTTCAGGAAAACCGCTTTTGTCTTTCTCACTTTTAGGTTTGTTTTGTTATGTTGGACTGAAGACCATATTCTGAGATTAAGCAAACGGCATCTGCCCCAGGCCATGTACTCAATGCCTCACATCTCATTTTTACCAATGAAGAAACTGAGACCCAGTGATACAAAATCATTTCTGGAATGGAACGGCTAAGACCAGGATTCAAGTTAGACTTTTTGCCATCTGTTGGGTCCCCAACGTTGGGTCCCCCAGTAATTGGTCCGTGATTAAAGGAGCGAGACTGATACAAAGCAAAGGTCGCGCCAGGCATCAAGAATCAAACTGATCGGGATGCCGGGGTGGCTCAGTGGGTTGGGCCACTTGCCTTCGTCTCAGGTCATGATCCCGGGGTCCTCGGATCAAGTCCGCATCCAGCTCCTTGCTTGGCGGGGAACCTGCCTCTCTCTCTACCTCTGCCTGCCTCTCTGCCTGGTTGCGTGCTTTCTCTCTCTCTCTCTGATAAATAAATAAAATCTTTAAAAGAAAAAAAAAAAAAGAATCAAGCCTACCGTCGAACAGAACCCCACTGATCAGATGTCTCCACCTGGCCTGACCCACCCTTGTATTTGGGCTTTGTTACCTGGGACTGGTTTCCCAGACTTGTTTTTAAGTAAGTTCCCCTGGGAGGGGTGGGGCAGAGTCAATTTAAGTTTGACAACAAAATGGCAGTTCAACGGGGTGGGGCCGCTCTGCCTGAATAGGCCCTTACACCATCCACCACACTGCCCCCACTGCATATTTACTGAATACCTTTAATATGCCCAGCCCTGCATAGCATCATCCATAGAAGATCTAGAAGAAATGGTCTCTGCCCTTCAGAAGTATCATCTTTGAGCCCAAGACTAAAAAGCAAGAATGCCTCAAGGAAATTTATTCCATTACTGAGTACCCATTACACACCTATTATGAGCTGGACATTGTGATAACGGACCCAGGGTTTTCCGTGGAATCATCCGCCTTCCCACCTGTGTCTTACTGACCTTCACAGCAGCACCAGTAAGTAGTAATAGAGGAATCCCATCTTACAGCTAGGGAGACTGCTGTAAAGACATGTTAAATTATGGGGCGCCTGGGTGGGTCAGTCGTTAACCGTCTGCCTTCCGCTCAGGTCAGGATCCCAAGGTCCAGTGAACCAGCCGCATCAAGCCCCGCATTGAGCTCCTGCTCCAGAGGGAATCTGCCTCTTACTCTCTCAGTCAGAGTCAGTCTCTCTCTCTCTCCCTCTCTTTTTCTCTCTCTCTCGGGCGCACGTGCGTCCTATCTCTCAAATGAACAAATATTTTAAAACCTTAAAAAAACAATGTTAAATCGCTTGCCTAAGGTCACAAAGTTTAGAGTAGAAGAACTGGGCTTTTCCTGGGTCTGTCTGACTCCAGAGCCACAGTTCCACTGTGTCCCCGGCCTCTCTATTCTCCTGCCATCAGGACAAAAGAGAATACTCTCACCCTTAAAAGGACTACTGGCTAATAGGGGAGAAGGCTTGCCTGCGTCAGTTACCACAGCTTCTGATCACAGAGGCTGCGCACTCAGGTTGCATGGAGCAGGCAGTGTAGACCAAACCAGTTTGGTGTAAGAGCCTTACTTAGTACACTATAAGGCACCATAAAAATGCAGGTCCAAGGAGCCAATTTTAACACAGTTTCTATAGGTCTCCCGTACAGTAACATTCCATCCTCTTGCATCTCATCACCCATCTCGCACCATAACAACGTCCATGCGCAATACACAACAAACATATTTTCTTTCTTTTTTAAAAAGATTTATTTATTTATTTGAGAGAGAGAGAGACTCAGAGGGAAAGGGTGGGAGGATCCCAAGCAGACTCCACAGTGTGAGTGGAGTCCAACCTAGGACTGGATCTCACGAACCCCAGATCATGACCTAAGCTGAGACCAAAAGAAGTCAGATGCTTAACTGACTGAGCCACCCAGCTGCCCCAACAAGAAGCTTATTTTCAAGAAAGAAGCAAGAATCAAGAAGTTAACAGATCATCTGAAAGCATTGATCAGTTTTCCAGAACAAAACACCAGAATATATGGTTTGACAAATTCGTATGTCCTTACAGGAACAATGAAATAGCATATTTAAAATCATAGCATATTTAAAGTTTAAAAATCTCAAAAATGAGAACTCTATGGGGACCTACGGCTGTTATAAAGCTTGGACGATATAAACACACACATCATTTATTTCTCTTGGAAGTAAAAAATGGCTCTAAAGTTTTTGAGAAAATAAGCACTGGTGGGTGTTGATTTTTTTTTTTTTCTTTCCCAGAATGGTTGGTTGGTGAAAAGAGTCCCCAAATACCGAAAAGTTCCAGTGGCATATACTGTGGCAGAGGAGTCAATATATCAGGTTAGGTGTGAATTCTATCCTTCTGGCAAAAAAAAGCTCCCTCAGTATTGAATATGCGGACCCCTTCAAGTCTTAGTCCCAATCTACTTTTCTAGTCTTCCTCCCCGCTCCTCCCTCTCTGCCTCAACCAGACTGAGGCCATGCCTGGGATCAAGCAGGCACTTACTTGATATTGGTGAGGGTGCTTGAGGGGCTCAGCTGGTTAAGCGGTTAAGCATCTGCCTTCAACTCAGGTCATGATTCCAGGTCCTGGGATCGAGCTCCATGTGGGGCTCCCTGTTCAGCAAGGAGCCTACTTCTCCCTCCTCCACCTCATTTGTGCTGTACATACATAAATAAAATCTGTAAGTAAATAAATAAAATTTTTAAAACAAACCAAAAAATAGGTATTCGTAGAAAGAAAGAAAGAAAGGGAGGGAGGGAGAGAGGGGAAAGGAAATGGTCAATGTAATCAAGTCTTAAATGGACTCGTGCTATCTCCCTCTTCTAGGCAATCCTACTCTAAAGAAAAGATCTGACAATCTAAGATTTAAGTGTCATCAAACATGACCAGAAGAAGCATCTAACTAATGCAGAACAGTGGTTTTCCGCCCTGGCTGGCTATCAGAATCCCTCAGAGAGCTTTTGAAATATACTAATGCCAGGCCCCACCCCAGAGCATCTGATTCCATTGAACTGGAGGGACACCCTGGTCCTGGTGCTTTACTCCCAGTATGTGGACAGGATTGCCCATCTCTGGCCCAGGCCAGTCCCCTCAGAGTTCCAGAGAGTTGATGTCACATCTCCACGGCTAGACTCAGTGTCACTGGGTCACTCTAGCCTTTATCAGCGCTCAATCTCATGAAATTCTTCCTTTTCTCTTAACTTTCTCAGACTTCAGTTCTTCTCGTTTAACAAGTAGTTATTAAGCACCTGCCATGTGCCAGGTATCAGGTGTACTCCAGTGAGCAGAACAGTCCATTTCCTCTCACCTTGACCTCAGCAGGAAGAGCCCTCATGCCTGGACACTTTTCCCAATTGGGACCAGTCGGTCTCCACTAGTGAACTTCTCAGGACTAGGAGCCCTACATTAGTCATCTTTGGAGCTGCAGAGCCTAGCACATTGCCTGGTATGAAGGCAGATTTGATCCAAGTTGGATGAATGATTCCTAAATCCTCACAGATGGAATAAAGAAAACAGAAAACGGTCAAGAAGTTTATTTTCATTCGCCTGGACTTTCTCAATTCTACATCATAGAAATCTAGTTTAAATTCTCCCAAAGAAGGTATTTACTTGCTTATAAGAGGTAAGACAAGTGTACAGAATCTCGGAGCTCAAATCATGTCATTAGGGCTCAATCTCTCTTGGCCGCTCCCAGCTGGCTCAGGCTGTGTCATCTTGGCATCTTTCCTAGTTCAGGGCCTCTCCACGAGACAGGCAAGATGGTCCTCCAGGAGGTCCCAGGTCTGTAACCTCCGATTTTAGCAATCCAGGCACGGACTCCGGACTCCGAGGGCCCCAGGTGCACATTCCTGAACCAAACGTTCTCTGGCTCAAACATTCCCCCAGTACTCTCTGAGTATCTATCATGTGCCAGGCCCTGTGCAAACAAGCAGGCAGGTCGTCAGCGAACAATTGGATAGATGGAGGGATGGAGGGATGGAGGGAAGGTTGATTGATGGATGGGTGGATGGGTGGATGGGCAGATGATGGGTGGTGGATGGGTGTCACTAGTATCCGAGCCTGAGGCTCCCTTGTTGTCCCCTGTTCTCACCCCTCCACCCCAGGCTATCCCTTCACTTTCCTAAAAGCCTCCTTGACCCTGAAGCCATTATAATGATCCTTTCTCTTGGTCCTCAGGCAACAGCTGGTACTTTCCCTCCCTCCCGCCATCCAGCATCCAGCATCCAGCGTCCAGCCTCCAGCGTCCAGCATCCAGCCGAATCTGGAATCGATACCAGTGAACTGGGTGTGAACGGAAGGAGACTGGCTCATTATTTGCCATTGTTTACTTCTGAGTGTGTGCATTCTCACCGCTTCCCATTCTGTCTCTCCTCTTTCCTTCCCACTTCTTCCCACTGGCTCAGCCACAATACAAACAGCTCATCAGCATTTGGCCCTGGAGGACCTGCGGACTCAGGGGAGGAGGGCAGAGGCGGCGGGCGGGAGCAGCACCGCGGCGGTGACAGCGCACAGCCCGGCCCGGCCGCGCCGCGCCGCGCCGCAGGACGCCCATGCCCGGCCCGAGCCGCCCAGGGATTGCTCATGAGGCCTCTGGCGAGCGGGAGTAGGAAGAACCGCGGCGTATCCCTGGGGCTCCTGGCCCTCTTCCTGGCCGCAGCCCGGTGTCTGCAAAGTAAGCGCTAGGCGGCAGGGAGGCTCCGGGCGCAGTGGGGGCCGGCGGGGGCCGGCGGGGGTGGCGCTGGGGACGGAGAAGTGGCTGTGGGGCTCGGGCCCCCCCCCCACACACACCGCGGGGCACAGCGGGGAGCGGCGGAGCTCGGCGGGGCTCCGGGAGGGGGGCGGAGCGGACGGACGCGGGCGGTGGAGCAGCCGCGGGGCTCGGGGCGCAGCGGGGGACGGCGGGGTGGCGCGGGGAGTCGCGGCGGAGCTCGGGAGGGGGGCTGGCGGCGGAGCGGAGCCCCGCGGGGCGGTGCGGCGGACAGCGGAGCTGGAGGGGCCGGCAGGGGGCGACCGGGAGGCTCCCGGCGCAGCGTGGCGGCGGGGGGGCGGCGGTGCGGAGCAGCTGGCTGGTCCCGCGGGTCGCGCCCCCGGCCCCCCGGTCACAGGCCCTAGCCCACCTCGGGGGCCCCGGGTGTCAGGGGACGTGCTGCTTCCTCCGGGGTTGGGCGCTTCTTCTAGGGCTCCGACCGCAGGCGGAGGGACCGGGCCAAGTGGAGGCTCTCCCGGCCCGGCACCCAGGGCCACTTCGGGGTGCCCGGTCCGGCCCCGCCCGTCAAGGCGTTATCAGAGCCGGAAGCCGACGGGGAGATAACCGGCTCCCGGCCCCGTGGCCGCCGCCTCTACTGTATTTTCTATTTCTTTTTCCTGGAATAACCAGACTTGCAGCTGAGGTGTCCCCGACCCCAAGGGTACACGGGGCCCCGCCCACTACGGCGGGGATCCCTCGCCCTCCCGCAGGGTTCCCCGGGTCCCAGTACATTCTGTAGGCCTCTCCCCTCACGCAGAGGAACCCACAGCCGACCCTCTTGAAGAAAGGGAGTCTGGGGGGTTGGGGTTGGGTGTTGGGGCCTGAACTCAGGCCGAAGGTGGTCCTCGCTACTGCGCACAGAGTGGTGGGCGTTGGGTGGCTCGGCCGTAGAATCTCCCTAGTTTGATGAGCCTTAATGTAACTCACAGCGGCACAAACTCCCGCTGACACAAACCACAGATCCTAACACAGCTTTCTTTCTCCTCTAATCATTAACATCATTGTCATTCCCGTGTTACAGATGAGTCCGCTGAGATTCAGGGTAAGGACTGTGGGGCCGTGGGAGGTGGGAGCACCGACAGTAAGAGCTGGCACTGACTTAGCACGTGTGCGTTCACCATCCCTGGGACTCGACAAGATTTTTATCCCCGAATCCACAAGGCAACCCTCTAAGTGCTACACGATCCCTGTTTCACAAGTGAGGAAACTGAGGCACGCAGAGGTTGTTGCTTGCACAAAGTCCAAACCGAGGCAATCTAGCACTGGACTCTTACCGTGCTCTGACCAGAGTCCAGCTTGGGAGACTCGCAGATTTCAGAAACCTAGAAGGGCTGGGATAGGACAGGGACCTCTGGCTGCCTATTGAACTAGAAATAACCTTGTTAGTCCTTCAGGTCTGTGGGTGTGTTTGGCGTTGCAGTGGCCTTTCCATTGTTTCTCAACCCTCCAAACTTCTTCCAGCCGCCATTCTTACCCAACACCTAAAGATGCTGCCGACACGTGGGGACCAGGCCTTTGCCGAGCTCTCACTCACAGCACGTGTTCCTGGAGGAGGCAGGCCACCGTGGGGAAACTGGTTCACAGCCTTGGTGTTCTGAAACCTAGTGTTTACACATTTTCTTTTCAGCTCTCTCTGCATTGACAAGCAGCAATCTTGCTCTTTCCTCTTGACTGCTACCCCTAGTCATCACAGAAATATTCTAGTTTGTACTTTGCCAGCCCTGTCTGGATGGACATTGAAATTTTCCGTGTTTAGCCCTCAGGCAGGTGAAAGCAGCCTCCCTCCCACAGAATGGCAGGTTCAGTGCTAGGGAGAGGACAGGGAAGGCTGGGGCCACCTCCAGGCTGCCAGGGTAGCCCCAGGCCAAACACTTCCTTTCCACGGGGATAGTGCTCAGAAAAATGCTTGGAGGAGTAAATGAAGGATTGAGGGAGGGGTAAGGACTTTCAACCAGAAAGTCATCCAGATTTCTCCATTTCCGATCTCCACGGGAGATCTGAGGAACTCTGTGCTGGTCTGGGAGGAGGCCGCAGTCAGGAGACGCCCCTTTTCTCCATTATCACCAGGACCTGAGGACACCTCTATATTTCATTCCCTGTAAGACTTTTCCTTTTAACATTTATGTATTTGTCTGAGAATAATTGGCATACAATGTTATAGTACCTTAAGATGTATGCCATATTGATCTGATCATTCTATACATTACTCAGTGCTAATCACAGTAAGTATAGTCATCATCTGTCACCAACAACATTATTTAAAAATGATTGACTGGGAACTCCTGGGGGACTCCTTTGAATAAGCGTCCAACCCTTGATTTCCGCTCAGGTCATAATCTCAGGGTCATGAGATTGAGCTACTTGGGTTGCTTCCATATCTTTGCTGTTGTAAATAATGCTGCAGTAAACATAAGGGTACATATATGTTTTCAAATAAGTGTCTTTGTTTTCTTTGGGTAAATATCCAGCAGTGGAATTACTGGATCAGGTGATATTTCTATTTTTAATTTTTTTGAGGAACCGCCATATTGTTTTCCATAGTTGCTACACCAATTTACATTCCCACCAGTGGTGCATGAGGGTTCCCTTTTCTCCACATTCTCACCAACACTTGTTATTTCTTGTCTTTTTGATACTAGTCATTCTGACTTGTGCAAAGTGATATCTCATGTGGTTTTGATTTGCATTTCCCTAATGATTAGTGATGTTGAGCATCTTTCCATGTGTCTGTTGGCCATCTGAATGTCTTCTTTGGAAAAGTGGCTATTCAGATCTGTTCAGATCTGAACACATTTCAGGCTGTTTGGTTTTTTTGGTGTTGAACTGTGTAAGTTCTTTATATATTTTGAATATTAACTCCTTATTGGTTATATCATTTGCAAATATCTTCAATAGGTTGCCTTTTTGTTTTGATGATTTCCTTTGCTGTGCAAAAGCTTTTTATTTTGGTGTAGTCCTGATCCTTTGTTTTTTGCTTTTGTGTCTGTTGTCTGAGGAGACATATCTAGAAAAATGTTGCTAAGGCTAATGTCAAGGAGATTAGTACCTCTGTTTTCTTTCCTTTTTTAAAAAGATTTTATTGGGGCGCCTGGGTGGCTCAGTGGGTTAAGCCGCTGCCTTCGGCTCAGGTCATGATCTCAGGGTCCTGGGATCGAGTCCCGCATCGGGCTCTCTGCTCAGCAGGGAGCCTGCTTCTCTCTCTCTCTCTCTCTCTCTCTCTCTCTCTCTGTCTGCCTCTCCATCTACTTGTGATTTCTCTCTGTCAAATTAATAAATAAAATCTTTAAAAAAAAAAAAAAAAAAAAAGATTTTATTTATTCATTTGTCAGAGAGCGAGGGATCACAAGCAAGGGGAGCAGCAGGCAGAGGGAGAAGCAAGGATCCTAACCGGGGACTCTGATCCCAGGACTCTGAGATCATGACCTGAGCCAAAAGCAGATGCTTAATCGACTAAGCCACCCAGGTGTCCCCAGCCTCTATTTTCTTTGGTTTCAGGTTTCACAGTTAGGTCTTTAATCTATTTCAGTTAGCTTTTGTGTATGATTAGACAGGTGGTTCAGTTTTATTCTTTTGTGTATAGCTGTCCAGTTTTCCCAACACCATTTATTGAAAAGACTATCTTCTTTCCATTGTACATTCTTGCCTCATTTATTGTAAGTTAATTGACCATATAATCATGTATTTCTTTCTGGTCTTTGTGTTCTGTTCTACTGATCTGTGTGTCTGTTTCTGTGCTAGCACCTTACTGTTTCGTAGTATATCTTGAAATCCAGGATTGTGGTATCTTCCACTTTGTTCTTTCTAGAGATCGAGTGGCTATTTGGGGTCTTTGTGGTTCCATACAAATTTTAGGAGCAATTATTATAGTTCCGTGAAAAATGCTCTTGGCATTTTGATAGGAATTGCATTGAATCTGTAGATTGCTTTGGGTAATATGGACATTTTAATGCTATGAATTCTTCCCATGATGGTCTATCTTTCCATTTGCTTGTGTTGTCCTCAATTTCTTTCATCAATGTCTCATAGTTTTCAGGGTATAGGTCTTTCAGCTCCTTGGTTAAATTTATTCGCAGGTATTTTGTTCTTGTTGGTGCTGCTACAAATGGAACTGTTTTCATAATTTCTCTTTCCGCTACTTCATTATTAGTGTATAGAAATGCAACAGATTTTTGTATATTAATTTGTATTCTACAACTTGACTGAGTTCATTTATCAATTCAAATAGTTTTTTGGTGGAGTCTTTAGGGGTTTCTATATGTAATATTATGTCATCTGCGAAGAGTGACCATTTTACTTCTTCCTTACCAGTATGGATCCCTTTAATTCTTTGTCTTGTCTGCTTGCTGTAGCTAGGATTTCCAGTACGTTGAATCAGAGCAGTGAGAGTAGACATCCTTGTCTTGTTCTTGATCTTAGAGGAAACACTTTCAGTTTTTTACATTGAGCATGATGTAAGCTGTGGATTTTATGAATGGTCTTTATTATGTTGAGGTATGTTCCCTCTAACCCCACTTTGTTGTGGTTTTCATCATGAACAGATATCACTTTGTCTAGTGCCTTTTCTGCATCTATTGAGATAATCATGTGATTTTTATCCTTCCTCTTGTTAGTATGATGTATCACCTTGAACGACTCACAGATATTAAACTGCTCTTGCATCCTTGGCTTAATCCCACTTGATTGTGGTGACTGACTTTTTTACCATATAGTCGAATTCTTTTTTTTTTTTTTTTAAGATTTTATTTATTTATTTGACAGAGCGAGAGAGCACAGGCAGGGGAAGCAGTAGAAGGAAAGGAATAAGCAGGCTCCCCACCAAGCAGGGAGTCAGACACAGGACTCGATCTCAGGTCTCCAGGACCATGACCTGAGCTGAACGAAGACAAGATGCTTAACCATCTGAGCCACCCAGGTGCCCCTGTATAGTTGAATTCTGTTTGCTAATATTTTGTTGAGGATTTTTGCGATCTGTGCTCATCAGAGATACTGGCCTGTAGTTCTCTCTCTCTCTCTCTCTCTCTCTCTCTCTCCCCCGCCCCTCTTTTTTCTCTTTGGTAGTATCTTTGTCTGATTTTGGTATTAGGATAATATCTCATTACCTCATAGAATGAATTTAGAAGTTTTCCTTCCTCTTCTATTTTTGGAAGAATTTGAAAAGAATAGGCAATAAATCTTCTTTAAATGCATCATAGAATTCACCTGTGAAGCCATCTGGTCCTGGACTTTTGTTTATTGGGAGTTTTTTTTATTACAGGTTCCATTTTATTACTAGTAATTGGTCAGTTCAGATTTTCCATTTCTTCCTGATTCAGTTGTGGAAGCATGTATGTTTCTAGGAATGTATCCATTTCTTCTAGGCTGTACAGTTTGGTGGCATATACATTTTCATCATACTTTGTTATAATTCTCTGTATTTCAGTGTTGTTGGTTGTTTTTTTCCCCTCCTTCATTTCTGATTTGATTAATAGAGTCCTCTCTCTTTTTTTTCTTGATGAGTCTGGTTGATCAATTTTATCTTTTCAAAGAACCAGCTCTTGGTTTCATTAATTTTTTTTCTACTATTATTTCAGTCTTCTTCATTTATTTCTGCTATAATCTTTATTATTTTCCTTCTTTCCACCAGCTTTGGGCTTGTTCTTCTTTTTCTGACTCCTTTATATGTATGGTTAGATTGTTTACTTGAGATTTTTCTTGTTTCTTGAGGAAGACCTGTTGCCATAAACTTCCCTCTTAGAACCGCTTTGCTCTGTCCCAAAGATTTTGGACAGTGGTATTTTTATTTGCATTTGTCTCCATGGATTTTTTTTTCCCCTTTCCTTTTTGATTTCTTCATTGAATCCTTTAGGGGCATGTTGTTCAGCCTCCAGGCGTTTGTGTTTTTCCAGTGTCTTTCTTGTAATTGATTCCTAGTTTCATATGGTTGTGGAAAAGATGCTTGATATAATTTCAGTCTTCTCAAATTTATTGAGACTTGTTTTGTGGCATACTATGTGATCTGTCTTGGAGAATGTTCCATGTGCCCTTGAAAGAATATGTTTTGGGGATGTTGTTTTGGGGATGGAATGTTCTGTACATATTCATTAGTCTATCTGGTCTAATGTGTTGCTCAAAGCCACTATTTCCTAGTTGATTTTCTGTCTAGATGCTCTGTCCATTGATGTATGTGGTGTGTTAAAGTCCCCTACTATCCCTGTATTATGTTAATGTCTTCCTTTGTGTCTCTTAATAATTGCTTTATGTATTTGGGAACTCTATGTTGGGTGTGTTGATATTTACAATTGTTCTATCCTCTTGTTGGATTGATAACTTTAGCATTATGTAGTGTCCTTTTATCTCTTGCTACAGTCTTTATTTTATAGCTTATTAATTTCTGATAGAAGTATTGCTATCTTGGCTTTTTTTCCCCCTCCATTTGAATGGTTTTTGGTTTTGTTTTTTAGAGATTGTGTGAGCCAGCATGGTGGAGGGAAATCTTTTGTATAACTTTGTAACTGATTAACCTATTGCTTTGCCGTATGCTCCCTTTTACTTGTGAAATTTTTTCCCTTTCACAATTTTTTTTTACTTCTAGTGATGGCCTTTTCTTTCCACTCAAAGAATTCCCTTTAATATTTCTTGTAAGACTGGTTTAGTGGTGATGAACTCCTTTAACTTTTCTTTGTCTAGGAAACTCTCTCCTTCTATTCTGAATGATTACTTTGCCAGGTAGGGTATTTTTGGTTGTAAGTTTTTCCCTTTTAGCAGTTTGAACATATCATGCCACTCTTTCTGGCCTGCAGAATTTCTGCTGAGAAATCAGCTGATAGCTATAAGGAGTTACCCTTGTATGTAACTGTTTTCTTTTTTCTTGCTGCTTTTTTTTTTTTACTTTTGTTCCCCCTTATTTTATTTTTTTTATAATTTTTTATAAACATATAATGTATTATTAGACCCAGGGGTACAGGTCTGTGAATCGCCAGGTTTACACACTTCACAGCACTCACCATAGCACATACCCTCCCCAGTGTCTGTAACCCCACCACCCTCTCCTTACCCCCTTTCGCTAGCCCCTCTCAGTTTGTTTTGTGCATTAAGAGTCTCTTATGGTTTGTCTCCCTCCTGATCCCATCTTGTTTCATTTATTCTTTTCCTACCCCCCAAGCCCCCCACGTTGCATCTCCACTTCCTCATATCAGGAAGATCATATGATAGTTGTCTTTCTCTGATAGACTTATTTCGCTAAGCACAATACCCTCTAGTTCCATCCACATTATCACAAATGGCAAGATTTCATTTCTTTTGATAGCTGCATAGTATTCCATTTACATATATATACCACATCTTCTTTATCCATTCATCTGTTGATGGACATCTAGGTTCTTTCCATAGTTTGGCTATTGTGGACATTGCTACTATAAACTTTCTGGTGTTTCTTGCTGCTTTTAAAATTAAAAGTTCAGGGGCGCCTGGGTGGCTCAGTGGGTTGGGCCTCTGCCTTCAGCTGGGGTCATGATCTCAGGGTCCTGGGATCAAGCCCCACGTGGGGTTCTCTGCTCGGTGGGAAGCCTGCTTCCTCCCCTCTTTCTCTGCCTGCCTCTCTGCCTGCTTGTGATCTCTCCCTCTCTCTCTGTCAAATAAAAAAAAAAAAATCTTTAAAATTAAAAGTTCAATTACTTTTTTGTCATTTTAAGATTTTATTTATTTATTTCAGAAAGAGAGAGAGAGGGGCGCCTGGGTGGCTCAGTGGGTTAAAGCCTCTGCCTTTGGCTCAGGTCATGATCCCAGGGTCCTGGGATCAAGCCCCACATCGGGCTCTCTGCTCAGCAGGAAGCCTGCTTCCTCCTCTCTCTGACTGCCTTTCTGCCTACTTGTAATCTCTGTCTGTCAAATAAATAAATAAAATCCTTTAAAAAAAAGAAAGAGAGAGAGAGAGAGAGTGTGTGTGTGTGTGTGTGTGTGAGTGGGGGAAGGAACAGAAGGAGAGGAGGGGGGAATGAATCCTAAGCAGAGTCCACAGAGTGCAGAGCCCTACACAGGACTTGGTTCCACAACCCTGGGACCATGACCTGAGCCAAAACCAAGAGGTGGATGCTCAACTGACTGAACCATCAAGGCACCCCTACTTTGGGTCATTTTAATTATTATGTGTCTCAGTGTGAATCTCTGGGAATTAGTCTTATTAGGGGCTCTCTTCGCTTCCTGGATCAGGATGTCTGTGTCCTTCCCCAGATTAGCTGTTATTTCTTCAAATAAGTCTTCTGCCCTCTTGTCCCTCTCTTCTCCTTCTGGGATCCCTATAATGCAAATGTTATTACACTTGATGATTTCACAGAGTTCCCTAAACCTATTCTCATTTATTATTATTTTTCTTCTTTTTTGCTGTTTAGTTTGGCTGCTTTTCATTGCCCAATCTGCTGTAGGACTTTCTTTTTTATTTATTTATTTATTTTTAAGGATTTCATTTATTTAGGTGACAGAGAGAGAGAGAGTGAGACAGCACAAGCAGGGGGAACAACAGGCAGAGAGAGAGGCAGACTCCACTGAGCAGGGATCTTGAAGAGGGGCTTGATCCCAGGATCCTGGGATCATGACCTGAGCCAAAGGCAGACGCTTAACGGACTGATCCATTCAGGCGTCCCCGCTTCAGGACTTTTTAAAAAATATATTTTAAATTGTCTAAAGTCAGGATGCATCAGTATCTAATCAATAGCTTTGCTATAATCTCTGTTGGCCTGGATCGAAGTCAGGCCCTTCCTGAGAGGATGTGTGTTGCTTCTGTCCATAGCCAGAGGCAGCTTATCTGGGGAGTAGGAAAGATTTCTTGAAGGAGGTGAGGCTGAGTCTTGAAATAGGAGTACGTGTATACAATAGGGCAAGATGGAGAAGAGAATTCTAAGTATACAGCAGGCACTCAAAAAATAGGTATACTGTTCCTTCTGGGGCCTGACGGGGTCTAGACATGCTAAAACAACAACAACAACAAAACAGAAGAGGAAGTGGGCTTCTGCCTTAGCAAGCATCTACCAGGATCTTGGCAGAAACCCCACTCCACAATCCTGCCGATACTAAGCCTCCTTGCTCCAGTGCATTTAGTGGTCTGCCCGCACCTGCGTTTTCCCTGGAAAATGGGCTTGTGGAAGGAGTGTATTTATTTATCAAGAAGAAATGAGGGTAGGAGAGAGGCTAGACTGGCACGTTCAGAGTTGGAAAATAATTTTCTCCTGTCACTGGTTTGCTGGGCGGGGGATGCATCAGTCAGCCCTGTGAGCATAGGGGAATGACACAGTGGACCCTAAGGGGAGCACAGGATGTTCCTCCTTCACATATGGTGCAGGAAGCATGTTGGCCTTTCCCTGTGCTGAGATGCACCCTGCGGGAGCTCAGGCCTATGCCATGCTGACCCCACAGGAGACTTCCCCGGGAATCCCTAGTCGGCAGAAGAAGAAGAGTCTGGGTCCCAGTCCCACTGCTGGCTGTAAACCCTGGATGCAGACAAGGCACCTTCCTCCTCTGAGTGCACATGGCAAGGAGGGTGGGCTGGCTTGGTGCTTCTCCACCAAGTCTGCACATTAGAAGCATCTGGGGGGCTTGTGAGAAGTAAGGACACCCACAACCTACTCTATAGAGTGAAGTGGGTGTCTCCAAGGGCAGTTCCCCATACTGCTTTGTTCCTTGGGTGAGTCTAATGTGTGGCAAGGCTGTGCCCCTGGACTAGGCTATTTCTGGGTCCCTTCCCTTAGTCTTGTCCTAGGGAAAGAGCCTGTTACGAAGTGTGCGTGTTTCTTCCACCTTCTATTCTCAGGAGGCCCACCATTGTGGAGCTGAGTCTCACTGACATCTTTTTTTCTTTCAAGATTTATTGATTTACTTTTTAGAGACAGAGAGCATGAGCAGGAGGGGGAAAGGGAGGAGGAGTGAGAATCTCAAGCCGACTCTGCACTGAGCATGGAGCCTGATGTGGGACTTGATCTCATGGCCCTGAGATCATGACCTGAGCTGACATCCAGAGTCTGTCAGTTAACGGACTGCACCACCCAGGCACCGATCACTTATGTCTTATTCATGGTTTTATCCTGACAAACCTATAGATATTTCCCCCTTGGCTTAGGGTAGGAGACAAGGCTGCTTTGCTGGGGAGTTATGTTTGCTCAGTAAGCAGTTCCTGAAGGGTACATGGATGGCTCAGTCAGTTAAGCGTCTGCTGTTGGCTCAGGTCATGATCCCAGGGTCCTGGGATGGAGCCCCACATCAGGCTCCTTGCTCGGTGGGAAGCCTGCTTCTCTTGTAAGGGCCTATTTAGCCAGAGCAGCCCCACCTCAGCTGAACAGAAATTTGTTGTTTATGCAGTAAAACTTAAATTGACCCTGCCCTGCTAGGGGAACTTATTTAAAAGCAAGTCTGGGAAACCAGTCCCAGGTAATAAAGCCCAAATACAAGGGTGGGTCAGGTCAGTTAGAGATAACAGAGCCCGAATGCAGGGATGAGTTGGGTCAGGTGGAGACATCCAATCAGTGGAGCCCACATACTGTCTCCCTAGCTACCGATCAGTGTGGGCTCTGCCTTTTGGGCGCCAATTCTCACCAAGGTGATAGGCTAGTCCAAATGTCTACTATGGGGTGAATTGTAATTCAGTTGGTCACTTATGTGTGACCTGCATGACTGTGCAGCTTTCTGTGTTACAATCTCATTCACCACTTGTGTGTGGCCAGGCCCAACCACATGGCCTTTGCTCTCGAAAAGTTAGTCTGTGAGGCAGGGAGGGGTCACGCTCTCTGTAAGAGGTGTGGCCCTGGCTGGTCGGTTTGATTTTCCATGCTTGGTGCAAAATAAAGCTTTGCTTGACCTTCACTTTGTATCAGTCTCACTCCTTTAATCACGGACCCATTATTGGGGGATCCAACATTGGGGACCCAACACACTTTCTCCCAGTCCCTTTGTTTGTGTTCCCTCTCACTGTGTCTCTCTCTGTCAAATGAATAAATAAAACCTTTAAGAAAAAAAAAAAAAAAAGCTCCTGAGTACCTACTGTGTGAGATGCCCTGTGCCCACAGCCAAGGATATTCGGCTGTAGGGGATGACATGGCCCAGGGGCAAAATCAGATTCCAGCCTAATGATTCGATGTTAGAGGCCCTGGGGACACAGAGAAAGGGATTTACTTCCCTTGGTTGGAGTTGGGAAGAGTTCTAGAAGTTGAACAGTGAGCCTGGGAGGCCGAGTAGGAGGTTGCCAAGGAAGGAGAAAGTTCTGAGCAACGGGAAATCATAAACACAGACACACTTTTACCATCTCTTCTCCCTTTGTGCCAGTAGCAGGGGGACTGTTCTTTTTTTTTTTTTTTTTTTAATTTTATTTGTTTATTTGACAGACAGAGACCACAAGTAGACAGAGAGGCAGGCGGAGAGAGAGAGAGGGAATCAGGCTCCCCGCTGAGCAGAGAGCCAGATGCAGGACTCGATCCCAGGACCCTGAGATCATGACCTGAGCCGAAGGCAGCGGCTTAACCCACTGAGCCACCCAGGTGCCCAGGGGGACTGTTCTTTAGTTAAACTTGGTTAAATTTAATTAAATTTCTTCTTATTTCATCTTATAAGTTCTATAGCAGGTAAAAGAATGGAGCTTGGGAAGACTTTTAGGTGGAAGGTGCTGGAGTAGTTCCTCTGATAGGCCCTGACCCTGGTGCCAGAGACTCAGGAGGGAGGTGTGGGTCCCTTGGCACCAAGCATGACTAGGGGACCTACGTGAAGCTCCCCTGATGATTTCCCCTTCTGCACCTGTATCAGATCCCTGCCTCAGGCTCTCCGGGGTAATGGATCGCATTCCCTTTGGGAGCCAATGCCCAGAAATAGAACAGCAGACCCGCTCTTCCCTGTTGCCGTCATCCACACCTACCACGCCCAGGATTTCAGGGGTTGTGGAACCAGAGCTCACTCCTTCAGGTCAAGGGGACTGTGACAGCCCCAGCCTGAACGAGCTGTCCACCCATCCTATCACACCCTGGGAGCGCTCACCTGCTCCTTCCAGCAGGGAGATGAGCGTCATTCCTCTAATGTGAACGCACAGCAGGCTGGGAACTGTGCCCCTGGAGGGGGAGGAGGGGCCTCAACGGACCACACACCTGAGACAGGCAGTCAGGGTCTCCCCACTGAGAAAGAGGAGACAGAGGCCCAGAGTGGGCCATTGTCTGGTGAACTGGAATTGGGTGGTGTAGAGTCTTGAGATGGGGGTGGAAAATTGAGTTGAGAGCAGACCCAGGAGAGATACGGCCAGATGTGTGGTCTAGAAAGATCACTTAGAATAGCCTCCAGCCGATGGAAGAGCAGAAAAGCCAGTCTGTCCTGAGTTGTTCTGATTGTTAATCACAGTCACAAGACAACACTGTGTGTGGCCGTGTATTGAGCTCGTGCTTTGCAGCAAGTACTGCAAAGGCAACTTTCTGTTCACCCATGTCGTCCTGCAAACAAGTACAATTCGCACCCATTTTACAGGTAAAAAGTGAGACTCAGGGCGGTCGAAGAACTCGCCTAGAGATATTCATTCCATTAGGTGCTTACAAAAAGCCCACAGGGCCAGGCACTGACCTGGGCCCCGGGGATTCAACAGCCAATAGCGAAGAAGGCAGACCCACCCCTGGGTTCAGAGCTCACAGCTGATCTAGAAGGATCAGCCATTCATCAAAAAGAATTACAAGGGACTGGGGTAAGTGTGTTGCTAGGAACAGATGTTATGGGCACATAAGGCTGGGAACCTAACTGGGTGTTGAGAGATTAGGAAAGGCTTCCTGGAAGAAGTGATATTTAAACTAAAATCTTCAGGATGAAGAGGAATTGGCCCTATAGTCTCTCTGAAGGAGCAACTTCATACCCTAAGTGTGGTACCCCGTCAGGAGTGTGCCTGAATCCTGTGATTGCTCTGTACCCCTCTGCCAGGGGCCTTTAGTCATCCTAAAAATTCCCAAAGAACTATTGGGATGTCATCGCATCTTGTCTCTTCCTTAGTCCTCTGTGCCACACACATTACCTGCAGAGGTGCCTGAGAAGCCCACTTTCCAGTTCCCCAGGCTGGGCACTGGTCCAGGCCCGACCATGAGTCATACAGCCCATGACTATTCAGAAGAGTTCAGCGTCCCAGCAAGGGCGGCTCTTGCTTCTGTTAGGAAGATTCCAGGAGGAATTCCACCAAGAGGAGTTTCAGGTCTTAGCACACTTCCACAAGGAAATCACAGATTTACAAATGCCCATTCCAGTCTATACCTGCTATGTGATTTGGGACTTGAAGAACCAGGCTCCTCCTCCTGGTCTCAAATACACGGCTTCAATCCCAGATCTGATTCCAGCTTCTGCTTACACACCCCTGGGTATGGGGAGCTCACTACCTCAGTGAGCAGCTCCATGGCTCTTCAAAGAATTTTCATTAATTTTAGCTGCTATTTATTGAGCGATCACCAAGTGCTAGAAACTATGCTAAGCTCCCCACCTGTATTGTCTCACTGAAACCTCATTCTGCTGCAGGAGGTGAGCACAGCACTATTACAATATATTTATTTCATAAGTACAGTAACAGAGGGTGACAGAAACTAAGGAATTTACCTCCAGGTCAGGCTGTTACTGGCAGACCTAAATTTTGACCCCAGAGTCCATGAATGCATCCATTATACCCACACAGCCTCATTTCTGTTTATCAGTACCTGCCTCCTTTCAATCTTTACCAGCCGATTGTCCTTCTGGCAATGACCAGAGGGCCCACGTCTTCCCTTCACCAGGATGAGAAGTTGGACAGCAGAGGCGGGTCCCCTGTGTGGCATAGTGGTGTAAGCGGGGTTCAGAAGGAGAGAAGGGGCTGGGCTACGGGGATATTGGGAGCATCCTCAGTGTCCCCTGTGCCCAAAGGGCTTGCAGAATCATAACTGCCAAAGTTTTAACCGCGTGGTCCTGGGACCAGCAGCAGTGTCACCTAGAAACTTGTTAGAAATGCCAACTCTGAGGCCTCACCTCTAACCTACTGAAGGAGAAATGGGAGGGGCCTAGCCACTTCATTTTCACAAGCCCTTTAGGGACTCTGATGCCCTCACATGTCAAGTACAACCACATTATAGCTCTGGAGGATGCGGAGGGCAGTGGAATTCCTCCCTAACCCCAAAGCATTGCTAGAAATTATAAAGTTTGAGGGATGCCAGAAAAATTCTTTTCCCCCTCATAGCTCACTGCAAGGGCTGACACAGGTGCCTCAAACGTTCTGCTCTGCACCTGGCAGCCGGTCTTTGCTTTGACTTGAGGCTTTGTCAGTGCCCCCTTTGAAGGGCTGGGAGCTCCGGCTGCTAACCCCTTAGCGTGGATTCACTCAGTCCTTACCAGTCTTGGCTGCACAGTGGGGACTTTTAAGAACCACAGGGGCCTCGAATCCTTCTCCCACACTGCCCCCAAAGATTCTGAATTCAGTAGTCTGGGGTAGGAATTTTTTTCTTTTTTTTTTTTAAGATTTTCTTTACTTGAGAGAGAGAGGGCACACAAAGAAGGGGAGCCTCGGGCAGAGGTTGAGGGAGAAGCAGGCTCCCCGCTGAGCAGGGAGCCTGACCCAGGACTCCATCCCAGGACCCTGAGATCATGACCTGTGCCAGACACAGATGCTTATAACCTACTGAGCCACCCAGGTGGTCCCGGGGTGTGATGCTCAAAAGCTTCCCCCAGGTGATCTAATGTTCGGTTGAGGATGTCAAGGTTCCATCAGGACCCTCAGCTGTGGTGGAATGAGTAGATGAGGTCCGGTGGCCCATCTTGGTGCAGTCTGCTGCGGCCGGGAGCCCGGCTGAAAGGCCCTCTCTGGGGGCAAGTTGGGGGGCTCTGAGAGTGCCTGTAGGACACTCTCAAGGACCAAATTAACAATGTCCTTCCACACAGAGTGAGTGACCCAAGCTGGTGCCCTATAAATGTCACTCCCTTTACTTCCCTGCCCACGTGCTTGTAGAATGAAAGAAGAGTGGACTGAATTCTCCGGGCTTGGAATCCGGGCTTTGTCTGGGTGAGAAATCAGGGAAGGGAGGTCCTTCTGTGACCTTTGGAATTGTTCCTGGGTATCAAGTTCTCACACCCACATGGTTTGGGGTTTGTTTTTAATTGGATCATTGACAACTGAATGGTGATGGTCCCTAATTATAAATGAGGAACTGGCCGGTCAGAGAGGGAAAGGGCTGTGCAGAGTGACGGAGCTCGGGTGTGGTGCCATCCATACGGCACCCAGGTCTCTTAGTTACGTGGAGTGTGAAGGCACTGGGCTCCCCCAGCCCACACCCTGTCCTCCCTTGCCACCCTCTGCTCCCACCGGCACCTGTGCTCTTCCCAGCATCTGAGGAAAAGCCAGAGCTACCCTCTTAGAAAGCCAGAGACGCTTCCACGGTGTGGACCGAGAAGAAGCCAGGAGGGGACGCCAGGATGCCTGGTGAGTCTGGGGGCCCAGAAGGCACAAGTGTGTTTCAAGCAGGAGAGGTGGGCCGCAGTGCCCAGCTAAGCATGAAGAGGAATTTGCAGGTCTGAAGAGATTGGAGGGAACTGGTCAGAGTAATCATGGAAGAGGGAGCCAATTTACATGAAAAAGGCCATTGTGAGATTGGTAGTAGGGAGGGCCATCTTGAATGTGATATTCTGAATGTTCTGGAAACTGTAGGCTTTGTTGTGGGAGTGTCTGCTGTGGGACGGTCTCCCAGAGTGTCGACTGCTCAGGTTTGAGAAGAGAGGAAGTAGAGCATTGTTGACCCAGTTCTGGTCAGAGAACACAGAGGACAATGGTGTTTAAGGAACTGGCCATAGTGCTTGGAACACCACGGGCTTTGGAAGGCAGGCTGACTGCGGAGGGGAGTGAGGATTACGAGTGAGGAGAGTGGCAGGAGTCGGAGGGGAAGGGTTGATGAGGCCAGTGGGAACAGTTGACCAGTAAACAGAAATGAGAGAGGGCTGTGGTCAGAGTGGCTGCTTCCTCTGAAGGCTAAGGAGAATGTTCTGGTAGGCAAGGATGCTGGATGGGGCGTCCAGGGGGCTGTTGGAGGTGCTTACAAAGATGCCATACCCCCCACCCCAGTAGAGTTGCTAACATGTTTGAAAACTGAAGAAGAAAGATTGGGGTGGGGGCGTCTGGGTGGCTTAGTCTGTTAAATGGCTGCCTTCGGGGCTCAGGTCATGATCTCAGGGTCCTGGGATCAAGCCCATGTCAGTTGGCAAGGAGTGTGCTTTTCCCTTTTCCTTTCCCTCTGTGATCTCTCTCCTCTCTAATAAATCTAAAAAAAAAAAAAAAAAAAAAAAAAAACAAAACTGGGGGACTTATCATGTTAAAAAGAGGAGAGGGTAGAGTCACTTCAAGAGAACAGGATTTTGTTTCGCAAGGTGGTGAGAAGTAATCCTCTAAACCAATGCGATAGAAATAGAATGCAAGCCCCATTTAACAAGTAGAAAGAAACAAGTGTAATTTAATGATATGTTTTTAGCCGTATACCCAAGGTATTATTTCAAAATGTAGTCCATGTTTAAAAAAAAAATGCATTCTGTTTGATATACTAAGTACTGTCTCTGAAATCCAGTGTGCATTTTACACTTGAAGTACATCTCAGGGTGCCTGGGTGGCTCAGTTGGTTAAGCTACTGCTTTTGGCTCAGATCATGATCCTGAAGTCCCAGGACGGAGTCCTGCATCGGGGTCCCTGCTCAGCAGAGGGTCTGCTTCTCCCTCTGACCTTCCCTTTCTCACGTACTCTCATTCACTCTCTCAAAAAACAAAACAAAACAAACAAAAAAACCAGAAACACACATCTCCATGTGCACTAGCAAATTCCAGCTGTGTGGTAACATATGGCTGGGGGCGCCTGGGTGGCTGAGTCAGTTAAACTTCTGCCTTCAGCTCAGCTCAGGTCATGATCTCAGGGTCCTGGGATCAAGTCCTGTATCGGGCTCTCTGCTGGGCGGGGACCTGCTTCTCCTTTCCCTATGCTGTTCCCCTGCTTGTGCACACACACTCCCTCTCTCAAATAAATAAAATCTTAAAAAAAAAAAAAAAATCATGTGGCTAGCAGCTTTCATTCTGGCAAGCCCAGGTAAGGGAGACTGTTGCTTCCAGTGACTTGGGTCTTCCAAATCTCCACCGGCACTGAATCTTGTGCTATTTGGGGAAACCTAAAAGAGGGGTAAATCACCTCTAAACTCGGTATTTTATTTTATTAGAAGCAGCTGTGAGGCACTGAAAGTGCCTTGGGTTCCAGCCTGAGCTCT
Source organism: Mustela nigripes (assembly GCF_022355385.1). Lineage (NCBI taxonomy): Eukaryota > Metazoa > Chordata > Mammalia > Carnivora > Mustelidae > Mustela > Mustela nigripes. The sequence goes on along the minus strand of NC_081557.1, from coordinate 67,702,179 downwards.
TATTTTCTTTCTTTCTTTTTTTTTTTTTTTAGATTTTATTTATTTATTTGACAGACAGAGATCACAAGCAGGCAGAGATAGAGGAGGAAGCAGGCTCTCTGTGGAGCAGAGAGCCCGATGTGGGGCTTGATCCCAGGACTCTGGGATCATGACCCGAGCCGAAGGCAGAGGCTTTAACCCACTGAGCCACCCAAGCACCCCTTAAAATCTTTTTTTAGACAAGAAGAAGGACAATAAGTTTTTTTTTTTCTTCTTTTTATTGTATTACGTTAGTCACCATAAAATACGTTAGTTTTTGATGCAGTCTTCCAAGATTCATTGTTTATGCACCACACCCAGTGCTCCATGCAGTATGTGCCCTCCTTAATACCCACCACCAGGCTCACCCCTCCCCCAACCCTTAACCCCTTTTTTCCTTAAAAGGAAAAAAAAAAAAAAGCAAAAAGCGTAGTTATTGAACTCAAATCTCTGGCCAGCCTCCCAGAGGGAGATAGAGCTTGTGAAGCACTTTGCTAATTGTGCACAGGTGAATTACTAACGCTTTCAAGTGCGAAACACCTGCAGCTCAGACCCAGTCTTGGCATGCATTTTACTTGTTTTTAGGATCCCGCCTTTTTTTTTTTTTTTTTAAGTCCTTCCCAAACTTGCTAAAATGGTCCCGACTGTTCAGAAGGATATAAAGTGAAATGTAACGTTTTTTTCCACCCACACATCCCATCCTTCCCCGAAGACCACCACAGCCCTGGTGTTTAGGGAATCGTCCTGGAGATTTCCTGTGCATATACAGATGAGCGTGTGTGTGTACATACATATCATTAAATAGAAGTTCTGCCTTGTGCTTTTTCATGATTTTTGAGATAATCTAATATCCGTGCATATAAATATAGTGTATTTTTTTAAATGCCTCTGTATTATTAGAATGTGAATATTGATCATTTGTTTCACCAAGTTTGATACAGTAAGAAATACTTATTTGGTCTTCTCTGCCTGGTTTCTGACGCAGAGTCCCTACAATCCTAGTAATTTTCTGGGTGATAGGAGTGCTGGGAGCCTCTCCTGTTAGAATATTTGGTCTTACTTTCTGGTTCCTGATGTAAAAACTTCCTAAGACCCTTGGAATCTCCAGAGTGCTAAGTCTGTTTTTTTGTTGGCTAACAAGGTGGCTTTTGGAAGAGGAAGGCTGGTTGTCAGAGGAACTAACTGTGGGATGAGAGGGTTGGAACTTTCAGCCCTAACCTCCCTCCCCACCTTCAGCCTCTGGGGATGGGAGAGAGGCTAGAGACTGAATCAGTCACCAACAGCCAGTGCTGTCATCACTTCTTCCCAAGTAAGGAGCCTCCCCCAAACCTGAACTGGAGAAGCTCTGAGAGCTCTGGGTTAGTGAACACAGCAAGGCTTGGAGGGAGCCCAGAGAGAGCAGGAGGCTCCGCAGCCAGTCCCATGTACCAGCTGCGCATCCCTTCGACATCACTGCTCCTGAGCTGTGTCCTTTTATATTAAATATTTTATTTATTTCAGAGAGAGGGCGAGCACATGCTTGTTCAAGTATGGGGGGGTGGGGCAGAGGGAGCAGCAGGCTCCTCCCTGAGCAGGGAACCCGATGCGGGGCTTGATCCCAGAACCCTGGGATCATGACCCAAGCCCAAGACAGATCCTTAACCAGCTGAGCCATCCAGGCGCCCCAGCTGTGTCCTTTATAATGAACAGGTAATGGTGAGTAAAGTGCTTCCTAAATTCCCTGAGCCATGCTAGCAAATTATTAAACCTGCAGAGGGGGTGGTGGAAACCTATGATTTATAGCCAGTTGTGGGGGGGGGGGGGGGGGGCTTGTGGGGGGGGTCCAAAGCGGGGGCATCTTGTAGACAGACCCTTAACCTGTGGCGTGTGTGCTAACTCCAGGTAGCCGGTGTCCAACGTGTCATGGGTAGCCTAAGAACCCATTTTACTTTACTGGCCCCTTACCATTGAGCATGATGGTCCCGACTTTCTTTCTCGGCTGTCTCCTGTCTTTCTCGGCTGTCTCCTGTCTTTCTCGGCTGTCTCCTGTCTTTCTCGGCTGT
>NC_081557.1:67528951-67700109 GCF_022355385.1 Mustela nigripes | reverse complement strand
TCATAAAAGTGGAGTTTCTGGATCAAGAGGTATAGGGCTAATAATTTTTCTAGATTCTACCATATTGCCCTCCAAGAAGGTTATGCCCATCTACAATTCGCACAGTCCTGTTTGAATGTGACTTCTGCATACTTCTGACAATACAACGTTATCAAACTTCCATCTTTCCCAGCTGATAGTGGCGCAGTCGTTCAACTTTCCCAGCCCGGGTTTTGCTAGGCTGTGATAGTGGCCCAGGACACCTAGTTCTGATCAGGTTACCGACCTGATCACCCTTTCGGTTACTGACCAAAACGGCAGCTAGCGCTATTTTGCAGTGATACATAGATCTCTTTTCTGGTTAGGAGACGATGACAGGGGCACAGCCTGCCAGCCTCTGCCTCAACCTGCCCCTCTGTCCATGTTGTTTGGGTGACACCCCAAGGAGTCGCCAGGAGCTCCGTTGAGGACAAGCTAAGCTTTGGTCCCGGAGTCATGGGGTGCTGACGGGGGAATTACTACCTGAGCTAACAGGAGGGGTAGAAAGCCTGAAAACTGTGCAGAAGTCTGTCTTCCACACTTCATGGCATCTAAACCCAAAAGCTCCGACGCGAGGGCTTTTACACGGAACTATTTGCAATATTCCAGGCTTGCTTGTTTCAAGAAGGACAGTGGTTAGACAGCGATGTGGATGTTCTTGTTGCAGCTTAAAGCTGCTGTTTCTCCTCTGAGCTTTTTGACCCTCAGCAGATCAGGGGCTAGGAAGGGGGTCTTGCCAGCACCTCTGTAAGCTCCACCCAGACCCCCCCCCAATCCCTGATCTCTCCAAAAGGGCAGCAGTTGGACAGGGAGAATATGCATGTCTTTATTTGTTCTTTCGTGCCAGGCTACTGTGAGTGCCCACAAAGTCCCAGGCACTGTGCTGGACTCTTCGGCTGAGCTGGGTGATGAGTAAGGAGTTCCAGGGCAGACCTACTCTGCACACATGCCCTGTCTCATGCTCCACCGCTACCCATCCACACCGGTCCCCCACCCCCAGCCACCCCAGTGCAGGGTCTCGGGCTGCCCCTCCACTGTTTGGCCTCCATTCGTGGGTTCTCAGGAAGGTGATAGGACCGGCACAGGTGGTGGGCTCCAGGCAGTGCAAGCATGTGCATAAAGAATAAATCTGGGGCGCCTGGGTGGCTCAGTGTGTTAAGCCTCTGCCTTTGGCACAGGTCATGATCTCAGGGTCCTGGGATCGAGCCCCACATCGGGCTCTCTGCTAGACCGGGAACCTGCTTCCTCCTCTCTCTCTCTGGCTGCCTCTCTGCCTACTTGTGATCTCTGTCAAATAAATAAAATCTTTAAATAAAGTCTTAAAAAAAAAAAAAGAATAACTCTGCCGCCAGATGGCCCTTCCAGAAGCCAGGTTCAGATGCTGCTGAGCCTCTATGTGAATACCAGGCTGGGGAATCTGGAGGACTCACTCCCACACAGTCTCCAGCCTGTCACAGATACCTCCCGCTATAACCTCCCTTCTTACTCAGCAGGTCTGGGCACAGAGGATTCCGTCCTACTGCCCTGGGTGGGCTCACAGTTCTCCCAGCCTGGTGTGCACCTCCTCGCCTTCGTGCACCTTGAAAATCGTACTCTGCAAGCCTCCGTTGCAGCAAGTGTCCTCTCCCTCTCCTTCCTGAGCCTCCCTGGCTCATTAGCGGGACAGCAAAAAAGTACACAGGGTTTCATTCTCGGCTCTGCCACTTACCCTGACGTGGGGCGCATTCCCTAACCCCAGTGAACTTGAGTTTGCTCCTCTGAAAAATGGGGATATTAATACTCTTCCCCAGGCCAGCACCCCTGAGAGCCAGTGCCCTGGGGCGGAGCACGGGATGGCAGCATTCAGTGACTGGAGGGGTGTGGTGGGATTGCTGAGGTGGAAATGAGCTAGGAGATGAGCCCAACGGGTCAGGGAGGGGTAGCTTCGGTCCTCACCCTGCTCCACCTCTGCACCCCACCCCTGGCTGCCTCAGAAATCCACTCTTGTATCGCTTGGAGTTTTCTTTTTCCTCTTGGACATTTCTCCGAGGCTCCGGGTGACCAGCTGTCCTGGTTTGCTTTCCGCACTGAAACTCCCCAATCCTGGAAGAACTCTCAGAGCATGGCACACCTGGAGGGTTGGTACCCCCAGACCCATGGCACAGACCTGAGCCAAGGAAGGCAAGCGTGGGGGCCTATGTGCTGTGCCCTGCTGGGCCCCACATGTGTCCCGCCCCTCAACGCCGCAGCCTTCCTCCGGAGGCTTTCCTACCCTCGTTCTGGAATGTGAAGGTACTTCTCCCCATCTCACAGTGAAGAGGCTCCTGGTGGAACCACACAGATCCTGTTCACACCAGTTGTCCCGATATAGGTGTCCCCTCTGTGACTGTGGAAACCCGGAGGCCTCGTCAGCCACCTGTCTCCGCAGTAGCTGACGCACTTGTTCATCGAAACTGTGGTCTTCAGAATAGAATGGACTTGCCTTGCGAGTTCAGGAAGTCTATGCATCTTAAATCATCAATTTTTTTTTAAGCTGCCAAATACAACCTCCCTAATCTGTGTGTCTGAAAAGGCATAAGGAGCTGTTCATTCTGAGAATTCTATTTCCGCCCATTTCCATTTGTTTGCATGCTCCATTCCAGCCGAATTCACTGCTGGCACGTTCCCTCTGGGTGGTTCTGAGTGGGGCTCCCCAGCGCCAGGAAGTCAGGCTTTCAGGAAGCCCGTGGGTTTGTGCTCCAGTGACTTTCCTGCTAAAATCTTTAGTTCTCTGACTCCTTCCTTAAAGGCGGCATCTGCAGCTATCCGGGAAATGGGTAGAATTGAGGACTTCTCTGCTTGTCACACAGAATGCAAGTGAAGATGTAAAGCGAGGTCAACCCTGAAACTTTCTTTAAACCACCAGATTGCTTGGTCTAATCAGCAGAACCTTAAAAAGTAAAAAAAAATACACTTCTTAAAATATATTTTATTTCTTATTTCAATAAATACCTGAAATTCAGAAGCATATAAATGTGTAATTTGGAAAATAAAATTCTGTGGCCATCCAGTCTCTGAGGCAATCCCTTCCATTTTTCTCTAGTTAACACGTACATATTTATACAAATATAAACAATCGTATGCTGCTCTATAAACTTATTTTTTAACTTAGTACCACATTGTAGGTATTCCTTGTCTATACAGAACTGCTGCTGTTTAGTGGATGCTGGCGTCCATATTACAAGTAAAATCTCATTGAACCAACCCCCTTGAATAGAACCTTTGAGCCAGGTCCGAGTAGTGGTGTAGCTATTAGTGTTCTCTAACTTGTTCTGAATGATTTTAGCATGAGATGCCGAAGTGGTTACTCATTAATTCAGCTTCTTAAACCGGTGACAAGCAGTTTGCCTTTAAGTTCTTGGAACTGTTAATTTTCCAACTTTGCTATAGACCATTTATTACTAATTATATGTGGCAGATAGATAGAAGAAAGAACTCTTTGTTCCAAAAACCTAGTTAAATGCCTGGCTAGTCTGATTAGTAGGAGGGTTTTTTTTGTTTTGTTTTTGTTTTGTTTGTTAAGATTTATTTACTTGAGAGAGTGCAGAGCAAAGAGAGAGGGAGACAAGCTTACTCCCCACGGAGCAGGGAGCTCACTGTGGGCCTCAATCTCAGAACCCTCAGATCATGACCTGAGCTGGAACCAAGAGTCCTATGTTTACTGATTGACCCTCCAGGCAGCCCTGATTCAGGCAGCCCTGATTAGGGGGAGGTTCTTACGGTCAAGAGAACATGAAACCAACCATCTAGTTGGCCCATTTCCACGTGTATCAGCACCTCAGAAACTTGGGCTTGTTATTTTTATTTGCTTTTCAGTTTAGTACCTAAAAGGCTTAAAATGAAGACCTCTAAGCATATTGAAAGTGCTGGTAGTATCCTAGGGAACTGGTCTTCAATAACCTTGACCAACATGTTTCACACAGACTATCCAGGAAATACACAGATTTGTCATGAGTTCCAAATGTGGTTTTCTGAATCTTACAGTAATCACTATTTCAGCTGCTGATATCTGGGATCAGAGAAATCCAGAAACCTAGATAAATAGGTAACAGCTACAAAGTCAAGTGGAAAAAACAGTTTTTGTATTTTTTTTTTTTTATGGAAGTAAAACTGACATACAATGTTACATTAGTTTCAGGCGTACAACATCATGACTTGACAGGTCTTTATGTTATGCTATACTCATCACAAGTGTAGCTACCATCTGTCACCATATAGCACTGGCCACACCATCTGTTACACTCCCCGTGCCGTCCCTTTCATCCCACGACTTCTTCCATAACTACAAGCTTGTACCTCCCACTCCCCTTTACCCATTTTTTTTTAAAGATTTTATTTATTTATTTGACAGACAGAGATCACAAGTAGGCAGAGAGGCAGGCAGAGAGAGAGAGAGGAGGAAGCAGGCTCCCTGCTGAGCAGAGAGCCCGATGCGGAACTCGATCCCAGGACCCTGAGATCATGACCTGAGCCTAAGGCAGAGGCTTAATCCACTGAGCCACCCAGGCGCCCCTCCCCTTTACCCATTTTGCCCATCTCCCTACCCCAACCTCTCGGGTAGCCATCAATTTCTTCTCTACATTTATGGGTTTGATTGTGCTTTTTGTTTGTTCATTTTGTTTTTCAAATTTCACATATCGGTGAAAGCCTATGGTATTTGAATTTCTGGCTTCTTTCACTTAGCATCATACTCTCTAAATCCATCCATATTGTTGCAAATGGCAAGATCTCATTCTTCTTTATGACTGAGTAATATATTCCAGTGTGAGTGTGTGTCTGTGTGTGTGTGTGTGTGTGTACCCTGTCACTTCTTTATCCATTCATTTATTGAACATGTAGGGTTCTTCCATAGCTTGGCTGTTGTAAGAAAAAAAATTGCTGCAATAAGCATAGCAGTAAAAATATCTTTTCAAGTTAGTGTTTTTGGCTTCTTTAGAATTCCAGCAATGGAATTACTGTATCATATGGTATTTCTGTTCTCAGGGTTTGTTGGTTGGTTTGTTTTTGTCTTTGTTTTGTTTTGTTTTAAGATTTTATTTATTTGACAGACAGAGATCACAAGTAGGCAGAGAGGCAGGCAGAGAGAGAGGGGAGGAAGCAGGCTCCCCACCAAGCAGAGAGCCCGATGTGGGGCTCGATCCCAGGACCCTGAGATCATGACCTGAGACGAAGGCAGAGGCTTTAACCCACTGAGCCACCCAGGCGCCCCTGTTTTTGTTTTTTTGAGGAACCTCCATACTGGTTTCCACAGTTTCCATTTACATTCCTATCAACATTGCATGAGGGTTCCTTTTTCTCTGCATCCTCACCAACACTTGTTATTTTTTTATTGTGACCACTCTGACAGGTGTGAGGTGATATCTCACTGTGGTTTTGATTTGTATTTCCCTGATGATGAGTGATGTGGAGCATCTTGTCATGTGTCTGTTGGCCATTTGGTTGTCTTCCTTGGAAAAATGGCAACTCACATCTGCTATCCATTTTTTAATTGTTTTGGCATTGAGTTCTGTAAGTTCCTTATGTATTTTTGGATATTAACCTCTTTTTTAAAAATTTTTTTAAAAACTTATTTGACAGACAGAGATCACAAGCAGGCAGAGAGGCAGCCAGAGAGAGAGGAAGGAGAGCAGAGCAGAGAGCCCGATGCGGGGCTTGATCCCAGGACCCCGGGATCATGACCCAAGCCCAAAGCAGAGGACACCACCCAGGCGTCCTCTTTTTTTTGTTTTTTAAGATTTTTTTTAAAATTTATTTATCAGAGAGAGGGCGGTGGGGAAGAGCGAACACAGGCAGACAGAATGGCAGGCAGAGGCAGAGGGAGAAGCAGGCTCCCTGCTGAGCAAGGAGCCCAATGTGGGACTCGATCCCAGGACGCTGGGATCATGACCTGAGCTGAAGGCAGCTGCTTAACCAACTGAGCCACTCAGGCGTCCCCGGATATTAACCTCTTAATGGATATGTCATTTACAGATATTTCCAATAGGTTGCCTTTTTGTCTTAATAGTTTCCTTCGTTGATGGTTTCCTTTGTCTGTTGGTATAATCTCAATTCCTTATTTTTGCTTTTGTTTCTCTTCCCTGAGGAGACCTATCTGGAAAAATGTTGCTAAAGCTAATGTCAAAGAGATTACTACCTCTGTTTTCCTTTAGGAATATTTTGGTTTCACGTCTCACAGGTTTTTAATCCGTTTCAGCTGAATTTTGTGTATGGCGTAAGAAAGTGGTCCAGTTTCATTCTTTTGCATGAGGCTGCCCGCTTTTCCCAACACCATTTATTGAAGAGACTGTCTTTTCCACATTGTATAATTTTGCCTCCTTTGTCATAGGTTAATTGAACATATAATCATGGGTTTACTTCTGGTCTTTGTATTCTGTTGCATTGATCTGTGTCTGTTTTTGTGTCAGTGTCATACTGTGGTTTTCTTTTCTTTTCTTTTTTTTTTAAGGTTAATTTGTCAGTGCACACCCACAAGCAGAGGGAGAAGCAGGCTCCCCACTGAGCAAGGAACTTGATGGAAGACTCGATCTCAGGACCCCGGGATTGTGACCCTATCTGAAGGCAGTTCCTTAACCAACAGAGCCACCTAGGGGCCCCAATATCATACTGTTTTAATTACTATAGTTTTGTAGTATATCTTGAAATCTGGGATTGTGACACCTTCTGTTTTGTTCTTTCTAGACAATGCTTTGGCTATTTAGAGTCTTTTGTAGTTCCATATACATTTTAGGATTATTCTAGTTCTGTGAAAAGTGCTGTTGGGGCACCTGGGTGGCTCAGTGGGTTAAGCCTCTGCCTTTGGCTCAGGTTTTGATCTCAGGGTCCTGGGATCAAGCTCCACACTGCGCTCTCTGCTCAGCAGGGAGCCTGCTTCCCTCACCGCCTCTCTGCCTACTTGTGATCTCTATCTCTCTCTGTCAAATAAATGAATAAAATCTTGGGGGAAAAAATGCTGTTGGCATTTTGATAGGAATTGCATTGAATATGTAGATGGCTTTGGGTAATATGAACATTTTAATGCTACTAATTCTTACCATCCATGGTATAGCTTTCCATTTGTTTGTGTCATCTTCATTGTCTTTCATCAATGTTTGATAGCTTTCAAAGTATGGGCCTTTCACCTCCTTGGTTGAATTTATTCATAGGTATTTTGTTCTTTTTTGGTGCTGTTGGAAATGGAACTGTTTTCATTCTGCTTCTCTTTCTGCTACTGTATTAGTGTATAGAAATGCAACAGATTTTTGTATATTTTGTATTGTGCAACTTTACTAAATTCATTTATCAGTTCAAATAGTTTTTTGGTAGCATCTTTAGGGTTTTCTGCATATCGTGTCATGTCATCTGTAAACAGTGACCATTTTACTTCTTCCTTACCAGAATGGACCCTTTTAAATCTTTATCTGCTTGCTGTCACTAGAATTTCCAGTACTATGTTGAATCAGAACAGTTAGAGTGGACATCCTTGTCTTGTTCCTGATCTTGGAGGAAACACTTTCAGGTTTTCACCATTGAGCATGATGTAAGCTATGGGATTTATGAATGGTCTTTATTATGTTGAGGTATGTTCCCTCTAACCCCACTTTATTGAGGTTTTCATTATGAATGGATGTTGTACTTCATCCCATGCTTTTTCTGCTTCTATTGAGATAATTATGTGGTTTTTATCCTTCCTCTTGTTAATGTGATGTGTCATGTTGAATGATTTACAGATATTGAACCATCCTTGCATCCTTGGCTTAATCCCATTTGATTGTGATGAAGTTTTTCTCATATAGTTGATTTCTGTTAATACTTTGTTAAGGATTTTTGCATCAATGTTCATCAGAGATACTGGTCTATAGTTCTTTCTCTCCCTCTCTTTCTTTTCTTTTTTTTTGGGGGGGGGGGTCTTTGATTTTGGTATCAGGGTAATAATGGCCTCATAGAATGAGTTTAGAAGTTTACCTTCCTCTTCTAGTTTTGGAATAATTTGAAAAGGATAGGCATTAAATTTTTTTTTTTAAGGCTTACTTATTTGTGAGGGAGGGAGAGCACAAACAGGGGGAGTGGCAGGCAGAGGGAAAAGCAGGCGCCCGCCCCATGGACAAAGGAGCCCGATGGGGGACTGGATCCCAGGACCCTGGGATCATGACCTGAGCTGAAGGCAGACGCTTAACCAGCTGAGCCACCCAGACATCCCAAGTCGTCTTTAAATGTATTGTAGCATTCACCTGTGAAGCCATCTGGTCCTGGACTTTTGTTTGTTGGGAGTTTTTTGATTACCAATTCAATTTTATTACTAGTAATTCTTCAGTTCAGATTTTCTATTTCTTCCTGATTCATTTGTAGAGGAGTGTATGTTTCTAGTAACTTATCCATTTCTTCTATGTTGTCCAATTTTTTGGCATATAAATTTTCATAATCTCTTACATTTCCTTGTATTTCTAAGGTATAGAAATACCTGCTTCGTTTTTTGATTCCTTTCCCTTTTTTTTTTGTTTTTGTTTTTGTTTTTTGTCTTTTTTTGTTGTTGTTGTTGTTTTTGTTTTGTTTTGCTTTGGTTTGGCTTTGGTTTTCCTTTTTTTTTTTTTTTTTCCTTAAGTCTAGCTAATACTAATTTGGTTTATCTTTTCAAAGTATCAGCTCTTGGTTTCATTTATCTTTTCCACTGTTTTTTTTTTTTTTTTTTTTTTAGTCTCTATTTTACTTATTTCTGCTCTAATCCTTATTTTCTTCCTTCTGTTCACTTTGGGCTTTGTTCTTTTTCTAACTCCTTTATATGTATTGTTACATTGTTTATTTGAGATTTTCCTGGTTTCTTGAGGTAGGCCTATATTGCTATAAACTTCACACCTAGATCTGCTTTGGCTAAATCCCAAATTTTGAATTGTTGTGTTTTCATTTTTATTTGTCCCTGTGTATTTTTAAATTTCTTCTTTGATTTTTTCATTGGGGTCTTTCACCTCCTTGATTAAGTTTAGGCATTTTATTCTTTTTAGTGCAATTGTAAATGGAGTATATTCTTAATATGTTTGTTCTACTTCATTATAGTATATAGGAATACAACAGATTTCTATATATTATGTATTCTGCAACTTTTTTTAAGACTTTATTTAGCCTCATGATCAGACTATTACACTTAGCAATCAACAACATGGTTGCCAAAAAAGAAAAAAAATCTACATTAAAACTCTTTGTTGGAATGCTTTACACTTTCCACAGAACAGAAACTAAAATCACCTGTTAAACAGTCACAAATACAGTTCTTAAGTTTTTTGCCCAGACACATGAGTATTGTCTAAAACATGTCTTCTTTGTAGCAGCTTCTTTGCTGAGTTCACAAATTTATGTGACCTGTAGCTTTCCTGTCACTTCTCTGGCTCTTCTTTCCTGCTAAACTTTGTTTCCTGGCAGTAATTAAAACCTGCTACTGCCGTAGCTATTGCTGCTGCTGGAACCAGCATAACCACCTTGGTTTTGTGGTTTGGCGAAGTATTGGCCTCCACCACCATATGGGCCAGAGTTTCTGCCTCCAACATGTCCTCCTTTCATAGATCCAAAAGTTGAGGATGGATTGTTGTAATTGCCAAAATCATTATAGCTTCCGCCACCTCCAAAGTTGCTTCCATCATTACCAAATCCATTATCGCCATTACCATTGCCCCATATGCACCACCACCTGGACTGCCACCAAAGCCACCTCACCCACTGAGTTTCCTCTACAACCAAAGCTGTCATGACCACCAAAACCTTCCCCACGTCCTCCTCCAAAGTTTTCAGAACCACTTCAACCTCTTTGGCTGGGTGAAGCACTACCCATCTCTTGCTTAGATAGGGCTCTCCTTACTTCCCAGTCATGGCCATTCACAGTATGGTATTTTTGAATGACAATCTCATCTACAGAGTCATGGTCATCAAATGTTACAAAAGCAAAACCCCTTTCTGCCACTGCCCTGGTCAGTCATGATCTCAATCACTTTGATGTTCCCATACTGTTCAAAATAATCTCTTTAGATGATGTTCTTCAATGTCTTCTTTAATGCCGCCAACAAAAATCTTTTTCACAGTTAAGTGGTCACCAGGTCTTTAAGAATCTTCTCTAGAGACAGCCCTCCTTGGTTCTACAACTCTTCCATCCACCTTATGTGGCCTTGCATTCATGGCTGCATCCATTTCCTCCACAGTAGCCTATGGGACAAGCCCAAGCCTCTGGAGCATTTGGTGTTTGGATCTCTCATTACCACATAGTCCATAAGTGTTCCCCATTCCTCAAAATGGCTCCTCAGATTCTCTTTGGTTTCAAAGCTCAGACCTCCGATAAAGAGCTTCTACAGCTATTCAGGCTCTTTGGGAGACTCTGATTTAGACATGATGGTGGTGGGAGGGAGACTTTAATGATGCTTACTCGGCAGCAACCATGGGCAGAAAAGCAGCATTCTGCAACTTTACTGAATTCATTTATTCTTTCTCTTTTTTAACATAATGTATTATTTATTTCAGGGGTATCAGGGGTACAGGTCTGTGAATCATCAGTGTTAAACAATTCACAGCATTCACCATAGCACATACGCTCCCAGTGTCCATTGTCCCTCCCCTCCAGCAACCCAAAGTTTGTTTCCTGAGATTAAGAGTCCCTTATGGCTTGTTTCCCTCCCTGGTCCCGTCTTATTTCATTTTTTCCCTCCCTGACCCCTATAACACTCTGCCCTTCCTCTCAGATTCCTCATATCAGAGAGATAAAATAATTGTCATTCTCTGATTAACTTATTTCGCTTAGTGTAATACCCTCTAGTTCCATCCATATCATTGCAAATGGCAAGATTTCAGATTTTTTGATGGCTGCCTAGTATTCCATTTTGTGTGTATGTATGTGTGTATGTGTGTGTGTGTGCACGTATACACACACACATATGTATACATCTTCTTTATCCATTCATCTGCTGATGGACATCTAGGCTCTTTCCATAGTTTGGCTATTGTGGACATTGCTGCTATAAACATTCAGGTGCACATGCCCCTTCAGATCACTACATTTGTATCTTTACGGTAAATACCCAGTAGTGCGATTGCTGGGTTGTAGAGTAGCTCTATTTTCAACTTTTTGAGGAACCTCCATGCTGTTTTCCAGAGTGGCTACACCAGCTTGCATTCCCACCAACAGTGTAGGAGGGTTTCCCTTTCTCTGCATCCTTGACAACACCTGTTGTTTCCTGACTGGTTAATTGTAGCCATTCTGACTGTAAGGTGTGAGGTGTATCTCACTATGGTTTTGACTTGTACTTCCCTCATGCTGAGTAATTTTTGAGCACTTTTTCATGTGTCTCTTGGCCATCTGGATGTCTTCTTTGCAGACATGTCTGTTCATGTCATCCATTTCTTGATTGGATTATTTGTTCTTTGGGTGTTGAGTTTGATAAGTTCTTTATAGATATTGGATACTAGCCCTTTATCTGATACATTGTTTGCAAATATCTTCTCCCATTCTGTCCCTTGTCTTTTGATTTTGTTGACTGTTTCCTTTGCTGTGCAAATGGTTTTGATCTTGATGAAGTCCCAATAGTCCATGTTTGCCCTTGCTTCCCTCATTTATTTCTAATATCTTGGTGGTGTCTTTAGGGAAAAACATAGGGCTTTGATCAGACAGAACTGCATTTAAGTCCCGTCTTTTCCATTTCCTAGCTACATGGGCATGTTGCTGACTTAAGTAAAACATTAGGGAAGGATTGCTAAGTACAATAAGTATATAATCTAGTAACTGGCACATAAAATCTTGACTAAATTATAGTTCTCTTTCTTATTTGTGTGTTACCTTTTAAATGTGCTAATTTTTCATACCACTTCAGCAGCAACAATTCTACCAGGAAATCTCACTTTTCTTGTTAAGTATTTTGTCATTTACTTATTCATTCAGTCAACAAATACCTGTTGACCTATCACTATGCATCAGGGACTGTGTTAGGGGACACAGAGAAGAAGAAGGGCTCACCTGGAATTTGACCTCTGTTTTTTTCCTGAGAGAAAAGGGTAAATGTGCCAAAATGTTCATAACTAGTAAACTAAGGAGAGGATACATATTAATTGTACTTGCCTTTCAAAACTTTTCTCTGAATTTAACATGTTTTAAAATAGAGTTGGGAGAAAATGTATTTTTGTTCCTTGGCAGTTGTCATTCTTGAAAACCATTACCACTTCTCGGTTTTTCCACATGCCTTTTATCAGGCTGTTCATAGTCGCCTTGCCAAGAGCCGTAGGAGAGGACCACTAAAGGAATGTGCTGGGGATGAGAGGGGACAGTGAGACAGGCCTGGAAAAGGAACAGGTGTGGTTACCTGGAGCCACACGGCAGGGGCTCGGGGCAGCTGGGCTCTCAAAGACTGAGGGGGAAATGGAGGTGGAAACCGAGGGCAGGGCTCCAAGTTTTGGTCCTGCCCTGTTCATTATCCAATCCAGCCAACTCTATCCAGTCGTCTCAGGGTGTGGGCTATTTGTCACATTCTGTGCTCACCACCACCAATCACTGACTACTGATCCAAGCTTAGAGGTTAAACATTTCAACAGCAGCCTTTGTGTGACTCTTTGCTTTGCAGAGTGAACTTTGCCAAGCTCATTAGTCCTGTGGACGGTGAGGCTTGCTCTGTGCTTGATGGCATTGCAGTAGGTTGTGGATGAGACCTTGCTGAGACGATGTGTGTAATGTGGTTGGCGCAGGGCTTGTGCGTGGTACCTACATAGTACATGTACAACGGTGTACACACCTAACTTTATTCAATGGCACAATGACACATCTGCATGCGCACACAGAAAACTCTGATGCCTCTGCCTCCCCCATACCCACATCTAGTTTGTCAGCATATTTTGTCCTCTCTGCTTCCAAATACATAGCCTAAATCAGACCACATTCATGCTCTGTGAGGCTATACCTCCATCTCTTGTCCGACCCCTGTAGCAGCTCTCTGATGGCTCGTCCTGCTTCGGCTCTTGTCCCCTCACCCCCCAGTATGTTCTGCACAGCAAACATTGTCAAGCTTAATGGATAATATCACCTTCCACCTAAGCCCCCCTATAGCTCCCATCAGCCTTGAGTAAAGCCCCACTCCCACCCCTCACAGCATGGCCTGTGTCCTGCCTGCTCTGCAGCCTCACTCTGTCTCTCCACATTGCTCACTGCATTCTAGCATGCTGGCCTTTCTGTCCCTGAGACTCACCAGTACTTGCCCTCCCTTCAGTCTTTGTGCTTGCTCCCTCTGCCTGAGATGCTCCTCTTGCGAGTGTCCATACGCTGCCTGCCTGCCCTTCCGGTCTCCATTCAGATGTCATTTCCTCCATGAAGTCTTCCCTGACCATTATCTTAATTCTGTGTGCCATCTCCACCCCCACTGGTCAGTAGTGCTTGCCATGATCTAAAATGATCTTGTTTATTTCACCCTTGTATGTCTCCCTTATAGAATGGAGCCTCCGGGGAGGTTCACTGTCCATTGAGCACACAAGAACCTTGTGTCTTGTTCAGTTTTAGTCTGTAACAAAATAGCACACACTGAGGGGCTTAAGCACCAGAAATTATTTTCTTGCAGTGCCAGAGGCTGGAAAGCCCTAGATCAAGGTTCTAGCAAGGCAGTTTCTGGTGAGTGCTCTCTTCCTAGCTTGTAGACAGCTGCCTTCTCCCTTCTTGCTGCAATCTCTGAGTATTTTCTCCCATTTCCCCCTTGCATCCCTGTAGAGAGATAATGAGTGACAGAGCACTCAGGTGTCTCTTCTTATAAAGACACTAATCCTGCTGGATCAGGGCCCCATCCTTATGACCTCATTTAACCTCCATTACCTCCTTGGAGGCTTCATCTTCAATTATAGTCCTGCTGGAGGTTGGGGCTTCAATATAGGAATTTCAGGATTGGGCAGCGGGGATTGGGGATACACATATTGGGCCAGCACCAGAACCTAGACAACAGCCTGGCACGGAACAGGCACTTAGTAAGTATTTGCTCAATAAATGAATGACTCCCGGCAGTCCCCTCCCCTGTCAGCTCCTATATAAGTTGCCTCCGTTTTGTCACCGGGTCCCGCAGGTCAGGGCGTGTCACTGTACATCCCCCAGTCCGCCATCAATGCCACGGTGGAGGAGGACATCCTGCTCTCGGTTGAGTACTCCTGCCATGGCATCCCCACCATTGAGTGGAGGTATACGTCTAACTGGGGAGCGCAGAAGATCGTGGAGTGGAAGCCAGGGACTCAGGCCAACATCTCCCAGAGCCACAAGGACCGACTCTGCACCTTCGACAACGGCTCCATCCAGCTCTTCAGTGTGGGCGTGAGGGACTCCGGCTACTACGTCATCACGGTGACGGAGCGCCTGGGGAGCAGCCAGTTTGGCACCATCGTGCTGCACGTGTCAGGCAAGACGGGGTGGGGGGTGAGGGGGGGGTCCCCCCCGCTGAACTGCCAGCCCTGGTGGGGGGGAGTGATTCATGATACTCAAAGAGACCTTGTCTCCCCGTTCCCCTCCCCGCCCGTAGAGATCCTCTACGAAGACCTCCATTTTGTTGCCGTCTTCCTGGTTTTTCTCGCTGCTGTGGCTGCGCTGTTAATCAGCCTCATGTGGGTGTGTAACAAGTGTGCATACAAATTCCAGAGGAAGAGAAGACACAAACTCAAGGGTAATTCTCTGGGCCCTGTGATCATCCATTCACGCATTCATGGTTGGGGGATGCCTGTTAGCCTGGTCTCCCCAAGAAACCCCCCCCCCCCCCCCCCCGCCCAATCCCCGGGCTGATGGACACCTGCCTGGGCTTGTCTCTTGTTTTGCAGAGAGCACCACCGAGGAGATCGAGCTGCAGGATGTGGAGTGTTAACCAAGGCTGCGCCCAGTTCCATTCCTACCTCAGAGGGAAAGTGTTATTTTTCCAACAAAAGGGGCCAACATGGCGGAACCACCCTCCCATCCTCCTGTTGGCCAGCCTTGACCAGCCATTCCTGAAGGCGCTAGGGCTGTGAACAAAATCAGCTGTGTGGAGTTGAGGACTTGGGTTGGACAAAATCAGTTCTAGCACTCACAAGAAGTTCAGGGAGGCCTGGCTGCTTGCTCAACTGCGCTCTGGGGCCGAGGCCAGGGCGCATCCAGACGGAGCGTGCAGCCAGCCCTAACAAGCTCTCTGTGTTCTTCCCGCCCAGCCTGTCCCTCCCACCTCTGCCCGGGGAGCTTCTGTGAAAAGTTCTACCACGGTCTGCCTGCCGGGCAGAGGTGGAAGCTGCAAGGCTGCCTGAGGTGCTCAGAGCAGGGCCAGGCCCTGGGCTGGAAGCTTTAAGGTGAAGAACTTCATTTGTGCATGAGGGACCAGCACTGGAAACAGGAATTAGGGAGAAGATTGCTTTTCTCTTCCTCTCTTATTCTGACATTAATTGGATTATCCCCTCCTATGGCCTCAATTTAAACCCGTGGGAGGAACCGGGATATTCTTAGCCACTGTGGGCAGCAGCTGGTGTCCAAAGGACTTCCTGACAAGCTGGGTCATGGTACTTGTGTGAAAGTGAGCCTGCGTGGGGGCTGGAATGACTGGAACGTTACCTGAGGCTTCAGATCTCCGCCCCTCAGTCACCAACTCTGTTTCCAGTCAGGCCCTTGCGCTCTCCCAAGTGGGCTTAGGGATGCTTGCTGCTCACCTACCTCACCAGGGTATCACATGAAGCCCACAGTATGCATGGAGCGCCTGGGCAGTTGAAGAAAAAGCATGAAGATTCTTCAAGGATCTGGAAAGCAATAAGCCTTCTACTGAACGCTGCCAAGTGAGAAAATGCTCTGGGGTTCTGGGGCTGCAGGTGAAATGAGGGACTGGCTCAGAGCTGGCCTTGGCTCTCATTCTCTTAGCTTGTTAGTCACTGTGTTTACTTGAAAGTGTCTCCATCCCGCCTTCGATTTGGCAAGCTCTAAAGTAGGAATGAATTTATTTTCCATTCTTTCTCTCTCCAACATTCTTAGCTACAAACCAAAGGAAGTACCCCAGTTACAGTGGAGGCCAAGGTCAGGAGCTAAGTCCTCAGCCTCCAACTGCAAATTCACCCATGCAGACATGAAGGAGAGCTAGAACATTCCCTCCTCTTTTCCTTAAGTCCCCAATGTCCCATCTCTTCTGCTTGCCATGTGGCAAGCAAGAAGTTGCCTGGGGAAGTTGGTAAGAAGCCTATCTCTAAATAATCCAAGGATACAAGAAGAGCTCTTCCTGGAGGAGTCAGACAGGAGCTTTGTGATCTTCCAGAAGGACTCTTAAAGGCACTGTTTGATTCGAAAAGCAAGAGTGCCATTGGTCCACAGGCCTCATTTGTAGCTGGAGTGCGGGTCACAGAAGGTTCTCACATTCAGGCCACCTTCTGTACACAATTGTGTCCTTTCCCCAGGCAGCAGTCGGAGGAGCCAGGTCCCAGGGCCTTGAGGAAGCCGGGTGGTGTACCCAAACAAAGAGGGTCAAGGGTCATCTGATTCATTCATTTCTCCTCTTTCACACAGAAGGCCCATGGACAGGAAACCGGTTTGGATCTGGGCAGCGGCTGCTGGAGTTCTGTGTCCTCTTCAACACTCCCTGCTTTCCAGAGCTGAACTTCTTGGCGCGCCAGAAGTCAGGCATGGCCGTCTTCAGAATACAAGGAAGCGTGGAGAGATGCCTGGCTGGCTCAGGAGGTGGAACACGTGACTCTTGATCTCAGAGTTGTGACTTCAAGCCCCATGTCAGGTAGAGAGATTACTTAAAAATAAGATCTTGAAAAAGAAATGGCAGAGCATACTGAGGGAGAGGAAGGCCTCTGTGGGCAAACCCAAGTGTAAAATAACCCCCCCCACACTCATGAAAAGTTAGCCCCTGGCTGTTTCTTTATTTTGTACTTTTAAAGCTCCCTCCATCCAGAACATTCTTGTGGGAAGTGTTTGAGGCCAGAACCTAAAGGTTTTTTGTCTTTTTTTTCCAAAAAAGTATTATGTCCTAGAGGGTGGCTACTGGAAATGTTAAGCTATAAGTTATGTTTTAAGCTGTGAAAATTTAAAGAATGAAATAAAGCCTGGAAATAAAAGACCTTTCCTTTGTTTGTGACCCCACTCCTGCCAAGCACTCTGAGGCCCTGGGGGAGGTTTCCATCAGCTGTGGGCACAAGCAAACCACTCAGCCTCGGCCACAGGTACTAATACTGATTCTAACTATAAGCATTCTTTAGCAATCTTGGAAAACAACCCCTCCTCAGCCCACCATTCTGCCCTGCATCTTCCCAAATTAATTTTGAAGTTTTTGCTTCCAGAATCCTTTCTGCTTCTGGAAAGGGCTGAAATAAAGATGTGGCCAGTGTCCCACCTCGCCGGACAGCGTGTGAGATGCAGGACGGAACATTCATGCTGTCAACAGAATGTCCTTGCAGATTGCAATCTGAGAAATTAAGAAGGCATATACTGTACTTTCTCATTTCTCATTGGAAATAGGAGGAGGGTGGTGGGGGTGGTGGGGGAGCAGGGGCACACAGTGGGCGGGGCTCACTCCGGACCCAGGCAGCGTGGGAGAACCAGGCGATCAGGTGCTGCTGTGTCTGTCCATGAACACAGCTCCCCTTGGGCTTGGCACCTTTCCAACCCCTGCAACGTGCTGCTCCGTGCTCAACTGCCACTGCCCTCTAAATATCAGGTTGGTGTTTTAGCTTGGTTTAATTGCAAAGGTGAGAAATCTTTTTTTTTTGTTTTTAAAGAGATTTGAAAGAAAGCGCACATGTGTGAGCATGGGGTGTGGGGTGGGGGTTTGATCCCAGGACCCTGAGATCAGGACCTGAGTCAAAGTCAGACACCTGCCTAAGCCACCCAGAGCCCTGAGAAATCTTTCTTTAAAATGATACCACGGGGGCGCCTGGGTGGCTCAGTGGGTTAAAGCCTCTGCCTTCAGCTCGGGTTATGATCCCAGGGTCCTGGGATTGAGCCCCGCTTTGGGCTCTCTGCTCAGCGGGGAGCCTGCTTCCTCCTCTCTCTCTCTGCCTGCTTCTCTGTCTACTTGTGATCTCTGTCTGTCAAATAAATAAATAAAATTTTAAAAAATAAATAAAATGATACCACAGCACCTAGCGTCAGGCTCTTGATTTTGGCTCAGGTCCTGATCTCAGGGAAGTGGGATCAAGCCCCACCACTGGTGCCAGGTTCAGTGCAGAGTCTGCTTGTCCCTCTCTGTCCGCCCGCTTGCTCTTTTCTCTATGTGAAATGAATTAATCTTTTAAAAAATATTAAAAAGATACCGGAGCCTATATAAACTCTAAAGTTCTCCCTCCCTCACCTCTCCTCAGAGAAAACAATAGCATCGTTCTAGACTTAGGCATATATGAACGTGTCTCTGCATACACAAGTCACACGTCGCAGTAGTCGGCCATTTTCCTTTCAGGCAAATGGGATTCTGTTATACACATTGTCCTACAATTTGCTTGCTTTCCCTTCATGTTTCTTGGGCAGAATTTTGTGTCTCTACTTATTCCTAAACTTCATTCTTCTTGCCTGCACCATGTAGTCCCTAGCATCGATACATTCCACTTGTTCACCAAAAAATCACTTTTCTTCCAAATGATAGCTACGAAAATACATCTTTCTAAATACATCTTTCCTCTTCTTGTTAACTAATGCTTTTGTTGGGTCCATGGTCAAAGGAGCGAGACTGATACAAAGCAAAGGTCAAGCAAAGCTTTATTTCACGCCAAGCATCAAGAATCAAACTGACCGGCCAGGGACATCTCTTGCAAAGAGGCGACGACCCTCTGCCTTACAGACTAGCTTTAAAGGGCAAAGGCCATGGGGTTGGGCCTGGTCACGCATAGGTAGCCAATGAGATTATAACAGAGAAAACTGCACGGTCCTGCTAGGTCACACATAAGTGACCAACTGAATTACAATATACCCTATAGTAGATATTTGAACTAGCCTATCACCTTGGTCAGAATTGGCGTCCAAAAGGTGCCCAAAGGGTGGGGCCCATACTCCTTGGTGGCTAGGAGACAGTATGTGCCCCCACTGGTTGAATACCTCCACCTGGCCTGACCCACCCTTGTATTTGGGCTTTGTTACCTGGGACTAGTTTCCAGGATTTGTTTTAAGTAAGTCCCCTGGGGGAAGTGGGGGGTAGGGACAGTTTAAGTTTTACTGTATAAACAACAAAGTCATTATTTAACCGGATGGCATCGCTCTGGCTAAATAGGCCCTTACACTTTTAGCCCTGTTCCTAGGAATCCTTCCCTCTTTCAGGACTTTAGAGTCATTGTTTTCTCATATTGGTGGGTTTTATGGTGAAGCTTATCAGAGACCATTTGGGGTAGGAAGAAAGAGCATTGTTCATGTAAAATAAATCTGAAGTTTTTGCTGTAGATTGGACCTTATAATGTGGACACAGAGGGAGGTTGAATTCCTTGGATGCAACAGACCTGTGATTATGCAGGTGAGTCTGGCCCTTAAAATACTAAGTCTTTATCCTTCAGGTCCCTCATGGTCTACAAGAATATTTTACTAACCAAAATGAATGTATTAAATAATAATTTTCTGCTTTTATTAATAATATAAAAGTGTCATTTAGAATTCCTGGTCAGGGGTGCCTGGCTGGCTCAGTCAGAGGAGCATGTGACTCTTGATCTTGGGGCCATGAGTTCAAGCCTCATGTTGGATATAGAGATTATTAAGAAAAATAATCCTCAAAAAAATTTTTTTAAATACAATTCCTGGTCAAAATGAAATAATCAGGGGTATCACTTTGATTTCATGGTGTTTTGGCAAAGCAACCTGATGAAGTTTTGTGGGGTAAGTGTAAGATTTCCTTTGGGCTTTTTCAAATACCAAACACAGATCCTAACTCTCTATTGCTGCCTTTTTTGGGGGGGGTCCCAATGGGCTTGGATTGGGAGTACTTGTAAACTGAGTCAAATGCTGTGAATGCATTTAGGTGAAATCATGCCACAGGCCTTAGCAACTTGGTATACTCACTAAATTACAGGAAGTTTTTCAGATTATATGTTACTTTTTTTTTCCTGCCCCTTAGGGTTAATCTTTTTTTTTTTTTTTAGAAGATTTTTAAAGATTTTTTATTTATTTGACAGACAGAGATCATTTGTCTTATCCTTTTACAGAAATAGTCTCTGCTTTCTTCCAGTGAAAACTCTCTTAATGCCTTGAGCTAGACATGGCTTTTTTTTTTTTTTAATTTAAATTTATTTATTTATTTATTTATTTATTTATTTGACAGAGTGAGAGAGATCACAAGTAGGCAGAGAGGCAGACAAAGAGAGGAAGGAGCAGGCTCCCTGCTGAACAGAGAGCCTGATGTGGGACGCTCAATCCCAGGTCCCTGGGATCATGACCTGAGCTGAAGGCAGAGGCTTAACCCACTGAGCCACCCAGGCACCCCCCCCCCTTTTTTTTTTAATCACACAAATAAATGCAGCCAAGGGGGTGCCTGGGTGGCTCAGTGGGTTAAGCCTCTGCCTTCAGCTCAGGTCATGATCCCAGGGACCTGGGATAGAGCCCCTAATTAGGCTCTCTGCTCAGCAGGGAGCCTGCTCCCTCCTCTCTTTGCCTGCCTCTCTGCCTACTTGTGATCTGTCAAATAAATAAAAACTTTAATAAATAAATGCAGTCAAGATTCTAAGCAAAGTGTACATTTTTAACCTCAGGAAGCATTGGTTTCTGTTTTGATGTACAATCAACGTGCAATGTTCTAGGAGTTTCAGGTGTACAACAATGATTTAGCAGTTCCATATATTACTCGGTGCTCACCCCGGTAAGTGCAGTCACCATCTGTCACCATAATAATGTCATCACAATATTGACTATTCCCTGTGCTGTACTTTTAATCTGTGACTTATTTTAGAACTTGAAGTTTGTACCTCTTAATCCCCTTTATCTACGGCCCACATCCCCCGCCCACCTCCCCTCTGGGAACCACTCATTTGTCCTCTAAGAGTTTGTTCCTTTGTGTTTAGATTCCAATCCTATGGTATTTCTCTTTCTCTAACTTATTTCACTCTGCATTATACCTTCTGTGTCTATGTTCTCACAAATGCCAAGATCTCACCCTTTTTTATGGCTGAGTAAGTCCATTGTGTATATACACCGTCATCTTTATCCATTCATCTGTGGATGCACACTGCTGCTTCCATGCCTTGGCTGTTGTAAATGGTGCTTTAACAAACACAGGTGTGCATCTCTTCGCTTTCTTTGGGTAAATATCTAGCAGTGGAATGACTGGATCACATGGTAGCTCTAATTTCAGTTTTCTGAGGAACCACCATACTGTTTTCCACAGAGGCTGCACCCATTTGCATTCCCACCAACCATGCACGAGGGCCCCCTTTCCTCCACACCCTCACCAACACTTGCTCTTGCCTTTGGGATTTTAGCCATTCTGATGGGTGTGAGGTGCTATCTCACTCTGGTTTTATTTGCATTTCCCTAATCATCAGTGATGTTGAGTCTTTTCACGGGTTTATTGTCTTTTTCTTGTTTGGAAAAATAACTATCTAGATACTCTGTCCTTTTTCTGGTCAGTTTTTTGGTTGTTTTGGGGGGTTTCTGGTGTGGAATTCTATCAATTCTCTATATATTTTGGATATTAACCCTTATTGAGTCTGTCATTTGCAAATATCGTCAGTAGGCAGCCTTTTTGTTTTGTCCATGGTTTCCTTTTCTGTACAGCTTTTTGTTTTGATGAAGCCCCGATAGTTTATTTTTGCTTTTGCTTCTATTGCCTGAGGAGACATATCCATAAATACGTTGCTAAGGCTGATGTCCCAAGAGATTATGGCGTATGTGTTCTTCTTGGAGTTTTATGGTTTCAGGTCTCACATTTACATCTTTAATCTATATGAGTTAATTTTGTGTATCATGTAAGAAAGTGATCTGGTTTTTCCTACTCTGTTCATTGAAGACCGTTTTTTCCCCATATATTCTTGCTGCCTTTGTCATAGATTAATTGACTCTAAGTGTGGACTTATTTCTGGGCTCTCTACCTTGTTCTATGTCTGCTACTTTTCTGTCTCAAAAATCTCCTTCATCCCTTATTTCAAGCCAAATATAGTCTGTTCTGCAACAAATGTTTTATGATCAGTAAACAGGGAAACAAATACATAATATGCAAAAGTTTTCCTGGTTCCTAATCAAAGAGAGCCAGCATATTTGGAGCAGAAAAACTCCTTGGCCCTTTGAGCTCAACTTTTAGAGATCTAAAAATGGGCACCGGTATTTGAGGCTCCCTTATTACTATAATGTAGTCCTTCTCATTTGGACATTTAGATTGGTCTCATCTTTCACTTTTACAGACCTCCTTGATAACCCTTACACAGCAGTCTTTGTGAATCTGTGCTCTGTGAAGTATGCCTCCAGGATGAATTTCTGGAAGTAGACCGGTAGACAGGAAGCAGCAAGCTCTAGAACAAAGACCAAGCTCCGGTCACTGATGGAGTGTCAGTCGCACGCACGTCCCGGTGCTTGCTATTTCAGACGGAGGGTTTGTTGGGGATGAATGACCTATGATGTCCGTTCCCATCCTAAAGTGCAATTCCAAGAGCCTTTGGCCCCAAGTACATAAGGCCGCGAAGACGTGGAGCAGGAAGTGAAGGGAGAATGAAGGTATGGAGACAGACCACACAGCATGGCTATCAAAATGAGCTGGAGAAAAAGACAATTTTCATGGCCACAGATGCACTCAGTCTTTACCATCTGTGAATGTGAACAATGCAGGACATTCTGAAATGCTTTCTCCTACTGGTAAATGAAAATACAGGTGGCATCTTCACTGCTTCCCAAATTCGAAAACGCTTGACTTTTAGAGTCGTTTGATGTTTGGTATCTGCACAGCACTTTGGAATTTCATGCCCCTTACCAACTGTACTGAGGGAGGCCTCTGAACCATCACTGAGGTGAGCAGGGGGCATCCTTGTCCTCGCTGTACACCCGAGGGAACTGGCTTCGAGGGGGCGCAGCCTTGCCAAACGGATGCAGCTGAGCAGAGGGAGAACCGACATCTGAACGATGCTCCTGCCGGCCTGCGAACACAGAGTGAGGGACTAACTGGTTTTCTCCAACTGGTCTCCCAAGTTTCACAGCGCCTCTTTCCAACACCAGGTTATTCAGGCTGCAACAATAAGCTGGAAAATGTGAATCGACAGAAGGCCCAAGAGCTGCCATTTCCTGCCCCTCCCCCACCATTACCTCAGTTTCTGTAGTGGGTCATGGCTCTTCACTACCCAGTGATTTAAAATAATGGAGACAGGAATGCATATGAAGATGGTGTCAGTCTTCAACTGTTTACTCTCCTCAGATGAAGTTTAAGAGAACAGGAGGTCGTCCCTGTGCATGCGCTCTCTGCTCTGCTCAGCGTGGTCCTGTTGAACTAGCTCATGACGAGAGAGAAGAAGAAGCATCCAGAAATGTTTGCTTGATAGCCAATTTTATGTCTATTATCATAAAATGGGAGGGTTTTTGTTTGGTATCCCTTTAAAGTTTAATTTTTCTAATTCATTTTTATTTACCAAAATACCAATCTGCAGTGGATGGAAATTTTTAAAAATGTTAATCCTCTGGCAAAAGTCCATGGAGATTTGCTGTATCAGAGTGTGAGCCCTTAAAATCACGTAAGACTCCTCGTGGGAGAAGAGCTGTCCAGATGAGCTCAGGATAATTAGCTAAGGCAACTTTTGTGGGCTACCATTGAAAAGGCTTATTAATTCAGATTCAGACTGATTTTTTAAAAAATTTCTGTGTAAAGAAGGATTAAAAGGGGACAGAAAAGCAAATACGAAGATGTTACGGTATTTGGGGCTTACAAACTCCATTTTTCTTTTAAACTTTTTAAAGTTACTTCAGAGTCACCTTATACATGATTAAAAGGGTTATCTTCTAAAAAACTGAAAGCATTTCTCACAAGGAAAACACTGCTTATGTATTACTTATGGTGGTTCCAATCCACCAATCCATTAGTATTTTCCCCCCAGGAAAGAATGTTAAAGGAATAAGACAGGAGGAGAGTCTCACTGGAAGAGGAGGCCAGGGTTCCTGGGGGGAGGCTGGAGAAGGGCAGGGGCAGGTGCGGAGAGGTGTGAGCACATCCGGTCCGAATGGTCCGTGGGGGAAAGAGACCAAAAGAGAGGACCCAAGGAAGCCCTAGAGGTCCATTACACCCTCTGTGCCTTCAGCTTGCACCTTCCAGGAAGCTCTCAAAGTACCAGTCTTGGTGTCAGACCTGGCCATACCTAAGACAGCTGAAGGAAGAGGTACTTGGTTTGTTGAGACAAGCGCTGGCTCCCCCTGCAGGCACTGTGTGCTGTTCCACTTGCTTCTGGGGTGAGTGTGCTCCTGGAGGAATGCTCCAGGATTATGAATTATGCATTCATGCTCCTGGATGAGTCAGCATTCCTGACTCACAAGAGTGTTTAGATATCCTTACGCAATCTTTTCAACAAATAGTGGAATGAGACGCGTTGGCAAAAGACACAGTATATTTATAAGAGTTCAGAGAAGATCTGGAATTTTTAACCATATGCTTTATTTGATGACAACATCAAAGGGATACTTGAAAAGTTGAATTCAAACCCATAAATTAGTAATCTTTCAAGTTAACTGCATAAAAAAAGTTGTTCTGCATCTCCCCTACTTATATCCTATCACTGTACATAAGTGTCTGCATTTCAAAGCACTGTCACTTATAAAGTGAAATGTTTCAAAATGCTAGGTAAACATTTGTTGTTTTTTTTTTTTAAACAATGCTCTTTTGGAAAGTTTCTCTTCCTTGTGCTTAGAGTTCATCTCTCTCAAGTCCGTTTCTGGAAACTTCTCTGGAAAAAAATAAACTAGAAACGGTTCTGGAAACAAAAATCATAGTAGGCAAGGGCTAAGTGCAGACATAAGCAGCTCCATTTTATAAACAAAGTTTCGACCTTCCATTTTATTCCACTGAACTTCTCTGAACGGTCCACGAAGATGATTCCATTTGCTATCTTGTAAAACGTCACTTTTTGGAAGATCTTTACACTGGTTACGGGGAAACTGAACCATGATCTTGCTTCCACTTTCAGGGCCGTTACGAACTGTGGAGCAAAACCAAAATATCAATGTAATTTCCAAACTAGAAAACAAGGGTCCCACAACTTCATTCTACCACGAATACAAAAACCTTGTCTACCAACTTGAAAGCTCTTGTTAAAAAGAGGCTGTCAGTTTTAATATGCTAACCACCCTCCCCCAAAACCCCCAAAGCTTGCTTATTTATATATACTAGGCCAATATAAGTATTCATGAATTACTGTTTGCACCATAAAAATGGAGCAAGATGAATTCTGGCTTAGGAAAGTCAAATGTCCTATGTATTTTCACAAGATCAATCTATATTTTTTCTAAAACATGTAATACACACCTGATATGAAACTCAAACATTTGGAATCAGGACTGGGAGAGATGCAGACAAGATTTTTTTGAATTAAGAACTTCAGGTTTTAATGAAGCTTCATCACTCAGCAAAGAAGAAATGGGCATTCTGAAACTCTTATCAATAAAGACCTGGTAATGACCAAGCCTGCAGATTCACAAGCTGTGATTCTGTGGGCTAAGTTTTCTAATTACTCTTTCAAATATTTAGAGCAGGTATTAGAAAAGACCATAGTAAAGAACAAGTACTCCAAAGATCATTTTCAACTAGATAACGCATGTTCATTAAAGTGCCCTGGACAGAGTCGGGCTTAAAAATCCCCTCTCCTCTCTGGTCCATCCGTTCACCTCTTTGGGGACCACATGTAACTTGGCCTATTTGCAGCAGTACATTTCCCAAAAGCATTTATCCATCAAAGGTTTGGTTTGATACTTCAGGGTAACAATGCTGAAGGCAGTTTTCAGAGCTCTTAGGAAAATGTGTCCCCAAACAAAACATTTTTTATGACCACCAGAAAGAGAATCAATAATCTGTTGCTCTGAATAAGCACCATGATCAGATAAACGTTTAGCATAACTCCTATATGAACTCACTGCAGAGAGAAATTACTCTGAAGTATGTCTAATGAATACAGGGGAACATTAAGTCCAAACTCTGGAAGATCTCGTCCCATTCAAGGCAGCGGCCCGTACCTGAAATAGCATAGTCCCCACTTGGGGAGGCCACGGTGATGGCAGAGGCATTGCCAATGCTCTCTATGGGTCCAAGCCCCACATGATTGCTGAAGCTGAGCACCTGCCAGCCCATGACCTTGGCGAGCTGCTGAACTGCATGCACCTGATGCTGTGACATCTGCGAACGAAGAAAAGGACACTTTATGCATCTTCACCATGGAGATTTCCTTTGTAGTAACCTGACATCATGATTGTAAACTTTTTTTGGGGTGCTCACTGCCTAGCACGGGAATCCTCCTCTGTGACTGTTGCGGGGAGGATCCCACCTTCCACTGCAGAGGCTAAAATGGCCTGAGACTCACCTTCCCTGTCCACTGGCCAGCTTGAGCACAGGAATAGGACCGAAGCTTAGCCAAGTGGAGACTCCCACCTCGGCCACGAATGTGGATCAACATCGGAAGTAGCAGGGGGTGACTCTTCCAGTTACCTCTTCAAATCCACTCACCACCCTCCTCTGCCCAGGGAGGATCACCCATATGGTTCCATCCTCTGGCTTTGGGTTGGGTTCAGACAACGGGAACCACTCAGGTAATGGAAGCCAGAAGGATGGCGGGGAAGAGAGTAAGGTCAGGGCACTTATAACCCCAGTACACTCCCCTGTGAGGTTGTATCCTGTGACAGAAGGTGTCTGCTTTTCTCAAGTGGCCTGGTGCACAGGACTCTGCTTCAGGGCACCCATAAGCGCCCCTCTTATCTCTTTGGCCTAGGACTGGTGACCACTAAGCCCCCCAGGCCTGCTTACCTGGTTATTACTAGCACTAGGTCACCACGCTCTCCCAGGCGTTCTCCGACACCCACACTTTTGTAAATCGTTAGTAATATGAGCATGCCACCTACTTCCTGTTAAAATCCTGTCTGATGCACTGGGGCCATCTGGAGTGCATTCGGCCCCTATTGAGGAAGGAAGTAGCAAATCAGGATCTTCAAGCCTCCCCATCAATTCTGGGAGCTACCCACCAGCCTTCCAATATATTTCTGTGTATACATGCTTCAGGTGACCAAAGTCATTTAAGGTGTAAGCAAGCAACCAAGAGGTACTGTACCTCACAGATGCATTTCATTTACTTGGCACCAGAGTCAGGATAATAGATTATTGCTTCTAGGATGGAGAGCATCAGTATTTTTTTTTTAATTTTATATGAAATATGTGAATTTTTTGAATGGTATATCAGCATTTCTAAACCCATGCTTTCTCCCACAACTTGGTTTTTCACTGGATCATCATAACTCCATGAAGAACATAGGAAAAATACTGTTCTTAATTTTATAGAACAGGAAAGAAAGGTCCAGAAATTTATCCAGTGTCACAAAGCAAACGTGTGGTGAAGTTGGAACTAGAACCCAGCACTTTCCATGCTGCTCCTTAATACTGAAGAATCTTTTCTTAGCGCTTAAGCAGAATATTCCACTGTTATGGCGAATGGTCACTACAGTTTTCTATGTGATCTGCCCTTCTCTGGTTTTCTGAGGTTAATACTTCTTCACTTTTATGAGGTCCCAAAGGGGTTGTAAATCTTGGCAGACGTCAGAAATAAAAAAGTTTGTAATCTCAGAGCTGGTCCTTCATCGTCAATACAAACTAACTGGAAATAAATCTAGGGCAGTTTATCAACATTTTCAGTTAACCCATAAATTGTAAAATATTAAATAAATGGCAGAAAAAATGGCTTTCTTTTTATAACTTAATATACTTGAACTACTCCTTACTCACTTTGTTCTTTAAGCGCTACGAGAGGTTCAGGACAGCCATGAACGCTTACCTGGGACAGAAGGAAATCCTGGAGCTCCTGCTCCTGATGAGACAGTGTAATCACCCTCCCATCTCTGTGCACAACTCGGATCTGCTCAACTCCGATATTCAACTGCAGCTGGATGGACCTTGATAAACACACATACTAAAAATCAGAAATGTTCAAAAATTACCTTATACAGTCCCACAAATATTAAACCTTAACATCAAAAAACAGAAAATACCAATTTGGATAACCTGTGCTTACACCCATAGGGGCAAGATCCATAGGACTTTCTGGGGTTCGACATAACCATCAGACTCCTGCTGGCCTTCCCGAGGCCACACTGAGCACCAGTCCACTCAGAAGGCTGCAGGCAAGGAAGCAGAGCTTGCCACCAACCACTGACCACTGCTCCTCTCCTCGGGCAGGCCTTCCGCCTTCCTGCAGTGAGCAGAGATCCACACTGGGCTCATGTGGGACCTGCTGTCACTTAGAAACCTCATTCCCAGAGGGAGCCACATGTTCTCATAACCACTCCATAGGTATGCTTTCCAAGGGCCCCACAAATGATACTGCCCAATTTTAGAAGTCACCCCATCTGGGGAAATCCACAGCCATCCCTATCAGGCATTTCTAATCCCTACCAGTCCGGACCCATTTTACCAGTCTGGGATCATTTTTTCCAAAAGCCAATGTTGCCTAGTAACGCAGATGGCATCCTTTCTAATCAAGTTACTCAGGAACAAAAGCTAGAGAATTAACCAAAGAGCAAATTCTCATACAGAAAGGGAAAAGATTTGTTAACTCTATGCCCTCTCTTGAAACAATCCTCAAACAAGTCAAACTATGCCTCTATTAACTTGGCTTACGTCAAAGAAACTCACAAAATAACATGCAATGACATTCTTCCAAACCAATTCACAAGTTTTTAGCATAGCATATGACACGTACAAGAAACGTAAAATTCTTCAAATCTAACCAACTAGATGAATAGTGCAGAAAAAATAGCATTCTGTCTTTCCCTATTTGAGAGTACCTGATTTATAGACTTTATTTTACAGTGAACATTTAAGAATAAGACATTTAAGCAATTATCTCCACAGAAGTATAATTTTAACAAAGTAAAAGTTTACACGTTTCTTTCAAGAAAACGACAGAATTCAGAGGTCTTAAAAAAAAAAAGCTTGTACATCTAACCAAATTTTAAAAATTCTGAGATGACTATTGATAGGGGCATAGTTACAGCAGCTACTCTGAAAAAGCAATTTAGTAACATTCATGAACATTTTAAAGGTCCGTATCTTCTGGCCAGCAATTACACCTGTAGGACTTGATCCTACACCTAGACTTACACGTGTACAAATTATTTTGCTGGCATCCAACTAAAATGTTCAGCAGCAAAAGGCTGATTAAAAGTTGTGGTACACACAATGAACGCAATAAAGCTGTAAAAAAGAAATAAATCTGAGGTAGTGATAAGGATGTTTATTCACCAATATAGTGCCGCTGAGTTGGAAAAAAAAAAAAAACACACACAAACTGGGAATGACTGCTGGTATAGGGTTTCTTTTGGGGGTAATGGAAATGTTCTGGAATTAGACCGTGATAACAGTTCTACAACATAGGGAATATACTAAAATCCACTGAACTGTACACTTGGTTTTTTTTTTTTTTTTAAATATTTATTTATTTATTTATTTGACAGATAGAGATCACAAGTAGGCAGAGAGGCAGGCAGAGACCGGGAAAGGAGGAAGCAGGCTCCCTGCCGAGCAGAGAACCGTATGATCCCAGGACCCTGAGACCATGACCTTAGCCAAAGGCAGAGGAGGCCTCAACCCACCAAGCCACCCAGGCACCTTTTTTATTTTTCAATCTTTTTAAATAGGCTCCACACCTAAACTGGGGCTTGAACTCACAACCCTAGACTGAGAGTCAAATGCTCTACTGACTATGCCAGCCAGGCATCCCTGAACTGTATACTTAAAAATAGTGAATTTTAGGTTATGTGAATTATATCTCAATATTTTAAGGCACAAAATATTGTAGGAAAAAAGCAGGATATATATATATATATATATATATGCTTGTAAATGCATAGACTTTCTGGAAGGATGTGTAGAAACTGTTTTAAATGCTTGCCTTTGGGGGAGCCTGAGTGGTTTAGTCCATTAAGCACCTGACTTCAATTCAGGTCCTGATCTCTGGGTCCTTGGATCGAGCCCTGCATCAGGCTCTGAGCTCGATGGGGAGTCTGCTTCTCCCTCTTCCTTTGCCCCCTCCTCTGCTGGCTCATGCTTTCTCGTTCAAATTAAAGAAAGAGAGAGAAAGAGAGAGAAAAAGAAGAAGAGAAGAGAAAAGAACAGGAAAGGAGAGGAAAAGAAATGCCTGCTCCTAGAAAGTTCTGAGAGAACTACTTTGAACTTTTAAGTAGCATAAGTTGATCCCAGCTACAAAAGATGAGGAAAGGGTGTTCTATGACCTCCTTTCCTTCCTGATGCTATCAAGGCTATGTTTATCACTAGCTCTTCCTCAAAGAAGTTTATAACCACTGGGTCCTGTGAACCAGTCTCACATTTGTCTGGTCTTAGATCTAATGTAAGTAACTCAACATTGATAATTTTTTTCCTTTTCCACTCCTTTGTGCTCTTTCTCTTAACATTTTATTATGGACCTTTTTAAACACAAACAGAAGTATATAGTACTGTAGATTCTGTATATAGAGTAACATATCCAAAAGAAATATGAAAGTCAATGGCCCCTTTACCCAGCCCTAACAGTTAAAATGCAAGCCAAACTTCTTTTATCTTACTCAACCACTACTCTCCCACCACACCCCAAGTCATCCCAATTATTCTGTTTCTTTAGGTATAGGGGAAGAAAACCAGGATCTACCTTTCACCCCACCATCTTTTCCTGGAAGCTACAAGACTGATTTCCATTGTGTATTCTTTTATCTTCTGTTTTCTTTTCTTTTTTTTTTTTTAAAAGATTTTATTTATTTATTTGACAGACAGAGATCACAAGTAGGCAGAGAGGCAGGCAGAGAGAGAGGAAGGGAAGCAGGCTCCCTGCTGAGCAGAGAGCCCGATGCGGGGCTCGATCCCAGACCCCGGGATCACGACCTGAGCCAAAGGCAGAGGCTTTAACCCACTGAGCCACCCAGGCGCCCCTTATCTTCTGTTTTCAATCTTCTAAATCATGTTCACTATTTTTCATTTTTAAAAAACAGTAAATTAAAGTCTCAGTATTAAAAAAGTACAATTTAAGGGTATTATATTTGAGGTGTCTGAGTGGCTCAGTTGGTTAAGCAACTGCCTTTGGCTCAGGTCACGATACTGGGATCGAGTCCCGCTTAGGGCTCTCTGCTTAACAGGGAGTCTGCTTCTCCCTCTGACCCTCCCTGCTCTCATGCTCTGGTGTGTTTTGCTTACTGGAGAGACCACTGTGACTGGTTAGGTCTGCCTGAAAGAAGCAACTAACGTTTGAAAAAAAAAAAAAACAGGCATTCACCGGCCTTGATGAATGTTTGCCGCTGGCTCACTCAGACTGGCCTAGGGAAGGGCGCCCCCACTGTATCCTGCCGTTGTTAAATGTCAGAGAGGCTCAAATGGAGGCCAAAAATGCCTTTTGTGGCTACTTGCTAATTTTATTAACTTCATTTACTCCCCCGCAGTTTTACTGAGATGTAACTGACATATGGCATTAATTAGTTTAAGGCATACAGCATAATGATTTAGTAAGTGTACATATTGTGAAGTGATCATCATAGTATGTTAACACCCACCTCCTCACATGCTACCCATTTTTCTTCTTGTGATAAGAACTTCTAAGATGTACTCTCTTAGCTACTTTCAAATATACAACATGGTATTATGAACTATAGTCGCCACGCTATGCCCTGCAGGTTATAACTGGAAGCTTGCACCTTCTGAACACCTTTACCCATTCTGCCCCCCATCCACCCCACACCCCTGCCACGTCTGGCAACCACCAATCCGTCCTCTGCATGCTAGCTTGTGGTTTCTGAATGTAAATCAGGAACAACACTTCTCTGTGAATGATGGGGTCAAAAGTCATTTCATGCCCTTCATGGACACAGCTCTCAGCCCCCCCCTTTTTTTAAAGATTTTATTTATTTGTCAGAGACAGAGGGAGAGAGAGTGAGCGAGCACAGGCAGACAAAGAGGCAGGCAGAGGCAGAGGAAGAAGCAGGCTCCCTGCCGAGCAAGGAGCCCGATGTGGGACTTGATCCCAGGACGCTGGGATCATGACCTGAGCCGAAGGCAGCCCAGCCGCTTAACCAACTGAGCCACCCAGGCGTCCCTCTCAGCCCCATTTTAAGGGCAAAATCATGAACTGGATTAGATTAAGTTTAGCACCACGCCATAGTTTTGTGGCCATGAGAAAGCCACAAAATTCAGGCCGTTCTAGGCACAATATGGAGAGAATAGGCTCTACTATAAATGGTCCTACTCACTTCAAATACCCCAGGCTCAAGACCACAGCCCCCAGCCAGCAACTCAAGCAGATCAGCCTGAGGTGTGGTAGCTTCCCCCTCAACGAGGAGGTTCATTTTTTTTTTTTTTTTTTACAACTCAGACACATGACATTTACATACCAGGCACTATTTCAGACATTCTTACCTCTCATCCTGACGCTCTACACTTGATGAAATTTACCAGAATGTTATGTCACCATAGCAAATAAAATCCAAAAATCTCAATGTAATCACTCAACAAACATCAACACATAAAAGCAACTTAACATTTTAAATGAATGACATATTCTTGACACTTACTTGCATATCTGTTCATAGCCTTGCGACGTGATTAAAACCTTCACACTAGACTCATAGACGTCATTAATATTTGACCAGTGAGCCTGTATCTGAGGGTCCTCAATGCGACTTGCTAAGCTGTCAATGGTCGCAGCAGTTCTTTTAAAGAGAATAAGTCAACATTTTTAAAAAGGCACCATATAAACCAGTAAGATTATAAATACTTATTAATGTTAAGGCTACGTGAAAAAAAGAGGACTACTTTTCAAAAATACCACACCTGAAAAGCAGAGACTTTTCTTTAAAGAAAAAAAAAAGTCAGATGAGGGGATGAGAGCATTCTTCAGGCTGCCTGGCGCGGGTGCTCAGTGCCCCACTATGACACGTGCTCTTGCACAGGCTGACTTCCTCTGAACTCCAATCTGTTTTCTCTCAGGAAGGCATACCAGAACACAGGGAAGAAAGGTACTCTTAGAGTACAAACCTCAGCTCTAAAAAGAACATACACCACTCACAGATGACAGTCCTTGGTCCCTGGTAACACGGGACACACCCACAACTAAGGCCCATCACTCACGTAATGACAACTGTTTTCCTGAGAAGCCAGAGAGACTTTGTGCACAATGGAAATCTTACACTCCAAGAAAGATAAATAATGTATGTACACCTGAGAGAGAGGATTCAAGTCTATATGTACACACCAATGACCCTGTCAAATACATACCACTATTATCCCGATTTTTCAGTCCAGCCATGTTTAGTGATGTGCCTAAGGTTACACAGCTGTGAACTAGGGCACAAAACTGGTAGCCTAACTCCAGAGCCAAAAGCCCAGGGGTATAACACTACAGCCAGTAATCATCCTTTTTATACATGCTAATCAACAGCCACTGCCCAGAAAAAGCATAAATCATGAAAGGCCCTTGGGTTCCAGTTTTCTGATTCTAGCACTTGATTGGGAAGAGAAGGAAAAAGCCAGAAGACATGCAAACAGCCACTGAGGTCAAGGGGCATTGGGATCTGCTCTTTTACTGCTTCTGCTCTGGTACGGGTTTCTTTCAATCCTTTAACTTTCTCTTCCTTTCCTGGGATTGTTTGAAAGTGCTTCAGAAATTCCTAGGGCAGACTGGGCTATATCCAAGAGCATTCATTCTTGTATTATGTTTTAACAAACTGGAAATAAAAAGTATCTGGCACATGAGAATTGGTAAAAGAAATCAAGGACTATTCACAAGATGAGGTATTACATATCTATTAAAATATCTCTGAAAAACATTAAATGAAAAATTTAAAAACTTTACAATATTAAGTGAAGGCAGGACATAAAATTTTATGATTCCAGATTTTGTTTTTGTTTTTTTTTTTAAAGACACACACACCCTGGCACACACACATCAAAACACATGAGCAGTCAGTCTTGCTGTGTATGGTATTGATACAGATGAGGCTGATACATTGGAACATCACTTTTGTAATTGGGGGAAAATGGAAGCATTTTGCAAGCTTTGCTGCTTCCAAGACTGTGACTAATACTCTGAAATGCATAATGGCTCTAAAAATAGCTACTTCTATGCCCCTGACTTTTGGGTAAAGGTTTCTATAATTGAAATGCACACGTGGAGGGGCACCTGGTTGGCTCAGTGGATTAAGCCTCTGCCTTTGGCTCAGGTCATGATCCCAGGGTCCTGGGATTGAGCCCCACATCAGGCTCTCTGCTCAGCAGGGAGCCTGCTTCCTTCTCTCTCTGCCTGCCTCTCTGCCTACTTGTGATCTCTCTCTGTCAAATAAATAAAGAAAATCTTTAACAAAAAATTAAAAAAAGAAATGCACGAGTGGAAGGAACAATAGTAATCTGCCATACTTGATTTTTATAGGGAACTTCTGCATACATTGTTTAATTTGATCCTAAGACCAGACTCCTGTATCCTTAACTGACAGATAAACACGTAGAGGGCCACAGACATGAAAACTAAAGTTAGTTAGCAGGTGACTGAGCTCTGACTTAGACACATTTTTTTACTCCAGAAGCACCACCCTAGCTTCTTTAACATGTCTTCCTAATTCATTTTACTAAAAGCTATAGACATTAAGTTTCCATTCAAAGAATACAAACTAATGCACCATTAAAACCAGGACTTGTGTTAGTAGGAAAAAATGAAAATCAAAAACTATCACCTAGAGCAGAGTGGGCCCATACCTGAAGGTCTGGAGTTCTCGCCAGGCACAATTTTGAAAAGTAAAAATAGCCCTCTTCACCAAGGACCAAAAATAAAATACAAGAGCACCTCCAGCACTTGAAAAAGATATATTGAGGTCATATCATGCTAAGTTCTTTTGTAAATGATGTGTAGAGAAGTAAGAGGAGCGTGAGGTTTGGAGCTACACAGACTTGGGCGCAGATCCTGATTCTGCCACTCTCTTCAGCTGTCTGTGAGGGAGCTACAAAACTTCTCTAGGTTTCAACCTTCCCATCAGTGAAAATGGGCTCACACCACCTATGCCAGAGAAGAAGACCTAGATAAGTCAACATATGGGAAAGTGCCTTCTAAAGTCTTAGGAAGTGGGACAGCCAAAACATAGGGAAAGCTTCAAGAAAAGATTAAAATCAGTTCAGGAACAGGTTTCTGGTGGATGGGTCACTGAAGAAGGTGAGGAGTTCTAAGGCACATTCCTAGCGAGGTGTCTTTCAAAACTGTAGCCAGTGTCAGAAACCATCTTGAAAGTGACAGGAGCCCCGGAGCTCAGACTTCTCCAAACCTGAAAGGACCATCCCCAGATGCAAATGCTTTCCCTGCAGTCACCCTCCTCTTCCTAGGAAAGAAGGTCATCTCATGGCAAAAATAATGTGTATAAGGTAACTAACTAATAAAGGAAAAATGACTGTAGTTTCCAAGAAAAATAGTTGCTTTGTTCATCCTTACCTGCTCCTCAGGAATATATGCTTTGCTTGTTTAATGATTTTTTCTAGAAGCCCTTCACTGGACTGTAGTGAATTAATTTCATTTTTATCAAAAGCCTGAGGACCTGAAAGTCTCATTCTCTTGTGACCAAAAGGGGCACTTGCTGGATGAGGCATCACGATGGAACTCAAGGTCTGTTTATGAAACTGTAACAAGAACAGCCATTTATTATTAATATTTTTGTTGAAGTATAATTGACAACTTAGATTAGTTTAAGGCACACGACATGATTTTTGTATATATGGTAAAATGATTCATAACAAGTCTAACCAACCTCTGTCACCATAAAGTTACAAATTTTTTTTAAAAGTTGTTAAAAAAACAACTACTGCTTATACGTTAAAGGCAGGGGAGACTGGAATACACACTTCTGTGAAGTTTCTCAGGGGGTTCTTTTGAAATTAGCCTAAACTGTGAGCCAGCTCCCTGGAAACACAGTTCTAGATAACTGGAGTAGAATACATCCTGAAACAACCCAACTATACTGTTCATAGGCTCTGGAAAGACACTGTTCCCATCACACAACCAGAACTACCCTTCCCTCCCGTACCCTGCCTGCTCTTCCTACACGCCTAGATGTAACCTGTGGTATATTTCCACCACCACAAGCGATGCTCAGGAACAGACTGATAAGCCTGCTTATCTGTGTGTTCCCCCAGCACAGAGCAAGGATCCTGCACAGAGACAGTGACGGTCACAGAGAGGAGCTTATGCATGTGTGCTGCACCAGACATGCCTCCCACCATGCAAGAAGGAACATTTCGCTCATTACCTCTCTAATTAGTAGATGCAAATTATGCTCTAAGACATAAAGATGGTCTTCCGGACTTGGCTTCTCAGTAGCGGACTTTTGGGATTTCTTATCATTTGAGGAATGGCACAAAGAAATCAGTAACTGTAAGCCTATTTATAAAAAGAAGCAGGACAGAGGCAAATCAATCGAAGACATAGGAATGCATGGTTGTCTTCAAAAAGTACAATCACAGCCCGTTCTCAAAAGATCCATTCGAAACTGAAGATCAGGCTTCATGATTAACATTTTTAGACCAAAATGACTATCCGTGAGTGTAATAAACTATGATGCATTTTAACAATACAAATTCTTTGACATGCAATGTAGCTGTTGACCTTAAGCTATGGTTAGACAAGTGAACAGAAGGTGTATGTTAACTAATTAGTTTCTTCTTGCCTTTAAAAAGAGCAAAAACAAAACACAACACCACTTTTGGGAAAAACAATAAAATACGGGATTGTAACTGGTCTTACTGATGAGAAGACTGATACTTTTCCCTGTTGCCAAGAAAACCAAGATGGAATTTTTCAATTCTAAAAACCCATTCCTTTGACAAGATCCAAGAAGATACATCTCAGAATTTATATAAAAAACAAGTACACATGGGGCGCCTGGGTGGCTCAGTGGGTTAGGGCCTCTGCCTTCGGCTCAGGTCATGATCCCAGAGTCCTGGGATCGAGCCCCGCATTGGGCTCTCTGCTCAGTGAAGAGCCTGCTTCCCTTCCTCTCTCTGCCTGCCTCTCTGCCTACCTGTGATCTCTGTCTATCAAATAAATAAATAAAATCTTAAAAAAAAAAAAAAAACAAGTACACAGCTAACTACAAACTGATCTCTGAGGCAGGTCTGACTGCTCTTGAGTAATACAATTAAAATCCCAATTTCCACAAATTTAGGAATATTATAGATACTGAATAACCACTGTTACTTAGACATCAAGACAGGATCCCTGAAAAATCTTCCATAAATGGTGTTAGCATAGACCTCACAGCCACTGCTGCCAAGTAACAGCGTTACTGGTACAAATGTTTAACATGCACTGTTTAAAAGCCAGGAGTTAAGCTACTTAGGACACAGGACAGAATGAGGTTTGTCCTGCATGCTTTATGAGCTACCATTATAGCTAGGAGGCTGCCTCTTTGCTCTGTTCCCCCAACACATCCAAATATATAGTTACCCCACTCTGTCCTGCTCCCCAAACCACAAAATCCTATTTACAAACTTGAATGGGTTGGTTGCTCTTACTTGGAAAGGGCTGAGAGATAATCTGGTTTTTCACCACAATGTGAGGGATCTGTGACTTAATTTGAACAGCTTCCCGAGAGAGCTGTGCAAAAATTTCTTTACACAAGAGAACGTTTTGTGCTGCTTCTAATTTCGTCTGCCAGTGTGGGGAACCTGAAAGACAGGAAACATATGTATATATCAGTTATCTAACTATATTATGCATGAATTAAATGGTGATCTGAATACATATATCAAAAGTTCAGAAAACACTATATCAGAGCATATTGTTTCCAAAACACAAAAATTTTCCTTTCTTTTACACAGAGAAAATTGGTGAAGAAGTTCAATCTTAAAAACAAAAACAAAAAACTGCACAGCTATTCACTAATGGTTAATGAACAGGTTATAAATAATAAATTTGCAATTGTTCTTACTCTGAAGTACCTATTTTCCCCTCTGCATTTATCATCAGTTTATTTGGAAACATAAGCTCAGACACAACTATAAGTTAGAGGACAGAACATAACCACACCTGGTTTGGATTTGGGCAAAGGTCGTTTAAAGAGGTTGACTGTGCCCAGATCACCTATGTCTGGAGCTTGTTTCTGAATTGAAACCTATGGGACAATAAAAACATGAAAAGGTGTTAGCAAATTAACTTCTGGGGTAAGTAATAATTACTTAAAATACTTGACAAATACCTTGATATAGGCAGACCCTTCTAAATCGCTAGGAATCTGAACATCAAGAGGACAGTAATCTTCAGGTATCTTTTTATCCAGATCAATATCTGTATTCTTTATTACTTCAAATGTACCGTGATGGGGAAAGAGAGATCCTAATGGGGTATTAAAAACAGGAAAATAAGAACCAGTTAACACATTAATTTAACATACATTAGTAAATAATACAGTAAATATTTCACTGAATGTAACATTACTGAATCATAAATTAAACTCCCACCCAAAATGTGTTTTGGGGGACATGAGGGAAGGATAGTAAGCAAAAGGAAGAAAAGGAAGCAGGAAAAAAAGGTATTTACCTTAAAAAAAAAAAAGAAAGAAAGAAAGAAAAGAAAAAGAAAAAAGGAAAAAAAAGGTCTTGTCATCTTGAACTCATCTTCAGAGTAGGATTCTACCTTCAGAATTCAGAATTCCTCAATTCCTTTGAATGCTGAAACACTCAGGTGCTCCAGTGTCTTGACTTAAAACACCTCAACTTGAGTACTACTGATGGGGGTTGGGGGTCAGTAATGGCTTACTTTGGCAAATGAGTCCTTTTAAAATATGACTCAACTATTGTTATCACGTTGTAGTCACAATAATCACAACCAGGGCCCCTTGCTTCATCCCTTGACATTCAAAGCTTTAACGTTACTGAGCTGTAAATCTTGTAAACATTTACTGTGTAGCTTCTCTGAATATCCCTTAGCAGCTTACAAACCATTACCATGATTACCTCCAAAAACCTATTAGAGCTCAACAACAAAGAATTATACAAGATGTGAATTCAAGCTCATCAAATTTTGGTACATTGCCAACAAAATATATTCCTGCAGCCTTGGCTGAATGGGAGAAAAAGGCAGCAAAGTGTTTTCACTGCCCTCTCTCTTTTGCCCAGGATGTGAAAACAGCTTAGATGACTTAGGGGAGAAAAAAAGAATTAACATAAAATGGAAGAATCTTTTTCCTTTTATGCTTAGTTTTTTTTAAAGATTTTATTTATTTATTTGACAGAGAGAAATCACAAGTAGATGGAGAGGCAGGCAGAGACAGAGAGAGAGAGAAGCAGGCTCCCTGCTGAGCAGAGAGCCCGATGCGGGACTCGATCCCAAGACCCTGAGATCATGACCTGAGCTGAAGGCAGCGGCTTAACCCACTGAGCCACCCAGGCGCCCCTATGCTTAGTTTTTAAGGGTTACAGGTAAGCTCCTAATTGAGAAGATATTTAGCCTCTTGACTAAAACGTCATTTATGATTTAGTATGTGTTAACATATAAACACAATCTTTAGAGTTTCTGCTAAATGTACAGATCCAGCGGGATTTATTCTAGGCTGCAGGAGTGGCTCAATATTCGCAAACAATCAAGACAATGCACCACATCAATATAAGAAAGGATGAGATCCTCTCAATAGATGCACAAAAAGCATTTGGAAAAATACAGCAAACATTCTTGATAAAAACCCTCGAGCAAGTACGGAGAGAGAGAACATATCTCAACATGATAGAGGCCAGGATCAAAAGACCCCCAGCTACTATCACCCACAATGGAAAGAAACTAAGAGCTTTTCCTCTACCCTCAAGAACAAGACAGGGAGGTCCACTCTCACCACTACTATTTAACATAGTATTGGAAGTCGCAGCCTCAGCAATCAGACAACAGAAGAAATAAAAGGCATCTGAATCAGCAAGGAAGACGTCAAACTTTCACTATTTGCAGATGACATGATGGCTTATTTAGAAAACCCAGAAAGACTCCACCAAAAAAATTGTTAGAACTCATACATGAATTCAGCAAAGTCATGGGATATAAGATCAAGAAAGAGAAATCTGTTGCACTTCTATATACCAATAAGCAGCAACAGAAAAAGAAATCAAGGAATGATCCCATTTACAACTTTAGTGAAAACAGTAAGATACTTAGGAATAAACCAAATCAAGGAGGTAAATGATCTGTACTCTGAAAACCACAGAATACCTATAAAAGAAATTGAAGAGGACACAAAGAAATGGAAAAACAGTCCATGCTCATGGATTGGAAAAACAAACATTGTTAAAATGTCTAATACTGAAAGCAATCTTCACATTTAACACAATCCCTATTGAAATACCACCAGCATTTTTCACAGAGCTAGAACAAACAATCCTTAAATTTGTATGGAACCATAAAAGATCCTGAATAGCCAAAGCAACCTTTAAAAAGAAGAGCAAAGCTGGAGGCATCACATTTCCAGACTTCCAGCTGTATTACAAAGCTGTAGTCATCAAGACATTATGTTACTGGCAGAGAAACAGGCCCACAGATCAATAGAACAGAACAGAAAATCCAGAAACGGACCCGTGTAATCTTCAACAAAAGCAAAAATGAACTAATGGGACTCCATTAAGATAAGAGCTCCTGGGGCGCCTGGGTGGCTCAGTGGGTTAAACTGCTGCCTTCGGCTCAGGTCATGATCTCAGAGTCCTGGGATCAAGCCCTGCATCGGGCTCTCTGTTCAGCAGGGAGCCTGCTTCCTCCTCTCTCTCTGCCTGCCTCTCTGCCTGCTTGTGATCTCTATCTGTCAAATAAATAAATAAAATCTTTAAAAAAAAAAAAAAAAAAGATAAGCGCTCCTGCAGAGTGAAGGAAACAATCAACAAAACTAAAAGGCAACCGATGGAATACAAGAAGATATATGCAAACAACATACCCAATAAA
This sequence comes from Mustela nigripes, assembly GCF_022355385.1. NCBI lineage: Eukaryota > Metazoa > Chordata > Mammalia > Carnivora > Mustelidae > Mustela > Mustela nigripes. The sequence goes on along the minus strand of NC_081557.1, from coordinate 67,659,051 downwards.
GGGTTAATTTCCAAAATTTATGAAGAACTTATCAAACTCAACACCCTGAAAAAACCAAGTAATCCAGTCAAGAAACGGGCAGAGGACATGAGTAGACATTTTCCCAAAGAAGATATCTAAGATGGCTAACAATACATGAAAACATGCTCAATATCACTTGTCATCAGGGAAATACAAATCAAAATCACAATGATACACCACCTCACACCTGTCAGAATGGCTAAAATCAACAACACAGGAAAAAGCAGGTATTGGCGAGGATGAGGAGAAAGGGGAAGCCCCTTACACTGTTGGTGGGAATGCAGCTGCAGCCACTCTGGAAAACAGTATGGAGGTTCTACAAGACGTTAAAAATAGAGCTACCCTATGACCCACCAATTGCACTACTTATTTACCCAAAAGATACTAAAATACAGATTTGAATGGGGCATGTGCACCCTGATGTTTATAGCAGTGTTGTCAACAACAGTCAAACTATGGACAGAGCCCAAATGTCCATCAACTGATGAATGGATAAAGATGTGGTACACAGGCACACACACACACTGGAATATTCCCAATCATCAAAAAGAATGAAATCTTACCATTTGCAACAATGTGGACGGAACTAGAGTGTATCGTGCTAAGCTAAATAAGCTGGTCAGAGAAAGAACAATACCTTAACATTATTTCACAAATAAGTGGAATTTAAGAAACAAAACAAATGAACATAAAGGATTGGGGGGGTGGAATGAGAAACATTATCCTAAGAGACTCTTAATGTTGGAGGGCTGGTGAGGGAGGTGGTTGGAGAATGGGTTAGATGGTGATGGGGATTAAGGAGGGCACTTGTTATCATGAGCACTGGGTGTTGATGTAGTGATACATCACTAAATTCTATTCCTGAAACCAATATTGCATTGTATGTTAACTAACTAGAATTTAAATAAAAATCTGGGGAAAAAATCAGTATTAAAATAAAATTTTTGCTAAATGTACTCAAAGGTAAATATATAAATAGTTTAAATTCAATTCTATAAATAAATGTCTAAGATAAAAGTAATTCCAGCTTATCAGGTTTATGTGTACAGAAATTAAAACCTCAAAATGTAATATATTATACAATATATTATACAATATGCCACATTCTAGTCAATCCTGTATAGTTTTTTGACACACTGTAGTTTAAATGCATAGTTTTTAACAATGATCTATACCTGCACTTCTGTAGCTCAGATCTCCCAGAATCTTATCCCCAACTTTTCTGAGTTTCCAGTGTTGCCGTAATCTCAAAAGCTCAGAGTTGAAGTCTCTTTGCAGTTTATTTTCTTGGTTTTCCGTAACTGATTTGGTCAGTCTTTCTGCCCCCTTCAACAGGATCTGGGCTGCTCCAGCAAGCGACTTCTTTTTCGATATCAACTGCAGTGTCTGTGGATTCTATCAGAAAGAATAGTGTAGTTCTGCATTTTTAAACGATTTCAACATTCTCTTAATAATAAAATAACTACTCAAGAGAAAACTGAGAAATTAAAGACAATCAGGTAATACCGTTTTTTGAAAGATAACCACCTGAACCTATTTCTCCGATCAACTCAAATAAACTTATGTTAAACCACAAACACCACACCGGACTGCAAACGAGAACTTACACCAGCTCTGCCCAGCTTGGAGTCTGCTTGTCCCCTTCCCTCTGCTCCTCCCTGAGCTCCTGCTCTCAATCTCTCTCTAAAATAAATAAATAATTCTTTTTTTTTTTTTTTAAAGATTTATTTATTTATTTATTTGACAGAGATAGATCACAAGTAGACAGAGAGGCAGGCAGAGAGAGAGGAAGGGAAGCAGGCTCCCCGCCAAGCAGAGAGCCCGATGTGGGACTCGATCCCAGGACCCTGAGATCATGACCTGAGCCGAAGGCAGCGGCTTAACCCACTGAGCCACCCAGGCGCCCCTAAAATAAATAAATAATTCTTAAAAGTGGGGGCACCTGCGTGGCTCAGTGGTTTAGGCCTCTGCCTTTGGCTCAGGTTGTGATCTCAGGGTCCTGGGATTGAGCCCTGCATCGGGCTCTCTGCTCTGCAGGGAGCCTGCCCCCCCCCATCGAATAAATAAATAAAATTTTTTAAAAATCTTAAAAGTGAGGGGGAATTTGGTAAGCCTTAAAATATTACATTATTAATGAAACTTCACTCTTCTGAAGGTCACAGGGCCATTAATAAAATAGTAAATAAAGGAGATGCTATTTTTATGCCAGTTTGTTTTAAACCCGTTAGTCTTTAGATCTTCATCTAGACTTAATTTTGCATGAAAGGTAAAGGAGACAGTAGGCCCATAGCCTGAGAAGTGGTCCTGGGACTTAATAAAACGGTACCATTATTCAGTTGAAACCCACACATACCTGTTTTGGAGGAAGTGCGTCCTGAGAGACTGGATCAAGAGTCATAAATTTTTTATCCCTAACAATACTGAGGACATCGTAGAGAACACACATCTCTGTTAGGGCACTTCTCAAGTTATTCCTCACAGAGTCCCAAGGCCAAAGAGAAGGCTGAAATTTTACCAACCCTAAAAAGAAAAAGGAAAAAAGAAATTCACAGGTATGAGTTATAATAACTAGAAGACAAATCTTATTTAGATGTTACAAGTATGAAAAAAGAAACAATAAGTTATTTAAAATTATTTCCTGTTTTATCCCACTTTGTCCACCCTTTCTTGAATCTCTGTAAATATTTAAGTTAGCATTTCCTATAATGGCAAAACAAATTTGGTATCTAATCTCCACGTATTGCAGTATTTTTTAAATTTATACAAATAACCTTTTTCTACCAGATCTTAAAACTTGAATAATTGGAGAGCATTTCCAAAATATTTTAAAGTACAAAAATACAAATAACCTATAATGGCAATATTCAGATACTAAACAATGTTAACATGCCTTCCAAGCTCTGAAATCATTTTGCTAAATTTCACCACTACTTGCTCACTGCCCAGAGTTCAAATAGAGTTATAGAGTAGGCTGTGGAGATGCCTAGAGGATTAGATTTTATGCCTGGAATTTTTCAATATTTAGAGCGAAACTGAGAGGTAAACAGTACTGACAATTGGGGTGTGCCCATGCAAATACTTTTCAATGCATTCACATATATTTACTTCCATTTTTCTATTACTTGTTTTTTTTCCAATTACTATGTCCTAGAGAGACTTCCATGCCAGCACATATAGATCTATTTAATTCTTTTAACTCTGTTTGACATTCTGGAGCATGTATATTATATATCCATATATAATGGATAAGTTTATAATGGTAAGTTTAACCATTCCTACTTCATGGACAGGTAGGTTGCTTTCACTAATGCTAGTAGTGGTAAACACGTTGAACACACATCTGTGTACAACTTTTTCTGAAAGCTAAATTCCTACCTGTGATTTTGTGGGTCCAAAGGAGATGCATATTTAACACTTTTGACACATACTGAACTGCAAAACTGGCTTCCAAAAAGGTTTCACCAATTCACATTCCCAACACAGATATTTAGTCTTTTAAGTTGCTGCTAATGGTATGCGCGAAAATAGTGTTTTAATATTTTAATTTGCCTCTCCCTACTAGTAAGATCCCATGTCTTTTTCAGCCAGCTGTTTATACCTTCAGGCTATTTTTCGAGTGAGTTATCTTTTTTTCTCCCAGTTTGCAAGGAATCTTTGAACATCAGGGACAGCAACCAGTATGTGTCCAATAGGTTGCCAATAGTCTTCCCAGTCTCTCCTCTATTTTCTTTGTTGGTGGCACCTTTTATGTAATTAATCTCTCTTTGGCTTTATAATTTGTGTTTCCTATTGTGCTTAAGATCTCTTCTGCTGCCAAAGTTCTATGTCTACAACTTCCAATTTTTTAATATTTTCATTTGCATTTCAATCCTTGTGAAAGTAATCAGGAGTGTGAAATATGAGATAGTATCTATATTTTACTCCCAAATGGACCCCCAACTGTTCTAACACCACTAGCTCGAGAACCCATCTTTAAATTCCTATTTACACAGGGTCTGTTGCACATACCTAAATCAAGAATTGTATTTTTTAATCCCTGATAATAATGAGAATCCAAAACCCACTCACACTTTTTCTACTATTCTCTCCTAATTAGGCTCCCTCTTTTCAGTTTTGTTTTCCCTGTAACCCATTTGCTACAACGGATCTTTTTTTGCTACCTTTTTGCTACGAAGCAATGTATTTAACGTACAATCACCTGTTTCCTTAAAATCCTTCCAAAAGCTATCAGCTGTCCTTCTAATAAAACCCAAATGTGGGGCGCCTGGGTGGCTCAGTGGGTTAAAGCCTCTGCCTTCAGCTCGGGTCCTGATCCCAGGGTCCTGGGATCGAGCCCCACATCGGGCTCTCCGCTCTGCGGGGAGCCTGCTTCCTCCTCTCTCTCTCTGCCTGCCGCTCTGCCTACTTGTGATCTCTGTCTGTCAAATAAATAAATAAAATCTTTAAAAAAAAAAAAAAAAAACCAAACCCAAATGCTTATCTGGGCCTGGTGGCTCGACACGATTTCGCCCCCGCCTACCTCTTAGACCTGACCTCATATTCCAGTCAACACAGACCTCTCTCTTTTCAGCAGGTGTTATCAGCATCATCCCCATTCCTCAGGGAAGCAAAGTAACTCGGACAATAATGGCAAGAGCAGCGATATGAACCGCAGGCCTCTTAACCAAGTGTGCCACATTACAGACTTGAGCACTTCATCAGTGAGTGTCTCAAATGCTCCCACTCGAGAAACGGTGCGGGAGGATAAGGAGAATTAAGAGACAGGCAGCGCCATCAACTGCCCAGCTGCGAAAAGACCCCAGTGAGCATTATCAGTATTCCGCACGGGACTGTTCTGACACCGACGCAACCACATCTCTCTCCGCGCGGGAGAGCCGGAGTGGCATTACGTGGGCGGGTACCGGGGGTGGGGGGGGGTGCCCCAGACCCGCCCGCGGCCCAGAGCAGCACACACGGGCCTAACCTTCCTCATCGTCCTGGTCCGCGCTGGAGCCGGCGCCAGCCCAGTCCTGCGCGTCGCCCTCGGCCCCCGCCGCCTCCTCCTCCTCGGAGCCCGAACCCTGGCTGAAGTCGATCCGCTGGGCCAGGCGCGCCAGGTTCTGCGACATGGACAGCGGCTGCAGGTACGTCTCAGTGCCATCCAGGCCCACCTCCTGGACCTGCTTCTCGCAGGCCGACTCGATGCTGATGCGCACAGCGCGCACTCCAGACATGCTGGCGGCGTCGGGGGGAGGTGTCGGGAGGACACCCGCGCAAGCCGAAACCGGAGATGAGAAGCAGAGGCGCCCCCGACGAGCGCCCACAAGCTGGGAACTGCGGTACCTCCGCGGACCTCGGAAAACCAAACACTGCTGCGGGGCGGGAAACAAAGCCCTGAGCCAAGCGACTTTCCCAGAATGCACCGCAGTCCCCTGGCTTCCCTCGTAGGCTCCTGGAGGCGCGGGCGCTCTGGGCTTCCGGGGGAGCGCTTCCGGCTTTCCCAGCGCAGCGTAGGGAAAAACTTCCTGGTTTGTAGGAGGCGTGGCCGGGATTGGGGGAGAAGGGGGAGGGGGGACCTTGGTGCCGAGGGCGTGGATTGGCTGGTGCGCGGTGTCCGTCTGCATTTTAAAGTGTTGTTTGCTTCAAGTGATGGTGTATGGGAAGTTCAAGAAGGCCGGAGAGAGGCAGGGAAAAGGAAATGAATGGATCCCTGGGTCTTCGCGATTAGAGTTCCTCTGACAATGCTGAGATTTGAGAGTTTACACCTAGAGAAACGTGTCTTAAGAGTTATGAAATAAGGACGTAATTTGAGGAAAAACATAAATCGTGCTTATCACTACTTAAAATTGTACTGCACAATTAGTTTATTATGTTTTCCTCTTAGCTGTAACCTCCTGGAGAGCGACTATCTCCAGGAAGCGTAATAGACGCTGGCACGTAATCTGAGCTTAATTTTTATTTCATGCCCGAGTAACTGAGAATAAGTAGTACTTTAAAAGATGAAGAAGCAATTATATAACTTCAGTCTGAGTCCTCAAGAGTATGTCATTAGTATTAATTCCACAGAGGAGGCTAGATTATTTTATATTACAAAACTCTAAGGAATTGTGTATTTATCGTTTTTTAAGGATTTATTTATTTGAGAGAGAGAGAGCATGAGTGGGGTGGAGGGGCAGAGAGAGAGGGAGAAGCAGACTCCTGCTGAGCAGGGAGCCGGACATTGGGCTGGATACCAGGACCCTGAGATCATGACCTGAACCAAAGGCAGTCCCTTCACTGGCTGAGCCACTCAGGTGTCCTAATAGCATTTACCATTAATGAGGGATAGAAGCAGAAAAATGTTCACCTTACTATAGCCTATATAGCTTTGATAAAGATCAAACCGGAGCTGGCTCCTACATTCTTAAAGGGTCTCATTGACTCCCTTTAGATCTCACCTATAGTTAATATTGAGCTGACTGACAAGCACCAGAGAAATCTTGAAAAAGAAGTCTCAAGAATTCATTCTTCCTTTCTCTCGTTTCTTTCAGAGACAGAGTGTGTGCTGAGTGGGTTGATGGGGGGGCAGAGAGCAGGAGAGAGACTTAAGCAGACTCTATGCTTGGTAAGGACCCTGAGGTAGGACTCTCATGACCCTGAGTTCATGACCTGAGCCAAAATCAAGAGTCAGATGCTTAACTGACACCCAGGTGCCCCTCAAGACTTTCTTCCTGACCATTTGTGGCCCCCATCAGTCATGAGTCTTTTCAAGTTTTGTACTGACCAAGATATTAAGTTTTTGACTTCCTTTCCTAAGATATTTAGGAAAATAGGATTGCGATGGTGTCAGTTCTACCAAAACAATGTATGGGGCTATCTGTTAGGAATGTGAATTTTCAAGAGAGACCTATTTTTTGGAAGCTCAGCTGTGATTCTTATGCACAATCATATTTGAGAAACACTGTGCTCTCTATGCAGAAGTTTATAAAAGGTTTTAACTTTAAAATGATTGATATTTATCATTGGCTCTATTTGAGCCCATCACTGTGCTAAGTGTTTTAATCCTATTTCTTATTTCACCTTTTTAAGGTTCTTGTACTTCTGCATTTTGGTCCTGGCATCTGTTTTCTTATCTGGGTTAGGGCACACACCCAAGAATCAGAATCTAGGCTGGGCTCAGCTGGCGGGTTCTACTTCAAGATCTAGGACCACAGGTCATTCAGAGAACTCTGTACCATAAGTTTCTCATTGTTCTTGGACTATCAGGCTGCTCAGGGTATGTTCTTATGGGGATAGCAGAGGTATAAGAGGGAAGCTTTGCCTGCATTACCTGTCTGACATCCACATAGCCTATGGCCATGTCTAAAAGTCAAGGATGGGAGAAGGGACACTCTCAGCCTTTTCAGTTGAAGGAACTGCAGAGTTACAGGGAAAGGGGTATGGATAAAGGGAGGAACAAGGCCAACAATCACGTATGGAAAATAATCCAATTACATTCCCCCATCTCACATCATAAATAAAAATTCCAATTAAGTTAAAGACCTAAGTATAAAAAACAGAGTGAAATCTTCCATGCAGACTCAGATATATATGAGACTAAGTCCTGTTTAAAGGAAGTGTTCTATGAAAATTATTGGTCAGGGTTCATGGAACTCAAATCATCTTCAGGGAAGAAATGAGCCTCCTCACCCCCACTACCTTTCAGGACTGAGGAGAGGAGATCTGCTAGGATCTCAATTAAAACTCCAAGGAACACAAGGAGTAATAGGCTCTAAGTAGGGGCCTGAGTCTTATTTAAAATGCAACCTACCCCAATCCAGCTCAATCACTGATTACATTGAGGAAATCAGTCTCTCACTTTATCTACCTTACAAAAGAAAGGTAGAAACCCTTACCAGTGGGAGATACCTAGAACAACCAATATCCAGCTTATAATAGAAGTAGTGGTTGTAGATACGTAAAAAGGCAGGCAAGAGTGACTGATAATCAAAACCTAAAACAACAGGAACATATCCGTGGATGATCAAAACATTGGAGATGGTAGGCAAGAACTTTAACTGATCAATACTAGATGAAAATGGATGTAAGGGTTTCAACAGGGACTGGAAATTATTTTCTAGTGTCTTGAGTTGATGGTCCATCACTGTGCCAAAACCACACTCTTACTTTAATAAGTTTATAAATTTTGTTATCTATACATCCAATACCCCTTGTTGTCCTGATAAACCTCTTTTTATCTTGGTATCTTGCTATCCCATATTTTAGAATCAACTGGTTCTATGAAACGCCACACTGGCATTAGACTGGCATGGAACTGAATTTTTAGATTTGACAAGAAATGCTTCTGGTGCTTCTATGATATTGCATTTTCCTAGATATAAGTATTTATTTTGCATATTTTAAAGTTTTCAACAGTTTTATAATTTTTTCCATGATTATAGAATCTTTGTTAAATGAAAATATTGCTATATACTTTTGATAACATTGTAATTGATATTTTTCAAATTTTACATTTTTAACTATTTCTTACTGGTATGAAGAAATGCAGCTCATTATTATACATTGGTTTTATATTTTGGAATCTTGAATTCAGTCTAATAATTTCACTATAAACTCTCTTGGGTTTTCTAAGAATCAATCATGTCTCCTGCCACAAAAATTGTGTTTTTCTTCTTTTTCAGTCATTATTCTTTCTTGCTTGCTTTTCCTGGTTGTTCAGAACCTCTTCCAACAATTGATATTAGGCATACTTGTCACATTTCTTTCTTGCTTGCTTTCCTTTTTTTTAAGTAATCTGTATATCCCACACAGGCTTGAACTTACAACCTCAAGATCAAGAGTCACATGCTGTATGGACTGAGCCAGCCAGTTGCCCCATCACATTTCTCATTTTAAAGTGAATATGGCATTAACATATAACTTTGAAATACATATATAGCATTTACAAAACTGCTTCTTAGAGCATGTACTAGGTGTTAGCTAGTTATCTTATTTTGTTCAAAACCTGTTTCTTTTCTTTTTTTCTTTTTTTTTTTTTTTTTTAAGATTTTATTTATTTGAGAGAGCAAAATCGAGAGAAAGCACATGCAGGGTGAAGAGCAGAGGAAGAAGCAGACTCCTAGCTCAGCAGGAAGCCCAGTGTGACACTTGATCCCAGAACTCTGGGATCACGACCTGAGCCAAAGGCAGATGCTTACCTGACTGAGTACCCAGGGGCCCTACTGTTTCCTAAACATACAAAGTCCCCTCCTGCCTCTGGACTTTTAAATCTACCAGGAAAGATGTTTTTCTAAATAACTTCATGATTCACTTTCTCATTTCTTGCAGGTCTCTGCTAAAATGTCTCTCTTCCAGAGTCTTTTCCTGATCTACCTTTATAGAAAACAGGTAATAAAGAGTCTGATGGTGTTTTTTATGTTTGACTGCCGACAGCTTTTAAGCCTTGCTCCTCCCTCTTGCCATTCTGTTCCATATTTGAGCAAGCTGATAAGCCTGGCTGCTCCTTCTTTGACACTTGTGGGAAGTTTAAACTGTATATGGAATCATCATGCTGACCCTAACCCTTCACCACCATAAAAAGCCCAAGCTTGTTCTCTCAAGCTATTTTTGGACCTGTTTGGGAGTGGTCCTGCTTTCCCCAGAAAGCCTCATGATGCAAGCAGTAAATCCTTCCATACCCTGTTGGGCTGTGTGTGACTTTATCCAACATCCAAACCAAATTTTGGGTGACGAGTCCATCTTGTCACATGTGAGTTGGACACAACAGTCCACCCTGTGCTTTATTTTTTTTAATAGGCCTTAATACCATTTGTCATCTTCTATATCTGTTTATTGTGAGTTTTTCCCTGTTATATAAATGACTGAGTGATCGAGCCCCACATATGGTGAAGCATCTGGCATAACCTTCCACACACTCATTCGTTCAACAAATACTGAATGCCTGCTTTGTCTAGGCCCTGTTAAAGGCATTAGTGCTACACTGGTTAACAAAGCCCTTTCCCTCCTGGATCACATCCCAGTGGGCAGAGTAGGTGTCCAATATGCTTTTGTTACACCAATGAACAGTAAGATTTTTTTCTGTCTGGAGGTAAGATATTAAAAAGAAACACAATATTGTGAATATAAAATTTTTATTCATTTTTTTGCTTCAGAGTGGTACTTATTAAAAAATAACATTTAGGAGTTTATACTTACAGGACATGTTATAGGTAACATCCAAAGAAGACAATCAAAAAATATTTTTTGAAGATTTAGTATGTGTTTGGTGTTAAAGAACTCCTAAATTTGCACATGATTAGCATTAGCAAGATTAAGATTAGACAGTTGATTTCTAAAAATTATTACAGAAGAATATTGAGGAAAACTTTGATAATTACAATCAGTAAAATAGTATAATTTTTTATTTTACAAAGGACAGTGGTCATGTTTAGCAATAGCCTCATTGGTAAATTAAAGTAAACTTACTTCAGTGTTGTATTTTGATGCTGTTTCTTTTCCCTTTCTTTCTGGCAAATAACTGACAAGGTACCAACTGCTTCCAATTGGCAAGCCAAACAAAGGGGCCATCATGGCCTACCACCTAGTTGCCAATGTTTGTGAAAGGCAAACTGCAAACTTCTGAGTATGGTTCAGCCCCAGCAAAAGGGGTAAAGTTGCTTCCTTGGCCCACCTTATTCCATGGAAAAAAGTATACTCTGATTTCTGAAATGGATTTTTTAAATTCAGTATTAAGACTCAGCAACTATCAACATTTGCAAAACTGTTTCTATACCCAGAAATATCCACTTAGGAGTTGTGAGACTAATTTGAAAAATTTAATAATGTTACACAAATTTATTACCAGTAGACAGTAGGAATAAATCATATGATTCCTGATTGTCTTTATACTTAAGGTATAAACATAAGACTGATTTTGCTATTATTAAAGAATACAAAAATAATGAAGAACATTTTCATTATGTATCTTGGTTTCCAAAAATCTCTAAGGTAGTTCCACGAAACAATAGTGTAAATGTCAACATACCTTTCACTTAAAGATCAAAAAATGGGATTTAAGTAGTGAGATCATTTTTATTGGATTTTATAGTAGTATCAATTAATGAGTTAGTTAACTTTAGTTAATTATTTCTTTTTCATTTGACTTAATCTCGCCCAAATAAATGGGTCTCTTTTGGTTGATCAATGCGATATAGAAACTCTGCAGGCAAGAAGTATCCAAGATATTCCACTGTGTCTGGGGTAGTATCATAATGGTAGTGTCCACCTTCTCCATGATGACTAAAACAATGAGTGTGCTCCAATCGCAAATCAAACCCCTATGACAACAGACAAGCTATCATTAGCATTCAAATCATTTTGGATAAAATTTGTTTAAGGGGGAAAGGAGATCTTTTTATTAATGTTACAATAGTTTTTATTTTATTTTTTAAGTAAGTAACATATTCACTTAATTCAAAATTCAAAGGGTGAAGGATATATTCATTAAAATATGTCTTTCCATCTCCTGCCTTTACTACTTACTCCCTTTCCTTGCAGGCAACCAGTGTAAGCAGTTTCTTATATATCCTTCCAGAAAAAGATTTACTTTTGTAATTTTTACTCAAATAGTAGCACCTTATACATACTGTGCTGAATATTGCTTTTCTTCATTCAACAATACACTTGACATCTTAGTGTATCAGATTATAAAAGAGCGTCTTCTTTCTTTTACACCTACATGGCATTCTATTGTACATACACAGCACTTCCCAACTGACATTTAGATTATTTCCAATTCTATCATAGTAATGCTTTCATGACTAACCTTTTTTAATTAATAATTTCACATACTTTTGCATATATTTAATGATAAATTCCTAGAACGTATATGTAATTGTTAGATCAAAAATATGAACTAGTCAGTATTCTGGTAGTTACTTTCTTTGACTTGGTATGTATTACATCTTTTTCTAGTGTATAATATTAAAATATAATAAATAGTATAATGAGCAACAAATAAGATAGGAGACCTGAATCTTGGTCTTGATTCTACTATTTAATAACATGACTTTGGGTGTTACTTAAAATACCTGTGCCTTCATTTGCTCAAAGGTAAAATCTGCCCTGCCTAATTCATAAGGTGGTTAGCCACCTGCTCCTTTATCTTTCATGATAATTCTGGAGACACGCCTAGCTCTTAAATAACAACACAACAGTGCCTAATTTCAAAAGAATAGCCTAAAAATTAAGCATTATCACTGTATGACACGGCAATATGGGAAACAGACATAAGCTTACCGGGTCTCTGGAGACAAAAACTGGCAGACAAACCAAAGGAGCTTTCATCTCATAAAAGCGCAACCATTTATTCACCTCTTCATCAGAGTTCAATGGGCAGGAAGAAAATTCTGCAGGCTACAATAAAAGATCATTATAAATATATAGAATATTATTAAAATTTTATATATAACTTTATGAAGTTCAAAATTTAAGCCTTCTTATATATTTATTTATTTTAGAATCAAAACAAGTTACATACCCTAGTTTTCAAAAGGATCACCAATCAAGCATATAAGCTAAAATGTATGAATGAATAAATGAAAGAAGGAGTCTATTACTACCTTTTTGTTTTTCATAGCCTCTCAGTTTCCTGGAAATATATCCTCATCCTAATTTTAAATCTCATACTGCTACCAGTAGATGGGTGGGGGGGAGGGGGAAGCAAGGCATTAGATATTGGAAGAATCATCAAAAATAATAAAATACTAAGGAATAAACTTAGTCAAGGAGGCAAAAACTTGTACTACAAAGCATTGCTGAAAGAAATTTTAAAAGATTTCAACAGGGGCACCTGGGTTGTTCAGTCTTTCGAGTGACCAACTGGATTCCGGTTCAGGCCATGATCTCAGGATCTGGAGATCAAGCCCTTAGTCGAGCCCTATGTGCAGCTCCCCACTGACCCCTTGAGCCCCCTCTCCCATGGACCCCCAGCCCCACTAGGAGGACCACAAGGAGCTCTGAGGGCATAGCAGGGAGTCTGCTTCTTTCCCTCTCCTTTTGCCCCCCGCCACACTTAATATACATGCACACATGTGCACACTCTCTAAATCTTTAAAAAAGATAAAAAGATTCCAATAAATGGAAAAATAACATGCTCACTTCGGCACTTTTTTCTTCGAAAAAAGAAAAGAAAAAGAAATTTAAAAAAGGAAAAATATCCTGTGTTTATGAACTGGATATGGTTAAGATGTTAATACTACCAAAAGTGATCTAAAGATTCAGTGCCATCCCTGTCAAAATCCCAAATAAGTTTTTTGCAGAAATAGAGAAGAATCCATCATAAAATTCATATGGAATCACAAGGGACCCGGAAGAACAAAATCAATCTTGAGGGAAAAAAGAAAGTTGGAAGTCTAAAACAGTGACAATGGCATAAAGACAGACCTAAACATCAGTGGAACAGAATAAAGATCCCAGAAATAAACCCTTGCACATACAGCAAATAATTTTCAATAAGGGTATCAAGACCATTCAATGGAAAAAGGAGAGTCTTCAAAAAATGGTGCTGGGAACACTGAATATTGATGTGCAAAAGAATGAAACTGTACCCTTAATATATATGTAAACAAAACTTAACTCAAAATGCATCAAAGACCTAACTGTAGGAGCTAAAATATAAAACTTAGAAGAAAACATAAGGGAAAAGGCTTTGGATTTCACCATAATTTCTTAGATTTGACATCAAAAGTATAGGCAACAAAAGGAATAAACAAGTGGGACTACATCAAATTAAAAACATCTGCACTGTAAAGGAAAACAATCAACAAAATGAAAGACCATTTATGGAATGGTGAAAAATATTTGTAAGCCATATATCCAAAATACACAAGGAACCCATACAACTCAATAGCAAAAAAACAACCCAATTAAAAAACAGACAAAGGAACTGAATTAGACATTTCTCCAAAAGAAGACATACAAATGGCCAAGAGGTAAATGAAAAAGTGCTCAATATCACTCATCATCAGGGAAATGCAAATCAAAACAATTAGATATCACACCTCACTCCTGTGAGGATGGCAATTATATAAAAAAAAAAAAAACCAAAATATGGAGAAAAGGGGACCCTTGTATGCTATTAGTAGGTGTGTAAACTGGTACAATGATTATGGAAAACGGTATGAAAGTTCCTCAAAAAACAGAACCATATGATCAAGTAATCTCACTTCTCCCACTACTGGGTATATCTATCAGTGGATGGATGGGTAAAAAAAAATGTTTTTTGGGAGCCTGGGTGACTCCCAAAATCTTTAAAAAGATTTCAATAGGGGCACTATTGTTGGGCGACTGCTTCCAGCTTAGGTCATGTTACTGGAGTCACGGGATCAAGTCCCACATAAGGCTTCCTGCTTAGCAGGGGGCATGCTTCTCCCTCTGACCTTCCCCCTCTCATGCTCGCTCTCATTCTCTCTCTCTCTCATAAATGAATCTTTTAAATATGTTTAAAATTGTTATGTGTATGATTTAATTATATATGTATGTGCATGTATATAAAATGGTGATATATAGATGAATGTTTTTCAGAATTAAAAAGGAAGAAAAACTCATAATTTGTGACAACATGGATGAACTTGGAGGACATTATGCTAAGGTGAAATAAGCCACACATAGACAAATACTGCATGATATCACTTATTGGAATCTAAACAGTTCAACGTAGAGAAAGAGACTAGAATGGTGGTTGCCAGAAGTTGGGGGTGAGGAAAACGAGGTGTTGGTCAACGGGTACAAAAACTTTTCAGTCACAGGATGGGTGAGTTTTAGAGATATGATGTGCATTAGGTAACTACAGGCATACTGGAGTTACTGTGGGTTCTGTTCCACACCACTGCAATGAAGTGAATTTGCGACACAGCAAGTTGAGTGAATGCTTTGGTTTCCCAGTGCATGTAAAAGTGATGTTTACACTATACTGTAGCCTTTGAAGTGTGCAGTAGCATTATGTCTTAAAAATGTACATACTTTAATTTAAAAAATACTTTCTGGCTAAAAAATGCTAACCATCATTTGAGCTTTCAGTGACTCATAACCTTTTTGCTGGTGGAGGGTCTTGCCTCTGAGTTGGTGGCTGCTGAGGGATCAGGCTGGTGGTGTTTGCTGAAGGCTGGGATGATTGTGGCAATGTCTTAAAATAAGACAACAATGAAGTCTTCCATGTCAATTGACTCTTCCTTTCAGGAATGATTTCTCTGCAGCATCTGAGGCTGTTCAACAGCATTTTACCCATAGGAGAACTTTGAAAATTGGAGTAAGTCCTCTGTTGCTTTAGTAACTAAGTTCATGTAATACTCTAAACCCTGTGTTGTCACTTCAACTATCTTCACAGTATCTTTTTTTTTTTTAAAGAATTTATTTATTTGACAGAGAGAGATCACAAGTAGGCAGAGAGGCAGGCAGAGAGAGAAAGGAGGAAGCAGGCTCCCCGCTGAGCAGAGAACCCAATGCAGGACTCGATCCTAGGACCCTGGGATCATGACCCGAGCCGAAGGCAGTGACTTAACCCACTGAGCCACCCAGGTGCCCCATCTTCACAGTATCTTTACCAGGAGTAGATACTGTCTCAAGAAGCCACTTTCTTTGCTCATCCATAAGAAGCAGTTCCTCATCTCGTAAAATTTTGTCATGAGATCACAGCAATTCAGTCACATTTTCAGGCTCCACTTCTAAATCTAGTTCTCTCCCTGGATCCACCACATCTGAAGTGCCTTTTCCACTCAAGTCTCAAGACTTGACCCCAGGACTCTGAGATCATGACCTGAGTTGAACGCAGATGCTTAACTACCCAGGCACCCCTCACATATGTTCTTAATACCATCTAGAATGGTGAATCTTTTCTAGAATGCTTTCAGTCAACTTTGACCTGAGCTGCCATGAATCTATGGCAACTCTAACCTTACAAAATGTATTTCTTAAATAATAAGACTTGAAAGTTGAAATTACTTCTTGATCCACAGGCTACAGAATGGATGTTGTGTTAGCAGGCATGAAAACATTAATCTTGTTGTGTGTCTCCATTAGAGCTCTTGGGTGACCAGGTGCATTGTGAATGAGCATGAACGGAGTATTTTTTTTTCCGAGCAGTGGGTTTTGACAGTGTACTAAAAATGGTCAGTAAACCATGTTGTAAACAGATATGCTGTCACCCAGGCTTTGTTGTTCCACTGGTGAGCACAGGCAGGGTAAATTTAGCATAATCCCTAGGAGCCTAGGATTTTCAGAATGCTAGATGAGCAGTGGCTTCAACTTCAGGTCACCAGCTGCATTAGCTCCTAACAGGAGAGAGTCAGCCTGTCCTTTGGAGCTTTGATGCCAGGCACTGACTTCTCCTCTCTTGCTATGAAAGCCCTAGATGCTATTTCTTCCAACAGTGGGCTGTTTTGTCTACATTGAAAATCGGTTGTTTAGGGTGGCCACCTGTAGTAACAATCTTAGCTAGGCCTCTGGATCACTTGCTGTAGCTTCCACATCAGCAAGCTCTGCTTCTCCTCAAACTTGTATGTTACAGAGACAGCTTCTTTCCTTCAGTCTCATGAACCAACCTCTCTTAGCTTCAGATTTTTCTTCTCCAGCTTCCTCACCTCTTTCAGCCTTCATAGGATTGCTCTGGATTGGGCTTTGGCTTAAGAGAATGTTGTGGCTGGTTTGATCTTCTATCCAGACCACTAAAACTTTACCCATATTAACAATAAGGTTGTTTTTCCTTTCTTATCATTTCTGTATTCACTGGACTAACACTTCTAATTTTCCTTCAAGAACTTTCCTTTGCATTTACAATTCCCTAACCATTTGGACAAGAGGTTTAGCTTTTGGCCTTTCTTGGCTTTTGATATGCCTTCCTCACTAAACTTAATCATTACTAGCTTTTAATTTAAAATGAGAGAGGTGCAACTCTTCATTTCACCTGAACATTTAGCGGCCACTGTAGTGTTATTAATTGGCTTCATTTCAATATTGTTGTGTCTTAGGGAATAGGGAGGCCCAAAGAGAGAGAGACCATAAATGGCCAGTTGGTGAACTGTCAAAACATACCAACATTTACTGGTTAAGTCGTCCATCTTATATGGATACAGTTTGTGGTGACCTAAAACAATTACAATAGTTATATCAAAGATCACTGATTACAGATCACCATAACAAATATAATAAGGAAAAAGTTTTTGAAGTGTTGCAGGAATTACCAAAATGTGACACAAAGACAGGAAATGAGCAAATGCTCTTGGAAAATTGGTGCCAAAAGACTTGCTTGATGCAGTGTTGCCACAAACCTTCAATTTATGAAAAATGCAGTATCTGTGTAATGCAATGATGTGAAACACAATAAAACAAGGTATGCCCATAGTTAGTAATGGAGTATATTAAATACTTGCATATTTAAAAATCCTATAATTGTTTGGTATTTATGAATAGATTTATCTGAAATTCTGTTTTTTTTTTAAGATTTTATTTATTTATTTGACAGACAGAGATCACAAGTAGGCAGAGAGGTAGGCAGAGAGAAATGAGGAAGCAGGCTCCCTGCTGAGCAGAGAGCCCGATGTGGGGCTCCATCCCAGGACCCTGGGATCATGACCTGAGCCGAAGGCAGAGGCTTTAACCCACTGAGCCACCCAGGCGCCCCTGAAATTCTGTTTTTAATAATTTGGAAAGTTAAGTATTTTCCCAGTGTTGTGTTTTTCTTTGCAAAATCAACTGGCTTGCTATTTAAAGTTATCAGGATGGGATGCCAGGGTGATTCAGTAAATTATGCATCTGATTCATGATTTCTACTCAGATCTGATCTCAGGATTGTGGGATTGAGCACACTGGGTTCTACACTCAGCATGGAGTCGGCTTGGGATTCTCTCTCTCCTTTCCCCCCTGCCCCTCCCCACTCACGCACATGCTCTCTCACTCTCTCTCTCTAAAATAAATAAATAAAATCTTTTTAAAAAAATACAATAAAAAATAAAATTATCAGGATAAAAAACATTAAAACCAAACAACTTTTGATGATTTTACTGAAAAAAAAAAAAAAAGGAAAGGAAATTAAGTTGTAATAACTTAAATACTATTGATTCATTCACCTCCAAAAATAATTTTAAAACCCAAATGCCCCAGGTCTTGCTTTATATAGTAATACATCCTTAATGTCTTCTAAACTTGTGCAATTAGCCCATAAGATTATAAATCTCATAATGAGTGCTTTGCCCATAAGCACAACCATCTTTTTTTTTTTTTTTGAGAATGAGTCAGAGTGAGAGAGAGAAAGAGAGAGAGAGACGGAGAGGGGCAGAGGGAGAGGGAGAGAGAGAATCCCAAGCAGGTTCCATGCCCAGCGCAGAACCCAGTGCTGGGCTTGACTTCACAACCCTGAGATCATGACCTGAGCTAATAATGAGTTGGATGTTCAACTATCTGAGCCACTAGGCACCACACCACAACTGTCTTTTCTTTTTTTTTTTTAAGGTTTTATTTATTTACCTGTTAGAGCACAAGCAGGGGGAGCAGCAGGCAGAGGGAGAAGCAGGCTTCTTGCTGAGCAAGGAGCCTGATGCAGGACTTGATCCCAGCACTCTGGGATCACAACCCAAGTCAAAGGTAGATGCTTAACCAACTGGGCCACCCAGGCATCCCATCTACCACAACAATCTTTTTTTTTTTTTTTTTTAAGATTTTATTTATTTATTTTTCAGAGACAGAGGGAGAGAAAGTGAGCGAGTGCAGGCAGGCAGAGAGGCAGAGGGAGAAGCAGACTCCCTGCCAAGCAAAGAGTCTGATGTGGGGCTCGATCCCAGGATCCTGGGATCGTGACCTGAGCCGAAGGCAGCTGCTTAACCAACTGAGCCACGCAGGCGTCCCTACCACAACCATCTTAATAACAAAGTCTATGTATGGAATTTGGAATTCTGGCAATAACAATGATAATCCATGTCTAAGGTTTCTACTCACATCTCTCTGGATCTTAAAAACAAATGGAATGAAAAGAAAGTTTTAATTTATTAACATGAAAGAAAAAAAGACCCTAGTTAGACATTATCTCACAGTGTGATTTACAGTATTGTTTGTCATTTTTAAGTTTTAAAGCAATACAATCATAGTAAAAGTATAGGTACAGGGTATCTTTAAGGACAGAATTCTCAATGTATATTAAAAAATCCCAAGATCTTAAGTATATGCACATACATACCCACATACACATGCACGTATATACATGAAGGCCCTTACCATTATGTGAGTCTTTGCTTTTCCCTTCTGAATTATGAAGGTACCTCCCATCCCTACAGGTTTATCTCCATAATGTTTTTCAAGAGTCTGTCTCATACATGTCACAAAGTTAAGTTTTCCAGTTCTTCTTTTTGCTTTCACCTCAATGACCTAGAGAGGACATAAATATGCATACCATTGTCCTAAGTTGCAAAACTTTATGTGAATAACTATCAAAGTGAAACACATAGTCTAATGCCATAAAGCAAATATTCACCTGTTTGCTTAGAGCACCCACACAGGAGTTTAGCGAGATATCTCAATCCTGTCTTGGTCAATGATATATATTATATACATATAAATATATATATAGTAAATTATTATTCACTCTAATAAGTCTTATTTATGCTTTCTTGGACAGAGAGAGTTACAGCAAAAGTCCTCAACTGAGCTCTAGAGATTCTTACCTTTATATGTCAAGGTGGTAAATGGTTGAGAATTCCTGGCTTAAAGGGGTTAGTTAACCTTTGGTAATTCAGAGGGGAGGAGACAGTGATTGCATTTTCTCTCTTCCCTTAAAACTCTCGATTTGTATTACTTCCACTTAATTAGGTCTTTTTTTTTTTTTTAAGAAGGCTCCACACCCTGCATGGAGGCTGTCTGAAGACTTGAACTCACAACCCTGAGATTGAGTCTGAGCTGAGATGAAGAATCAGATGCTTAATCAACTGAGCCACCCACCACACACTCCTTAATCAGGCCTTTAAAAGTCATTACTTTGTTTTTCAAAGTAGCTAAAGTAGCTACCTTTATTTAAAAATCTGAGAGTGCTCACAACTGCTAACACTGTAATCATCTTTTTGTGTTCTACAGGAAGTAAATATGAAGTGAAGCATTAATTTTCCTTCCCACCTCCTTGCTATAATATTTTGCTACCACCACTTCTGTCTAGATCAACCAACATCTGATCCACCAGGAATGAACAAATTTCTTCTAGACTAACTGCAGGTAGGCACTATCTATTTATTTCAACTGAATGGCTCATGTATTCTACTCACTCCACACATGAATATTGTTAACCTTTTATTCCTCAGAAAAAAAGGTACTGCTCACTAAGTTTTTTGTTTGTTTGTTTGCTTACTGAGTATTCTTAACCTCAGTTTTATTTATTTATTTTAAAAGATTTACTTATTTATTTGACAGACAGAGATCACAAGTAGGCAGAGAGGCAGGTGGAGAGAAAGGGGGAAGCAGGCTCCCTGCTGAGCAGAGAGCCTGATGTGGGGCTTGATCCCAGGATCCTGGGATCTTGACCTGAGCTGAAGGCAAAGACTTTAACCCACTGAGCCACCCAGGCGCCCCTTAACCTCAGTTTTAAATAAGACTTTCTCCTTGCCTATAAGTACCATAGTAATCTTTTATAACTGGGTTATTTAAAGAAATCTGACATAGCTAGTTTTGACTTTTCTTAAGAAAACCATATTTGTGGCAATGAAAGTCCAACTTTTTAGCTGAGAATTTTTGGAGAATACTGTGTCTTTGTAAACAAAAAAATCACCTTTCCAGGTTGACCCTCACTGGCAAAAAGATTAGCCAGTAATGCACACCCAAAATCATGGTATTTCTCACTGTATTTCTTTAGGAGGCACCCTCCATCTGCAGGGTTAACACGGGCAAAGTAACTTCCATTCACTGGAGGTTTGTGTTCACTTTCTGTTTGAATGACTGGCATAAACTAAAAATAAAAGTAAATAAGAAAAGTAAATTAGTTAACCCTGAGATCAATATGCAAAGAGAATATTTGAGTAACATAACGAAGTATCTTTATTCTCGACTTAAGATATTTTATTTTCAGGACCTAGTAAGAAAACATGAAGTATGAAATATTTAATTTGAGATTCAAAATGTTAAAGATTTACAAACATCCAAAAAATTGAAAAAATATTCTGTAAAGTGTTTACAGTATTTCTTACAGTGTTTCTATAACATTGTAAACTGTGCTTTAAAATGACTTTAGATTAAAAAGTTTTTTTCTATATTGAACAGGGTAAATTATTTTAATCTTTCTACAAAAGAACTTATAAGACTACTGACTAATGGTCACTTCTGAAGAGGTGAAGGAATGGGCAGACTGAAGAGGTCCTTCACTCTTCTATTTAAGAGATGTGAAGAAACAGTGACGCTTTTACGTTATAAATATACTAACATACACAGAAATAGATAGTACCTTTCATAGGTAATCATCATACCATGGGGTAGGTCCTTACTATTTAGTCCGAAAGAGGGAATTAATGAGATTATTAATTATTCCATTCATCTTCTGATTAAAAGCTGTTCTTATATCAAAGGGAAAGATTTATAGTGAAGCTAGGAATTCTCTGATGTGTAAGAATTAAAATCTTTCACAATCCATGGTCCTCAGCAGACCACATTAGGACTTCACACTCATCTGAGTGCAGACCCCAAGAAAATCTGAAATTAGAGGTCTGTGCTCCATAACAGTTAGAGCTTGTGCTATAGTCCAAATCTGTATCAAACAATATCAAATCTGTGAAGAAAGGTAACATCGATAATTTTTAGTTCATTCAGAAAGCAGACTTTCTGATAGGGGTATGAAAGAAAAAAAGATAAGTCAACTGTCAAATCAGTAAAATAAAATAAAATAATTAAATGTATGCTGACCTCACAGTTGAACCCAAGAGTCTGAAATGGGCCTGCTCCTGCTCCAAGAATAAAAGCTCCAGGAAGCTTGATTTCTTTTGCAATCTTATTTATATCATAAACCTAAACAAGAAGAAAAAATATTATTTAAATGATAACTCATACAGCTCTCTTGGTTTATGTTTTTTGACTGAGTCTATTAACACCTCCTTGCCATATTGGTCCATGGATCTTCTAATAATAAGAGGAATCAACCCAGTTCTTTTAATCTTCATGTGAATGTGAAGAGAAAAAGTACACTTACTTTTTCTTTTTTTACAAGAGGCAATAAGTAAGGCACACCTCCTACTTCTGCAATTCTAGTTTTCCCACAGATGCCTAAAAAAAAAAGTCATCTTAAAAACAGGTATACATCTAACTTAAGTATAAAATGCCAAAAGGCACTAATTTAATTTATTAAGAGTAGGTAACTTTTCCGTTCTCAGTTTTACAAGTAGCAGGGGATGGATGATGAAAATAGCTATGATCCCTATCCTATTCTAACTACTTATGTTTCCAGTATTGTCATAACCAAGCATGACTTGATATAGTTGGTAGCATAAAGGAAACAGAAAGTTGGTAACAGAGCAAGGCTAGAATTGAAGCCGAAGTTTGGATTGTATGAGATTTCTAGAATTAGTCTGTAATGACTTATTCCTTTAAAGATCTGTGCTTTTGGTTTTGGGACTTGGTTAAAATTGTATTTTAATATAGAATATTTTGCTCTGTTAGAGTTATTAGTTCCTTAAGAAATCCATACTAGGAAATCAAAGTTGTTTGTTCCCAAGGTTGTTTATAGAAATCCAAGTAATTAGAGATAACTTCAGATGCTGTTAACTTTCTACTTACATTTTTATTTTTATTTTTTTTTAAGATTTTATTTATTTATTTGACAGAGAGATCACAAGTAGGCAGAGAGGCAGGCAGAGAGAGAGAGGAGGAAGCAGGCTCCCCGCTGAGCAGAGAGCCCGACGTGGGACTCGATCCCAGGACCCTGAGATCATGACCCGAGCCAAAGGCAGCGGCCCAACCCACTGAGCCACCCAGGCGCCCTCTACTTACATTTTTAATTAACATCATAGGTACAGCTAAAACACAATCTGGGAAAGGCCCATTCTTTTATTTTTTTTCCAAATGTAGAGAGAGAATTAATTATCTTTTGTTTGGGTAAAAGTAGTCTTGTCAGTTTCACATTAACATCACAAAGTAAAGTAGATATAATTGCTCTATTTCTTCAGTTATGCAGAGGGCAAATGTCCAAAATTTTTACAGATCCCACTTATAATTAGGGATTTTAGAAATGTCTTCTGTGGTATCAGGAGAAATTACTCATGGATAAGAATCTTTCTCATGAGTGATAGTAATGTTGAAGTTATCTTTTTGTTTTTGTTTTAAAATTTTAAGTAGGCTCCACCCCCAATGTGGGGCTTGAACTCATGACACAGAGACGAAGAGTCATATGTTTTATGAAGTAAGCTGGCCAGATGCCCCCAGTAATGTTGAAGCCGAAGGAAACCATTAGGGGACTATTTTAGTAGTCTAGGGAACATACAAGTAATGAGCTAAAAATGGTTGGCTGTAGAGATGGAGAAGAGGAAATTAAGAAAAAGAACAAGGGAGAATAGACAACTACGGTGAAGGAATGAGTTAAATTTTAGATATCCTTAGTATATTAGGCAGAGATATCCTGTAGACGGCTGGAATTACTGATCCATAGCTAAGAAAAAGAGAGACCAAGGTGAGATGTGCAGATTTCAAGTTCTTGTATCCAAGTAGTAATTTAAAACCACAGGAGTGGATGGAAAACTGCGGAGAGATTGTATAGAATAAGAGGCTAAGGGGGCGCCTGGGTGGCTCAGTGGGTTAAGCCGCTGCCTTCGGCTCAGGTCATGATCTCAGGGTCCTGGGATCGAGTCTCGCATCGGGCTCTCTGCTCAGCAGGGAGCCTGCTTCCCTTCCTCTCTCTCTGCCTGTCTCTCCATCTACTTGTGATTTCTCTCTGTCAAATAAATAAATAAATAAATCTAAAAAAAGAAGAGGCTAAGGAATGGATTCTAGAAAATGTCAGGATTTAAGAGCCTGCCAGAAAGAGAAAGGAGCTAGACAAAATAAGGAAGAAAGAATATGGAAGTAGGAAAGATACCAAGGAAGAAAAGGCAAAAGAACCAAGGAGGGGGAGAGAAAATGTCAGGCAACAGCCACCAGATACTATGAAACATGTGAGAGATCAGAAAATACTAGTGAACATACCAAAGTCACTGGTGACTTCAGTAAGCCCTGAATGTAGAAAGTACCTAACTACATTTGTGAAAGATCATTCATATATAAACATACATATCTAGGTTCCTTAGTGTTTTAATTTAAAGGCTTACAAATTATTGACTAGAAAATTCTTTGGATGACAGAATTAACGTTAGCCATTTTCTCTTTTCCTTGTATTCTTCTGTGTTTTCTGATTTTACATTTTATTTTAACTAATTAATTACTTATGTAGTGGAGAGAATAGATTACTTTTATAATTGGAAGAAGCATGGCTATAAAAAAGCACTATGCTAAATGCTTTCAAGGTACAAAGCAAAAGGGCACCTGGGTGGCTCAGTTGTTAAGCGTGATCCCAGGGTCCTGGGATCAAGCCCTGGACCTGCTCAGCAGGAAGCCTACTTCTCCCTCTCCCGCTCCCCCTGCTTGTGTTCCCCCTCTTGCTGTATCTCTCCTCTGTCAAATAAATAAAATCTTTAAAAAAAAAAGATACAAAGAGAATTTGTCATCTGGAACACAAAACTTCTAGCATTTACAGGTAGATTTAAAATCAAAGACTGTTTAAACTGGAAAGACCAAAAGGAACATAAAAGCCAAATCTCTCCATCTTAATATATCTGAGGCCCAAATACATTAGTTGGCTTAACTAGGGTAATGAAATTGGTACGTGGCAGACAAAGAAGCAGAGTCCAGGACTTCTGTACAAAACTACTTTTTAACAAAGATGTCAGTTACATAATCAAAGAGGGAGTAGTGTGAGTGTTTATCTCAAATCGCTCATCACAGTAGGGTATAATGGGAGAAGGTCAGACTTTCAAAACAGACCTTAATTTTTTTTTTTTAAGATTTTATTTATTCATTTGACAGACAGAGATCACAAGTAGGCAGAAAGGCAAGCAGAGAGAGAGGAGGAAGCAGGCTCCCCGCTGAGCAGAGAGCCTGATATGGGGCTGGATTCCAGGACCCTGGGATCATGACCTGAGCTGAAGGCAGAGGCTTTAACTCACTGAGCCACCCAGGTGCCCCCTTTTTTTTTAATAAAGATTTTATTTAGGGGCACCTGGGTGGCTCAGTGGGTTAAGCCTCTGCCTTTGGCTCAGGTCATGATCCCAGCGTCCTGGGATGGAGTCCCACATCAGGGTCCTTGCTCAGCAGGGAGCCTGCTTCTCCCTCTGCCTCTGCTTGTGCTCACTCTCTCTGACAAATAAATAAATAAAATCTTAAAAAAAAAAAAGATTTTATTTATTTGACAGACAGAGATCACAAGTAGCAGAGAGGCAGGCAGAGAAAGATGGAGAAGCAGGCTCCCCACTGAGCAGAGAGCCCAGGCGCCCAAAACAGACCTTAATTTTAATCCAGTTTATGATTACTACTGAGTTTGCTTAGCCTCTCTAAGCTTTTCATCTATAGACTGGGGCTAGTCTTGACCTTGCAGGATTACTGTCAAAATTAATATATCAAATATAGGTTTCCATTATCATACAAATTATATTTACTTAACCAATATTAATATCCCTTCTTACTTTAAACATTGGCTGGATGATCACTTGATAAATAAGTATTTCACAGATGATTCAAATACAAGGCTTTTTTTTTTTTTAAATAAAGGTTTTATTTATTTATTTGATAGACAGAGATCCCAGGTAGTCAGAGAGGCAGGGAGAGAGAGAGAGAGGGAAGCAGGCTCCCTTCAGGGAGCCTGATGCAGGCTGAGATGGGGCTCGATCCCAGGACCCTGAAATCACGACTCCAGGACTCTGAGATCATGACCTGAGCTGAAGGCAGAGACTTAACCCACTGACCCACCCAGGTGCCCCAAATACAAGGCTTTTAAGATCCCTGCTGGTATTGAATAAATAAATAAAAACATAAAAATTTATGTTTTTATAAACAGTCACTTCAACAGTTAAAAACAAAACTGTCACGTGGGGGCGCCTGGGTGGCTCAGTGTGTTAAGCCTCTGCCTTCAGCTCAGGTCATGATCTCAGGGTCCTGAGATCCAGCCCCCACCAGGGTTTCTACTCAGCGGGGAGCCTGCTCCCCCCCCCCACCCTGCCTGCCTCTCTGCCTACTTGTGATCTCTCTGTCTCTCTGTCAAATAAATAAATAAAATCTTTAAAAAAAAAACTGTTGGGGTGCCTGGGTGGCTCAGTAGGTTAAAGCTCTGCCTTCGGCTCAGGTCATGATCCCAGGGTTTTGGGATGGAGCCCTGCATTGGACTCTCTGCTCATCAGGGAGCCTGCTTTCTCCTCTCTCTCTGCCTGCTTCTCTGCCTACTTGTCTGTCCAATTTCTGTCTGTCCAATAAATAAATAAAATCTTTAAAAAAAAACTGTCATGTGATATCAAGGATTCTAGACTATTGAATAGCCATTATATAACCTATGAAAATAATAGAAGTGCATAAAACAATATTTTCCAAAAAGTATAAAATGAAATTTGCTCAATATAAGAAAATAGCACAGAAATTCAGCATAATTTGGTCTACAATTTGGGACAATATCCTTTATTTGTAGATCATTTAAGATGATCCTTCATAATAATTCTGGTTTCAGGAAAAGATTAGGACTGAAAGAAGTGAATTGCAAAAATTGTTTACCTTTTACAGGAAATGTAAATGGCTCCTTAGTCAAATCAGGGCAATCAACCACAGAGACCTGGACATCAGCAAAGTTATCCTTTAGCCCCTTCTGCAGAACTGACAAAGACGAGGGAAAAAAGGTTACTTAACATTAGGTAAAAATTTGCCATCGTATATCAAATCTTCCCTCAACATTTTGGGTATCATACTTCCAATCTAAACATGTATTACTAAAAGTTGGGGGGAGGGGTGTACCTGGCTGGCTCACTCAGTAGATCAAGTGACTCTTGATCTCAGTTCAAGCCCCAGGTTGGACATAGAGTTTACTTAAAAAAAATAAGGGACGGGGGAGTGGTCTTCCTATTGAGTGTAATTAGACATTAGACACACAATTAATCAAATGTATAATAACAGATACCCCCATAAAAATACTACAAATCTGTAGAAATTTAAACCACTGAAGATAAACACTGCACTAAGGTGAGGACTACCTTCCTTTTGGGGACAGAATTCCAAAGACCTATTGAAATGTATATATTTAAATGTTAGAAAGTAAGCAGTTACATGCAACAATTTCATTGACACTTGAAGACAAAATGTTAAGCAAAAGGAGTAAGACACAAGAGAGTATATATAACTTCACCTATATATACTTCAAAATCAGGCAATTAATCTAAGGTGACAGAAGTCAGAACAGTGCTACCTCTTGGGTAGAGATAATGACTGGAAAAGTAAATAAAAGAGTCTTCTGGGATGCTGGAAATATTATATATATATCAGTCTGGATGGTAGTGACATGGGTGTAAACATTTTAAAGTTCATCAAGCTGTACACTTAAGACTAGTGTACGTTAATGGAGATATAACTCAATTAAAAAGGTAAAAAAGCAAACATTTCAAAGTTGTAAATATAGGGGCAATGTACTTCTTTTTCCTTTTTTTTTAGAGAGGAGGAGTGGGGAGGGGGAGAGAGAGAATCTTAAGCAGGCTCCATGCCCAGTGTGGCACCCAACACAGGACTTGATCTCATGACCCTGAGATAATGACCTGAGCCAAAATCAAGAGTTGGACGCCTAACCCACTAAGCCACCCAGGTGCCCCTAGGAGCAATGTACTTCTAAGGGTGATAAGATTCCACAAAAATCTCTTTGAGAGTAGTCAGCCATTAGTTTAGGTTTTATAGAATCAGATTCTCCAAAACATGAAATCATCTTAAATCTAACCATGTAGACATTCCATACCAGATCCTTTATCTATATAAAAACAAAAACCAAGTTGCCTGGAAAATTTCCCTCCCTAAAGACTCCACACTTATGAACAGATTAAGTAAGATTTCAGCATATGGAAGTATAATAAAATCTATTTTTTATCAATTTCAAAGAGACCAAACTTTTGCTATAGGATTTTCTGTAAAACTAAAAATAAATTTTAAGCCAAAAAACTCAGATTCCATTTCTATTTTGTACTGAATATATCCTATACATATAGAAGACACATAAAACACAAACATTCAAGAGGAGATAGATGTAGAAAGGCCCTCAAAGAAATGATTCCTGGCTATCCCAGCATACCAGGGAAGACAGAAAAGAAATACAGGCAAAGAATACTAGTGATATAGGTTGTTTACCAGCTGCCACCTAAAAAGGAAGGTCAGAGAAGAAAGCCACAACCAAGCAAACCCGAGTACACTTCTTGACTTCAGCCTTATCAGGAAGACAGCCAGACCATCAGGATGGGTGCACTGAAAAGGGAGGGTTCTGTAGGTATCATCAGAACCTAAAGGCTGTCAAATAAATGTTAGCTTTCTGACAGGCTATATAGTTTTGGGTTAGTACTATTCCTCAGTTCATTTCATGTTCCTATTTTTCTTTTCTTTTTCTTATCTATCACCCCTCCTAATTAATCTTGTGAAGCTGCCTTAAATTCTTATTTGAATAAGGGGAAATGTATAAATACACGCAGAGAAATCTAAGCAAGTTCATTGGCAGTCTATCATATCAGGAGAAGGGGAAATAGTAGCAATATTAGGAACATGATTAACATACCACAGAAGTTTATATATTTAAAGAATATTGTAACTGGTAAAAAGTTAAAATTGTATCACACATACTTAAAGCTCAGATTATTGTATTCATTTTCACACTGTAAAGTTAGTATCTTAACAAGAATCTTCAAATGGGTGAGTTTAGTTTTTTTGGGGGAGGTCATAATATTGGACTCTCAATAAATATAGTATGAAGAGGGGTGCCTGCGTGGCTCCAGTCGTTGGGCATCTGACTCTTGGTTATGGTTCAGGTCAGGGTCTCATGGGTCATGGGACAAAGCCTGAAGCTCAGCGCCACTCGGGGCAGAGTCTGCCTGGGATTCTTTCCCTCTTCCTCTCCCTCTCCACCTGCCCCTCCACCTGCTCCTCCACTTGCTCATGCTTTCTCTTTTTCTCACTTTCTCCCTGAAATAAATAGATCTTAAAAAAAAAAAAAAAGTACAAAGAGATATCGAAAAGGAAAATGAGGGAGAGGGAGAAGCAGACTCCCTGCTGAGCAGGGAGCCAAATGCGGGGCTCTATCCTGGGATCATGAGCTGAGCTGAAGGCAGATGCTTGACTGACCAGCCACTCAGGCACCCCAGGAAAATGAGTTCTACATTGGAAATATTATTGCATAAATCATACCTTAGAATATTTTTATTTTTTAAGTTTTTCCTTAGAATAATTAAAAAAACTCAAAGTTATTAGTGTACTTACCTCCAGCAAGCTCCTCGAGACTTGGCACATGAAAAGAATACTCAGCACAAGCCATTTCTTTCTTCTTTAGGTATGAGGATATACACACGAAGCTATGGTAGGCTAATGATCACAAGAGTTCACCGTGCATGAAGAGTGTTGCTCTGGAAAGGAACACAAGAGTTCAGTTTTATAAAAAGGGCAAAGGGCATTTATATTTCTTTCCTCACAGAAAGGCAACCACAGTTCCCAGTATTTAACATTCCAAGTGAGAAATGCCCAAGTATCCTTTTTTAATACTGATACTTTAAAGTCAACACTTAAAATAGACAAAAGGAAATGCCAAACCAAGAAGGCACAGGATTCATTTTCTTTAGTCATATATGTGGCTCAAACATGCAGTTTACTAATGGTTGGTTTAAGAAACACAGGTCCTGAAGCAAAAAGTAGTTTCTAAGGTTTGTAAGTAACTGTTTAAATGGTTGTAGCTAACAGTATAGGACGCTCAAGTAATTCTCTCAGATAATTTGTGTTTTTTAGTTTGTATTTGATAGGCTAAAACTTAAACAAGCTTCTTAGGCTATCACTTCTACAAAAGAAAATTTAAATTACTAAGAGAAATGCAAACTTCTACAAATGAGCAGCTATTGAAATTCAAATAATTACTTTTACTTAAAAATAAATAAAAATACTTTCTTGGTAAGCAGCTTTAATGTTCCATCATTCTGATGACCTAACCAATTATAGTTTGATGTTTTAAAAATATATGCTAAGCAGGGGCACCTGGGTGGCTCAGTGGGTTAAAGCCTCTGTCTTTGGCTCAGGTCATGATCACAGCATCCAGGATGGAGCCCTGCATCCGGCTCCCTGCCGAGCAGGAAGCTCCCCACCCCCGCTCCGCCCCTGCCCCCCATGCCTGCCTCTCTGCCTATTTGTGATCTCTGTCAAACAAATAAATAAAATCTTAAAATATATATATATGCTAAGCATATTTTACAATAGGTAGGCAAAGATCCACAGAGATTAGTATCTTACCTTAAGTGTTCAGGTGATAAGCTGTGCAAGCAGAGGGAAGTAAATAAAATGAAGGAAACAAAAAAAAACTCAACCAAAAGTAATGTGGGCAGGGAATCTCAGCCAGTTGCAACAAAGAATGCAAGCAAAACTCTTAAGAGTGTTTCTAAGAGCACTATTCAGATTATCATTAAAATTGTTAATGGAACACCTCATTAATTATTAATCTCAACAGTCTCTGCTACAAGCTTTCTTAGTAAGTAAAAGGTGGTCTTTCAATATCACTTTGAAAATCCCACCTGCCCCCATTTTTAAAAAAAATTTTCCAACGATTCTCAGGTTTCTTAGAAACTGGGTTTCTGATTTTTGTTTTGTTTTAAGATCTTATTTATTTGACAGAGAGAGAGAGAGAGAAAGAAAGAACACATAAGCAGAGGGAGCAGCAGGCAGAGGGAGAAACATGCTCCCTGCTGAGAAAGGAGACCTATGTGAGACTCTATCCCAGAACGCTGGGATCATAACCTGAGGTGTTTAAAAACACCTTAGTTTAAGAACCTAAAACTGACTGAGCCACCAGGCATCCCTGGGTTTCTGCTTTTGATAATTTCAAACAATACATCCTCCACAAACATGCAAATCTCATACATTTAGGACTTAACATTTACATAAGTACTTCATCAAATACCAACTTTTATTAACCTTAAAATACATTATACGCATAATCTAGTCTCCCAAATAAAATCTCAACTGTTGATAATGGGCCCAAAGTCCTATATAATCATATTCCAATGATTTCAAGCATATTTTTCAGTTGAACATCTATAATTGTTCAGGAATGAAACATTTTAACTTTTTTTTTTTTTAATTAATTTCAGATGGACAGAAAATACATATAAATATTTCTGTATACTCTTCACATAGACTTTCCAAATGTTAATATCTTATATTTTCTTTATCAAAAAGTACTAATTAAGAACATGTCAGGGCTCCTGGGTGGTTCAGTGTTAAGCAGCTGCCTTTGGCTCAGGTCATAATCCTGGGGTCCTGGGATTAAGCTCCACATTGGGCTCCCCCTCCTCTGCAGAGGGCCTGCTTCTCCCTTTCCCTCTGCTGCTCCCCCTGGCTGTGCTTTCTCTATGTGTGAAATAAATAAATAAAATCTTAAAAAAAAAAAAAAAGAACATGTCAAAATCTGCTCAATAGTCTATTTATAATGAGGAAAATAAAGCACTCTAGCTATTTCTGTTTATAGTAGGAATAATAAAGGCAAGTTTAAATTCAAATACAATCCTAATTTTACACGCTTTGCTGTCTTTAAAAGGTCAGATTTTTTTGTTTGTTTCCTTTCCCCACCAAAATAAAAACAAAGTCCAACCCCCGGGGAGGATACAGTTGAATAACTGGTTTGGAAATGTAGCACTTCAGGCAAGCCAACAGCCCAGCAGGCACTGTGGTAATGTGTATATAAATGTGTTTATGTGGGAGAGAGGAGGGGAGGTTGGAGCTGGAATGATGAGAGAAGGGGGTTAGAAAGGTTCTAATATAAACTCAGGTGTGGCTCTAGGAGGACAGTTTTGGGCCATAGGAAGCACAGGATGTTTACCCTCCAGATTCCATTGCTGGGAGTCAGTAACCCAGAGGGAGGGTCTAGACAAGGGAATAAAAGGGGAGGTAGTTGGATAAGTGGAGCTGCAGAGACAGTGCCCAACAGGGTAGACCAACTCTAGCAACCAAGCCGATAACTATTTATTGACAGCTTGCTGGTCAAAATAACAGGTACCATGTTAGGCACTTGACAATCTCGCAGAACCTCTCACACCAAATAGATACTATAAATCTCATTTTTCAAAAGAGGAATAGGCTAGAGAGAATATATTAATTACTTGAGATCACTCAGCTATTAAAATGGCAGAAATAACTCAAAACCAAATGTAGCCCACTGTAAAGCCAGAAATGCTCACATTCTACCATGTGGGTTAACCTGTGCTTGAATGACACATTTCAGCTCCTCGAAGGAAGAATCTGTACAGAGCCATCTTACAGCACTCAGAGTTATCCTCTGTTTGCTTTGTTTCCTCCACCTAGTCCATGATTTCTGAAGATAGGGCTGTGGTTCTGTCTTCCAAGTGCCTTCCTAGTGGGCACCAGTTCAGCCATAGTTATTCATTGAATATTCACGGTATTGCAGACTCATAAGGCTCTGGGATAGGGTTGGCCTCAGGGGTGTGCAACTAGTACAATGACACAGGACCATGTGCTCAGAATGGCACTGGTTTTATGCTCTGTTTTCACCAGCCTGAAATTCTTAGCCTTTTATTTGAGATTTTAAGGCCAATAGACAATGGAGCCTGTGCAGGATCAGAGGCCAGAGGGGCAAGGTGCATGTCCACCATTATTCCTTGCTACCTCATTCACATAAAGCATTTATAAAACCCCATGAGTGCAGAAATCTGGTGGACCCACCATCTGTGGGAATTCTGTGAGACTCCAAGTCCCAGGATTCCATAGTGTTGGTAGAATGAGCATACGTCAAGAAGTAAAAAAAAAAAAAAAAAAAGTATAGGTAAGTTAGTTTTGGGCAGTTTCCACGTTCTAGCAAGAACAAAATTACATGTCTGTGTGAGCTACAAAATATGAATTGTGAAATTTCACCCATTCTGCCTGCAAGTTAGTTCTTACATTTGTACTTAAAACTGGCATTGCATGCTATACGAAGTAAAATTCATGCTAACAATTTATATTTAAAAATTTTCTTTACTTTGACATTAAACAGCAAATTTCTATTAATAATAATAATAACGCTATTAACATGCTATTATAACTGACAATAGAAAGTTAAAACACCATGACAAGTCAAAGGAGATAATACAGAAGAAAGGAGACCCACTTATATTTTAGTACTTTTAGTGGCGCTTCCCCCTGCTTTTTGAACAAGGGACCCTGCATTTCATCTCCTCTGAGCCTCACAAATTACATAGCCAGGCCTGCTCCCACACAGGGCAGCAAGACATGTCCTACCTGTCCTGGAGCTTCCAGGTGTTTTGTAGGCTGTGGAGATGCCTAGAGGATTAGATTTTATGCCTGGAATTTTTCAATATTTAGAGCGAAACTGAGTAAGGCGATCAGATTACCTTCAAGGTCTGTTGAATCCTGGGATGACACTAAGTACACAGGACTAGGCAGCTTTACAGGTGTGTCACAGGATCCAAGAGGGTTGAAAGTGGACACATCAAACCAGCTCAATCCTTTTTGGAACTCCCTTAAGGGGGAAAAAACCACCCAAACTAAACTAGTTTAGACGGTTGCAACACTCAGTAGCCGTTCCGGAGGCTAAGGAGTCAAATCGCAGAAGAAAGAGAGAGAGAGAGACAGAGAGAGAGAGATGTTAACTAAGTCCTGGACACTGACCCTCAGTCTGGAGGGCAAGAGGGAGCTAACGAAACAGGTCCAAAGTTGGAGAGGGGAATGGGGTGTGCTATGGAGTAACACCAGCTTCCAGAACAAAGGTCACGCATTTGGAGTCACGGTCAAAGCACAAGCCCGTCAGTTTCATACCGTTTCACTATTTTTGAAGGCAAAAGCAGGCATGACAAAACACAGCCGGCACCACACTCACCGCCACGCACGCGCCCCCGAAGTCTTTAGAAAACCCGAAGACAGTTCACCAAATGAGAGACACCGCAAACAGCCGAGCGGCTGACTCCTCTCAGCTCACATCCGCCCGGTTTAGTTGGCCCCACAATTTATTCTTGTCATCAGCGGATACGTTTACCCGTTAGGTTAACGAAATCCGCACCTGAATCCTGATTTTGTCTGTCAACCCCGCCTCCTCCGCTTTTGGGCGTTCAGGCACAGCCCACCGCCCCACCCCTCGCGGTTGTCAAAATGGCGCCCTTTCCTCGTGGCGTCCGACTGTTCTCGCGAGATTTCGCTCCCACTAGTAGCTGGGTCGCGGAAGAATCCCTCTTTTCGTTCCGCGAGGTTGTGGAGGTGAGCAGTGGTAGGCTGTGGGGGCACTGAGGTTTGGCGTGCAGACCTCCAGGGCCTGCGTTGCGGGGTGCGAGTGCGCCACAGAGCCCCTGAGTGGGCCGGCAGTTTTGGTGCAAGCCATTTGCGAACCTGGGTGGGTAGGAATAAGGTAGGATTGGGCCTGGTGAGCGAGAGGAGCTGGCTTTTCCCGGGATCCCCGCGTTGCTCGGGAGGCTCGAGCCGCGGAAAGCAGGCCCCGAGGGCGGAAGGCTTCGTGGCTGCGCTGTGTGGCCCGCGCCTCCGCGTTCATGGACGTGCTGCCGTGTGTCTGGATGCAGATGTTAAAATTAGGCGTTACGGACAAGTACACGTTTTGTGATTTTTTTCCTAAGTGCGAGGTGACCATTTCTGACGCCTTCCGTGCAGGAGGTGAGGTAGGTGCTTCCTGGACACACGCAATTGCCCCAAGGTCAGGCATACCAAGAGGTTGGAGGGATTGTTAGCACTGCGAAAGCGTGCCGCCTCGCCGCTGGGCCTCCCGCCGGATCTTGGGATGTAGAAGTACGCTGGTTAGGAATGCTTTCTGCAGGGTTTCCGGAAAAGCGGTTTTTTTGAGTTAACTCCACTGTGCTGTAATAACCTAACCTTTTGGTATAATAGCAGTGCCGTTGGACCCAATTTTTGTTAAATTTCGTTTTTGAGCAGTTATTTCTGAATACTTAGGTTTTCGTGTTTTAAAAAAACAACATACCGTGAAATTACCACGAGTCCATCGGACATTTTGCAGATCTCTTAAGATCTTCCTGACCTTTTTGATTTCTTGTATTTGAGCTATTTTGTCATTTTATCCTAGGATTGCTTTCTTCACTATGTTGTCATTCACAAGTATACTAAAGACAACACAGAAACGGAAGAATGTTGGTAGCCCTGTAAGGGAGATGAAGTAGTAAAATAGACTTCTTTTTTTGCCCCCTATTGTCGGATTTTCCAGTGAGATTATAAAAAGACAAAGGGCACCATTGTGTGGTCTGTTAGCCTTTCATTGAAAAGTGAGAATTCATAATTTGTTAGTACTCATAATAGCAAGGAGGTAATATGCCAAGGAAGAGGTTTTAACGAGTGACTTTGATGAATGAGAAGAGGCTGTAAATGGAAATCCAGTAGTTTGGATTGACCTAGTAAATGCTGATTATTTTTCCTGATACAATGAAGCAACACTGCCTTCTGACTTTGTATGTATAAGTTTTTCCAAGGAGTTCCCATCAGCTCTTGAAAAATGGCTTTTGGCCATTAATTGTATGTGAATACTTTTAATTGTATATTGCATAGTTAGTACAATTACATTTTGTATCATGGGAAGATGTTTAACCTTTATTTTTGGAAACGACAGTACTTACTGTTCTGGAATCTTACTCCACTGGATAGATTGAGAAGACAACTGAAAAATGGAAATTGGGAATTCAGTTTCCAGAGTTTAGAATTTGATTTGAAATGGATGATTCTTAACATAAAAATCCTAGGCCTAGTATATGATTTTTGCCTTTATATAAAATGTGACATAATCTGACCACATCCAATTTTGTATTCTTGTTGGCATTGTTCAGAGGAACTACATCACGTTTAC
Source organism: Mustela nigripes (assembly GCF_022355385.1). Lineage (NCBI taxonomy): Eukaryota > Metazoa > Chordata > Mammalia > Carnivora > Mustelidae > Mustela > Mustela nigripes. The sequence continues at coordinate 67,622,984 of NC_081557.1, read as the reverse complement.
TGAATTGTCAGAATTCTGAAGCAAATTACAAGTGGTGAATAAACAATTTGGAGAAGGACTTGGGAGAGTATGTAACGGGAATGAATTTCTCAACTCTATAATGGCATCTAATTCAGCTGTGGAAATTGACAGTGAAAGGTAGGTGCTATTTTAATCAACTCCCACTAGATTTTTACTGCAAAACTGACTAAATTTACTGATAACTTCACTGTATTTTTATTACTGGATAAGTAATAGAGATAATTTTCAAGAATAAGGAAAGAAAAAAATAACTTGTTTTACACAGGTCTTCAGTTTATGTAGTTAACAGTGGGACAGATTCTTAATCCTGGGGAAACAGGAGAGTATTCTCTGGGCCAATTTGGTATCTCTTCCTGGCTAAATCATCCTAATCTTAACAACAGGAAAATAGGTATCAGTGGCGTATCTTGCTTAAAAAATCAGGTTGTTCAGGTAATGCACATTATAATAGTGCTGGCACATGTATATACATGATGGAAATAGCTAGTTAACTGGGAAATCAAATCAGCATTTCTATTGTATTGAAATTAAATGTTTGCTAGGCTACTTTTGTTTTATTTAGAGCAAGCTCTAGCAGTAAACAAGACTGCCTTTGGAAATTAAAATTATTTCTCTTGGAAGGTCATTTTTTGGTAAGTGCTATTGGCAGTATGGCACATGACATTATGGTCCATTTTAGGTGGTCAGAACAAGGTGGTTGGTTTAGTCCTGAGCCCATCTTAAAAATTATCTCGAGCATTTTTTCCTGCTTTTGGTCTGTGGAAGAAAAGTAGCTTATGGTAATAAGCATTTAGTAATATAAAAGTACAATTAATTCTTTCCCCTTTTTTCTAGTGATAACTCTTCTGGTAGCAGCCTATTTAAAACTCAGTGTGTCCCTTACTCACCTAAAAGGGTGCAAAGAAACCGTACTAGAAAGTTTGTTCATTTACCTGAAGTTGCTCAAGCAAGGGATTCATCTAGTGACGACTCTTTCGAACCAAGACCGTTGACTTTAAAAGCTATTTTTGAGAGATTCAAAAACAGAAAACGAAAACGTAAAAAGAAGAAATACAAACCAACAGGAAGACCAAAAGGAAGACCAAAAGGGAGAAAAACCAGTAGACGTTCCCAAATAAATAAGAAACAAGTTCAAGACAAAGGATCTGGGTTCCCATTTTTAGAATCCGAGAGTGCAAGGAAACCATTACCTTGGAGAAAGATTTTAACCTTTGAGGTGAGCCAGTATTTTATATGTGTGGATACTCATAGCTGAAATGTCTGAAATGACTTGTTGGCCACTTTGAGAATTTAGATATGGCTGGAGGAACATGGATGGAATCTGTAACTTTGATAATACTCTTCTGTACACTTACTGCCACTTCAGGACCAGTCTATCCTTTTGCACAGACTTCACCTGGGTGTATTCAGTGAATGTATCCATTTATGAGGTGCTTCAAGGCTGTTGATACAAAATCCCTTGATCTCACCAGGTCTTTAAATATCATCCCTAAAACTCTAGTGATTCCCAGTTTTACAGTAACCTAAGTCAAGCCCATCCATATCTTCTATGTGTAGTGGCTTCCGTGGAGGCCGTTTTCTTTCAGGTACTGAATATTTGATTTTGACAGAATTGCCTGACAAATAACATTTTTAGCATTAGACTCTCAAATACTTGAGTTAAATGATTGCGTAATTTATAAACTTTGCTCTAGAATGGGTGGTTTGAAAGAATACTGATCTTTTATGTTTAAAGCTGATTATATGAACATGGGATTTGTTTCTCTTTGTATTTAAAAATGTCTTTAGAAATCCCCAGACAATACAAGATATGTGCTGAGTTTTTCTTGGTATACCAACTTAGGTAAATTTGATAGCGTGCTAGGTAGATAGTGGATTCCTCTTGGAGCTAGCATCGGGTATATGTGATCCATATACAGCAGAGAGTAATTCAAGACCGCTTAAGAGTTTGGTAAAGGGATCCTTTCCATTTTGGAACATAAGGCATCTGCTAACTCATGGAAGAAAATTCTGCATTTTGTAACATCATTACATGAAGTGTTTCTGATATTTAGCAAGCAGTGGCAAGAGGATTTTTCAACTACCTTGAAAAACTGAAGTATGAATACTACCTCAAGGAATCCTTGAAACAAATGAATGTTGGTGAAGATTTAGAAAAAGAAGATTTTGATAGTCGTAGATACAAATACTTGGATGATGATGGAGCTCTGTCGCCTATTGAAGAGTCAGAGTGAGTTTAATCATGTGACATAATTTTGGTCCTAGGGTCTTTTGTTTTGTTGTTTTTTGGGGGGGGGATTTTATATATTTGATAGAGATCACAGGCAGGCAGAAAGGAGAAGCAGGCTTCCTGCTGAGCGGGCTCAATTTAGGACCCTGAGACCACGACCTGAGCCACCCAGGTGCTCCTTGGTCCTAGATTTTATCAAATTAAATGTTTTTAAATTTTGGTGTTACTTGTTACATGTTATGTTATGGTGTTACAAGTAACCTGTTACATGTTGTTTGTTATGTTACTTATAAGTGTTACTTGTTACATATTAATGTTATGGATTTGTTTATACATTAACATTAATGGGGAGGTACAGATACAATAAGCCATCTGGGTTGTAGTTGAGCTTTGAGCTTGGCACATGAGGCATCCATTTTGGGATGTCCTACATGACAACATAATTTTTCTCCTTACTAACTAATACTGCTATTTTAGTTGTAGATCATGACAGTATATTACTGATAGGGTCTGGATGATTTTGTCGTCTGAGAGTATGTTTTAATGTTACAGAACAGAGGATGGGTCTGCAACAAATGTTGAACAAAATGGCGAATGTGATATCAAATTGGTGGTAAGTGACATTTTTGTCCCATTTGATTTTCGGAGGATAAGCAGTTATTCAGGAAGAATTTAATCCACTAGTTTACTGTCTTAGATTCTGAATTTAATTTCTGAAAGGTTCAATAGATGTGGTACAGGAAATTTAAGAATAAAAATAGGAATTATTGGATACTTGATGAGAACATGGGCTTTTCAGAACTGTTAATAAGTGTTTTTTTCCATTTAAATTTTTTATTTTTTATAAACATATATTTTTATCCCCAGGGGTACAGGTCTGTGAATCACCAGGTTTACACACTTCACAGCCCTCACCATAGCACATACCCTCCCCAATGTCCATAACCCCACCCCCCTTCTCCCAACCCCCCTCCCCCTAGCAACCCTCAGTTTGTTTTGTGAGATTAAGAGTCACTTATGGTTTGTCTCCCTCCCAATCCCATCTTGTTTCATTGATTCTTCTCCTACCCAGAACTGTTAATAAGTCTAATGTGCTTGCTGTTAGATGTCTAATTAGGATTTTCTAATGAAAAAAAAAATAAGCCGAATTTGGGTTTTTAACATCATGCCTTAGTCACCAGGTTATTTTAAGTAATCTAGAGTTAAGTAATGTGTGTAATTATTAAAACAATAAAATTTAGTAGTCATTTAATGATTTTTTTTTAATGCAGGACCATAATGAGTTCATTATAAGTTCTCAAGTACCAAAGATGAAGAATGTGTATATAGAACAAGAGGAATGTACTGAAGAAGCTGCTTTGTCTAAAAAGAGAGCATCAAAGTCTAAAAACATTGGACAAGAGTATAGAATGGCCTGAAAAGAGATAGGAATATGAATGTTAAGGTAAATAGAAGAGAGAAAACAGCTTTTCATAGAAAGTAAAGACGATAAATACAAATACATATGTTGGTGTAGTGATAAAAGAGAACCTGCTAAGGAGAGAAGAAAATCTGAACAAGTTAGTGAAACTTCTAAAGAATTACTAGAAAAAATATTTTAAAAAACAGTGAAATTATCACAGAAAATTGAGGCTAGAATAGCAGAAATAATCACTTGAGAAATCATAAACAGAAGATCGATTTTGCCTATACTTATTCATTTCAGGGTAAGCACTTCCAGGTGTTAGTTGTGCATTCAACTCAAGGAAGTACAGAGATTGTAATCCTGAAAAAATCACTAATGATGGACAACCAACCATCCATTCCTCAAGAGTACCCGAAACGATTTTGATGGCTGTTTCACTCAAAAGTGACCTTTAGCTTCAAATGTGTAGTACTCTAATAACTTATTAGTTACCTAGACTCTTTAACTACCAATTTTCATCACTACTGTATATTGCTGATTGTGCCACTAAATGTCTACTATATTTTATGATCGCACTTTTGCTGTTTTTGTTTAGTTTGTGAACAAAGACTTAGACAAAGTGCAAAAAATAAATCCTCTTTTGCAACCCAGAACTCATGGCTCAGTATGAGTTTTGATACAGATAAGAAGGAACAAGATCCGGGGTGCCTGGGTGGCTCAGTGGGTTAAAGCTTTTGCCTTCAGCTCAGGTCATGATCTCAGGGTTCTGGGATCAAGCCCTGCATCGGGCTCTCTGATCAGGGAGCCTGCTTTCCCCTCTCTCTCTCCTTGTGATCTGTCAAATAAATAAAAAATCTTCAAGAAGGAACAAGAGTCCCTAAGACAGATTAAAGTCATAGTGGGGGGGTACTGACAAACCTGAAGGACGATTCCAGGACTGTAAAATTAACTAGAAGCATATAAGGGAAATCTCAGCTGTACTGAATTAGTATTCTAATTTTAATGTTGACATGAAACAAAGATGCCTTGTTTTTTGTAGGCTTTTCACTTGAACACAATGTCTGGGATTAAAGGTACATCTTACACTTTTAGGTGAGTCGATCAGATTTGTTGAAATCTACTTTGTCAGACAGTTCATACCTCCACGGGTTTCATTACTAAAAGACATTTTGCGATTTTACAATTTGATGTTTCAGAAAAACGAATTTTAGTGGTCACACATTTTATAGGGGAAGGTGCAAGCTTCACTTTACTTGCAGGAAAGGGTTTCCATAAACTCTAAGTTAGTTTATATTGAAATAATCAGAATACTGGATATTTCTGTTTCATGCATTTATTTTAAACCAAAGCATAATCTAAAATAAGATATAGGATTTAACAGTGTAATGTTAGAAATGATTAGAGGACACAAGATTACCTAAATCTGAATGATGCAAAGTTTAATTAAAAAGCACCCAATTTGTTTATCTTCCAGTGATTTTCTGAATGGGAACAACAATATAGCCACCTTAATATTTTCCCATATTTTTTTATAAGTGACATCAAATAATGATCGCTCTTAAGATGAGGCAAAAAAATTAAACACTTTGCTGTAATCTGGGGATGTCCTAGACAAAATAAACTGTGATACTGGAGTTTGCTGAAATCAAGACTTAAGTATGGAAATCTTCCTTTGGTGGTTCTCTAGTAGCTATTTTGTACTTACCTTCAGTCTTTGGTCTTTATTCTCAGTATAGACTGACTCCTTCCTGTAAGTATTTTAAAAATCCTTAATGTGTAAAATATGTGGAATGATTTAATTTGTAAATACTTGGCTTTTTGCACACCTTTGAACTCAGAGACTTAGAACAGATCACAGTTCTAATTGTTTTTCCTGTGGAATCTTCCAATTTTAAAATAAACAGTGTTGAGGTCTATCCCGATGGGGCTTTTTCTGTAGACCTACATCGTTGGAAACGCCTCATAGAGTATTTGTGTGGTTTCCTTTATTCACAGAACTATGTGTTAGATCTGTGGGAAAGAACTGCAGGACACTTAACATTACCTGCTAAAACTCTGACCTAATAGTTATGTTTTTTAAATCTTAGGTATTGGTGTATCCCAATAATCTGTACAGTTCTAGGGTGATAGTTTAGGTAAGTTTTCATTGGGGACAGTGTAATCTTTGGGGTACTGTTACAGTTCAGATGATGAATTTAATTGTTCAACTGCTGGATGATACAGACATGAACTAAAACTTAATTCTGACAGAGCTGGTTATAGCTTAAAAAAAACAGTTTGGATACTAATCATATATTTAGGTTTTGGATTTTAATCAAACTTAAAACTGTCCTTAATCTTTTGATGTTTTATCTATAGGGGTGAATATGATTTGAACTCACTCATATTTAGAGGTAGGTGGAAAATCCAGTTTTTGTTGAAATTTATTAAGGATCCAAAAGTTCTGAAAAGTAAGTTGTGAGGTCAGCATACTGTTGTGTGCAGTAGTTATCTGGGTATGCAACAGAAGTATCAAGATCTTGATAGAAATATTTGCCACAATACTTGACAAACTGAAGAGACTGCACGTCTAGGGAGTAACATGAAAATGCCCTCTTCTGTATCTTTATTAAGTAGTTCCTATGGTTCATCCTAATAACATATTTGGATATATTACAACAGAGATATTGAGGGTTTTTTTTTTAAGGAATTCTGCTTAATAATAGCAACTAATCTTGATTTCTAATGCAAAGTTTCTTTTAGTGATTTGACTTAACAGTTCTGTATGTGCTTTATACAGAGACAGGAAAGATAATCAGGACTAGGTTTATGTACTTAAGATGGAGGTAAAGTAGTTGTCTTATTGGAATGACAGGAATAATTACAAGAACTGAAATTTGTAGAGACGTTTCTCAGGAGGTAGCATTGTAGCCTATAGGTAGAGGTGTTTATATATCTGGCAGGATCGCACTGCATGGTATCTGCCCTCAGCAGCTCATTCCTGCTGGGTGTTCAAAGGACAGTGCAATAGAAACTCGGTATCTGGCATCGTTGGTTTTCTTGGCTTCGTGCATGTTAAACCTGGTATTTTTACTGAAACAGTATTCTTAACGGTTTTTTATACTGCTCAGCTTGAGATAATTTTCAAGAGGAAGTAATGCTTCTCCTTTTCTAGGGTGTTTGAAAATGAGAACCAGACAGATCCACACTCAGACCCTAAACAGGTAAGGCTTAAATTTCAGTTGCTTCTAGTGGCTTCTTGTTTTTTTCTGGTTAGCAAAACAGCAGGACTTCAGTACAGAGAGGCAGAAAGTTTGTATAGATTTTAAGATGGAGAGGAACTTCAATAAAGCCTCATTGTAGATGGAAATGGGCACCATTGTTCATGGTGTCCAGAAATTAATGTGGCTACATTGAGACACAGGTTATGCTTCCATCACAGCAAGTTTATTGCTGTGGTGACAATGAGGCCTGTAACATTTTCTCTTACGTTCATGGAGTAGAGTGGAAGAAATAAGACAAGCATTAGAAACAGATAAGGAATGATTTTAGATCTGTTTGCCAAAATAGCAGTCAGTGCACTTCTACAATTTGACTTCTAGGGCCCTGAAGTAAAGACATTGGATGCCAAAGATTATAGGTAAGATTTCCCCTAAGAAGCCCTAGGAGATGGAATCCATTAATCTACCTAATTTTGAAAGCCACTAGTCCTGGTAGTTCATTACCTCACCACTTTAAACACAAAACCCTAGATGTTGAAAGGCTGCAGTTTGTGTTTATACTGTTTGCCAGTGATTTGTGATGTTATGATGATGGGCAAAATGTTCAACTGCTCTGAATGCGCTGAATGAAAGTAGCCTTTCTGAACATCCAACTAAATGAGATCTGTGCTTTCCAGCAAAAGCTCTAAAGTAAAAGTTAACTGAAACGTGAATAGTTACTTTGGAGTTAACCGGAGGGCATTTCATGCCAATTAGGGTATGAATGCAAATGAATATAGCTTTAGTTTAAAATATCTTTGTTCCCAAAATTTAAATGAATTGGATTGAAAGCAATTTTCAGCACATATTAGTATAGAACTGGGTTTCAGGATACTTGGGAAACTAATTAACTGCATTTTGAAAAATATAGTCTGAACTTTAAAATGTTCCATAGGTGGGGAGTTCTTAAATTATGTCCGTATTCAAATGGAGATGCAAGAAACCCAGCTGAAAGAACTCTGGCAAGTTAATTTGCTGTTGCACTGTATAATGGTCATTACCAAGGCTTTGAGAATGCAGTTTCTCATTTGCTGTGGACATGACCATAAAAAAATTTTCCCACTAGGTTTTCTTTCTTTCTGCTACTTTGCTAGCATTCAGCCTACTGGGAACATTTTACCAACTATGTTCTATTTCCATTGCCTTAGATTAGCCCTGTCCAGTATAAATTTAACAGAAGCCATACTTGATTTGGTAATGGTCCTATTTCAGCTTCTCATCTGAACATACATGGCTAGTATACTGAACAGTGCATGCCTAGATCTCTAAGAGATGTCTTTTGCTAACTCCTTCCATATTGTAAATAACCATGCAACTTGTAATGTAATATATTTAATAGAGGGAGGCTGGCTTCAGTTTACATGATCATCTCTGGAAATGGAACCTTACTTTATGTTCCTGTTATATAGGAGTGACAGTGACAACTGTGGATTGATCAAGTTCTTTTTAAAAGGTATGTACACATTTGAAAAAATGACCTATAATTTATAGGTCATTTCAAAGAGGGCTTGCGGGACTAAAACCAAGAGCTCTTAACGCTGTGACCAAATATTAGAGTTCTCCATAGGATGTAATAGTTACTCAATAGTGCTATGTTTTCCTGAGGAGATACAAGATTTAGCTGCTTCTGTGATTGGTCAAGTGGGAAAGAAATGTCTCCCAAGTTTAACTAATGTATATATACTCTCGTTCTCAGGGCTGTTTTGAAGATTATGATTCTAACTTTGGAGGAACTATGGTGATGAGCAGTGACTGGCAGTGGAAGTAATCACATATAAAAACTCCTTAAATAAAAATTTATTGGCTTTAAATAATTTTTGCCTATGTTACACATAATTTAAAAAAAAACTTTACACTTTTAGTAGAAAGTCAGCATGTATTTTTGGCTCTAAGTTTCTCCAGTGTTTGCTGTGGAGGGAATAAAAAAACCAAAAATTTAGTATGTTACCCATTGTAGTATACCCTAGACACAGAAAAATTGTAGGGGGCCTAGTTCACCTTATGAAATTCTTTAGCCCTTGCTCTGTTTTGGGTGTAGGCATCTTGCTTTGCTTTCTCTTCCCTTTGCTGTTTGACTTCAGCTAGCTGATTGTATGATCTGTAAGAAATGTATACGCAGAACTAAGGATGGAATGTGAATTCCTATTCATACACGCACACACACATACACCCCCACACACCACCTGTACCTTAGGGCTCTTTGATGCATGAGGGCTTCTGCAGTCTTTCTGTCTTCAGGAAGTGACACTCTAACCTTAACTTTATTCACACCCTTCAGGCGATTCACAGATGAGCCTGAGCAGAGAACAAGTGACTTGGCAAATATTACAATGCTTCATTCTCTGTGCGAGCTGATGCAGATTATGTGGAACATACCTGTAGGTTTCTCCTTAGCTATTTTGATTTGAGAATTTTCAGAAATACGAATTTTATTCTTTATTTCTTTCTGTCTCTGGGAGGATCTTTCTATAAATGATTTTTTCCTCTTTATAAATGCTTCTTGTAAGCTCCCAGGTAGAGCTATAATCTTTGGAGGGGTTTCTGTTTTTTTAAAAAAAAAAAAAAAGAAGCTTTTAATATTGTGGTAGTAGTACACAACAAGATTGTGGGGCAGTGTGACTATTGGAACTGAATGGGGAACTCTGCTGGCCCCTTGGGTAACACTAACCATTTCAGATGCTCAAGGGCCTACCTGCAGACACAAACATGTGCTCCTCCGCGCAGTGTTCAGATACATCTGGATAATCCAAGGTTTCTGTTACTGTTACAAAAGGTAGAAGTTCACTCACCTAATTGCAAATAAAAGGAAAAAAAAATTATAGATGAATTTATGGCTTCATCTCTGAACAGTATCACAAGCATAGGTTCTAAAACCTTTAACAATTTCTAAATCCCCGGTTTCCTCAGATAGACAGATGTGGTCTTTGGGGGAGGTAGGCAGCGATGCCTTACTCTAATCCTTAAATGCAGTATAGGAATCTGTGTCCCATAAACTTCTATTCTATTCTATCCTTTGTGCTGGTTCTCATAAGACTTAAGTTTTCTGGGAAGGGAAGTTAAAAAAAAAAAAAAAAAGACTATTCCTATTAAAATGTTTTATCTGACCAGCCTACTCTAGCCAAAAGCCCCCCCCTCACCCCCATTCCTGTCAAGTTCTTCCAAACCACTTCTGCATCGGCCCTACTTGTCTCCTGCTTTCCCAAATTACCCTTATCAGTAACCACAGCAACCAGTCCTAGGTATGGAGCCATTTTTTAGATAAGTAATTTAATATAGTATCAGGCCGTAAGAAAAGTCCTGCCACAATACTATAGAGAATCTGGGCTTTGTAAGAGGGTAATTTAATAGACTGCATCAAATAGTTGGTGGGTTGGGATTTAGATTTTCTGTTTCCAGGCTGCAGTTCTGTGATCAATGAATTTACCATAACCTAGAGTCCTTATTAATTAACTAGAATTAAGTTTGTGGCATGATTCCCTCCAATGACTATCTCCTAAGCAGTGAAGTGGGCCAGGAGGAATGGTTTGCTTGCACTGGAGAAAACTATAAAGAACCTGTAGCTAGGGGCGCCTGGGTGGCTCAGGGGGTTTAAAGCCTCTGCCTTCGGCTCGGGTCATGATCCCAGGGTCCTGGGATCGAGCTCCGCATCAGGCTCTCTGCTCTGCAGGGAGCCTGCTTCCTCCCCTCTCTGCCTGCCTCTCTGCCTACTTGTGGATCTCTGACAAATAAATAAATAAAATCTTTAAAAAAAAAAAAAAAAAAGAACCTGTAGCTAACAGAACTCAAAACCCATTTTTGTGTTTCATAACTTGAAATATATCTTCATTTTTTCTTTGGGACTGACCCACACAAAATAAACTTAAAAGGTAATAGCACTCATTTTGTATCCCCCTCGGGTCTGATTTTTACCTATTCTAGAGCTCCACTGCCTTTTTTGGAACAAAATCAATATATCACTGAATCAATTCATTCCTGAGTTCCAGTAATTCCAGGTCCTAATGAAAACTATAGCGTCATAAGATGAATGTCTTTAGGGCTATTAAATGGCACAACACAATGCTATCAGGCAGTTTGAGAGCTGGTTCTTCCTGTCTGCTGTCCGGTGCTTGTAAGCACAGTAACCTCTGCCTGTTCACTATGTAGTTGAGTGCATTTGTACCCAGAAAGGGGAAGGAAATTAGTTGGCAAACAATTCTAATGTAAAAAATGCCATGCAGAAACTACTTAAAAGACATGTTGCCTTACTCTCAGTTTATTGTGTTGCTCTATTAATGAGGTGTATTCACATTAAAGAGAGCTATGAAGTTTACCTGAGAACTGCTTTTTGCCTCATTTCCTTTCCTTTCTTCTAGTGTTAGATTTGCAAGATCCATTTCAGCAATACTGATATCACTGGTGCTTAGTAATGTAAGCTCTGGTTCTTCTATTATACCATGGCCAGACTCTGTCTCCTGTGCAATAAAATTCAAAAGGAAACCATATGCTTAAAACATTAAAAATACAAAAATAATCTGTTACAGAGGAAGAACAATGGTGGTCCGTGAAGACCACAGTGGTGCCTTCCCCAACCCCTGACCCACTTTTAGAAATACTTAGGACTTTGGGGATGGGCAAAATAATTGTCTGAAAGTAGCTACTGCAAGGGTTGTAAGCCCAAATGCTTATTATGGGGCTACACAGATAGTACAAATGCAGGTTGACTGGGAGCTGTGTAGGACCTGAGGGCGTAATCTAGATAAGTAGCTGGTGCGGTGCAGCCAGATGGAGGCCACTGTTGCCAAACCACATTTTTAGAGGAAGTATCTTTAATTACTGAACAAGAATTTGCAAAACAAACACAAAACCACCCAAAACCGGCAAAATAAAACACACAATGTGGCCCAGATGTCACTCTTGCTGTCAATATAATTTCTAATCTATGTTTATCAGTAGAAGAACAAACTACTAGAAAGTGAAAACCATATTCAGGTGACTGGAGTTGAAACAAGAAGATCAAAGAGGCTGAAGCACAGGTCAAGCCATCAGAAAAAAGATGCGTCAACTGGGACCAGACCTTTTGGAGATTTCCAATGATTACGAGATTGACTATCTCAGGAATATCAGCAAGAATTTCAGTTGTTTCTCTTGAATTTGGTTTCAAAAGACTTGTGGAAATGAATTTATATACAACATTTCACTTACCCACACTGGAATAGAGCTCTGTAATGATCCAGAACTTAAAAAGAGCTCTGACTCTCCTAGGTGAGAAAGGTTTCCTGGGATTTTTGGAGTTTCTGTCTTAGTGGAATTCTTAAAATACTTTTCATTCTCAACAGAATATGGTGCTTGAACTGAAGTTCCCCTTTCTACTGTTCTGACACAGGATTGAGAATCCATTTCCTCCACATGTGAATTTATATTTAAAACCCCAAGGCTTTCAGTTTTATCTCCATCAAGTCCTCTTTCTGATGGTTCTTCAAAGCCCAGTCTTTCTTTTCTGCCTTGGGGTTGGGCTTTTGTTGAGCACTCACTAGAGGTAGACCCACACGGCGTGCTATACTGTAGACTTAAGGGATGAAATACATTAGCCTCATCAGAGGAACTGAAAACTGAACTCTGTAAATTTTCTACACAGAGGTGGAAATGAACACTTTTTTTCTTATTTTGTATTTCAGTCTGTTCAGAATAGTTCTGACTTTCCATGCCTTGGGAAGAATCTCTTGCTTCAATGCTAAAAATACTTGGTAAATCAATATGTTGGCTCCCCTCCTGTGAAGAAAATTCTGGCAGAAGCTGTTGAAAAGATTGTTCAGATCCTGAAAGAAATAAGTTTAACCATAATTACATGTTGTAAAACCTGGATACAGATACAATCTCTAATAGTCTGACTAAATTATAAATAATGAAGCCAGATTACAATGAATAGAAAACTAAAAGAATGGCCAGAGTGATTTTCAAATAATTCTGCTCCTACCATGTATTTTCTCCTAATAAAATATGGTTATTAGGAATGATGAGGACTCTTCCCTAAGAGAATACTGATTTTAATGATGGAACTTAGACTAAAATGTACATGTGTATCTCAAATAAAAATATGTATGTGTGTGTATATATAAAGTTTGTACAAGAAGTTTTAGAAGAATACCTAAAACTCTAAGGGTTGAGCAGGACTTTTGCTTTTATTTTATCAAGTTCAGAATTGTAAAAATGCAAACTGAGCATTATTCTGTTATTGAAATGAATACACAGAGAAACAGAAGCTGTGACACTGGAAATGGGTGAAGACAGGACTGACCAAGTGGTGCTAGGCACACCAAGGAAAATGGGTGTAATGGGTGTAAATAAAGCAAAAGTTGTTTGTTTTTTTTTTTTTAAAGATTTTATTTATTTATTTGACAGACAGAGATCACAAGTAGGGAGAGAGGCAGGCAGAGAGAGAGGAGGGGAAGAAGGCTCCCTGCTGAGCAGAGAGCCCGATGTGGGGCTCGATCCCAGGACCCTGAGATCATGACCCGAGCCGAAGGCAGAGGCTTTAACCCACTGAGCCACCCAGGCGCCCCAAAGCAAAAGTATTTTTTAACTTAATCATACCTTCAGTCTTTTCTGTGGCAAATATCTGAGCAGCAGCATGAGCCAAAGGAGGGTCCAGCTGCTGGTTTGGGCTTGTGTTAGAAGAATTCAGGCTGGTTTTCAGTGCGGTAAAAGAAACTGTGCTTCTGGGTGTTGCAACAGTGTGGTGGCTTTCACACGAAGAATCTGAGTTCTGATGGAAAACAACAGGTTAAGGCTGAAATACTGATTATGTATTACCAACTGGATTAATAGTCATGTTCCTATGATACTACTCTGCCTTAATTACCACTTCACTTTCACACTATTACTTTACTTAAACCCAATTCTTCCATTTCAGTTAATATGAAAGAGACTTTGACAAAAATTATTAGAAAACTGCAAATTAACCATAGTTTAGAATACAATGAAATCATTTTCAAAGGCAGGAACTATTATGTAGGACAGCCTGGGATGTCAGGGTATGGGAGTGGAAAGACCGAGGTTCAAATCTCAGCTGCCTTACTATATAGAAAGAGGCCTTAAATTTTATAAAATTAGTAATAAACACAAACCATAAAAATATTCTTGAGCATTTTATGCATGGTACTCATTAGCCAGAGATAAGGCTGACAGGACAAAATTCTAGTACAGCTTGTTTTCAATCTTGGCTCCACATCAGAATCGCTTGGGGAGCGATTATCAGAAATTATCTGATTATCAGAAAAGAGTTTCTGATAATCTAAGCACGCCTAGGGATTCTGATTTAATTGGTCTGGGTACAGCCTGGACACTGGGATTTTTAAAAGCTTTCCATGTGATTCTAATTGGCAGCAAGGTGAGGAACTACTGTTCTTTTTTTTGTTGTTGTTCTTGTTTTTAGAAATTCACAGCAATGAAGCACCGACATTAATGTACCTGGTAAAAGTCTCTGCTGTCTTGAGAAATCCCAGAATATGATGATATATCAAAATCTGGATGTGGTTCTAAGGGTTTAAATAGCTGACGATGCAAATTTGGAAAAGTGTGTTCCAACTCCGGAAAGTCAAGGTCAACTGTTGTAATGTTGAGAAGAAAGATTAATTTTAGGTAACTGCAATTTAATGAAATTACTTCCATTTTTTTCATTGTCAGCAGACACTTTCAAATTAAGTCCTATCATTATGTCCCACATACAAAAAATGAGGATACGCTCAATGACCAAAACCTTTGACCAAGTTTCCATTTTCCACATTCCAAAGTCTTATGACATTAATTAGAAGAAGACACTATGATCACTGCTTTGCTAGAAGTGCTGGTTATTCTCACTTATTTTAGTATCTGTGATTTAAAAAAAGAAGAAAAGTTCCTGTACAGGGTGTTACTATGGGCCTGGCATCGTACTTCATGTGTATTATATCATTTAATCTCCAACATCTTTTTAACGGAAGATGAAGGAGTAAGCAATGTGTTTATTATCTCCCAGCTAAAGGAACGATCAAACTAGGGACTCGAGGTCTGATCTTATTCTCAATATTGGCAATACTGCCTCAGCTGTTAAGCTAACTTTGCAATGGTAAAGGAAGATCTGTTCATCTCCGCGACATGTTCTTCAGCCTAACTCATTCCAGATCTTCTCTCATTAAATGCTGTTTTCCATGTATTGTGTCAGAACTGCCGCAGCAGGCCATAAAGACATGAAGCTCAAACCATCATTCCTTAAACCTAAAAGGATGAAAGGTTATATAAAAGTGTTAAAAATAATTTTACCCTCAAGTCTGTTTTTTTCAGTCATCAGATTTGCTTCATTTCTGTGCTTGCCTATCATCTGCTGCATGTGTGTCTTACCAGGTGTAAACTTTTCCACTGCAGGCAACAGAGCTTGAAGAACTTCCTGAGAATCCTGCCTTTGACAATGAACTTGTGATGAGGGAAGTACAGAACTTAAAATATCTCTTTCCTCTTCTTTACCAGTGGTAGATTCTTGTTCCCTGGGGTCCAGCTCTGAAAATGACCCTAAAAATTGAGTTTAATGAAAATACTTAGTGGCTGGGCACTTCCTAAGAGACAAGTTTTGGTAGGGAAGCACAGCAGTATACACTGATGAGGATCTGAGCAATTAAGAAATCTGCTCAGACAGGTTCCCACTGAATGGGAAAATGTGACAATAGCAGGTAATTCTGAAAATATTAGAGAACCATAGAGCATCCCTGTGGGTCTGCAGGCCTGGAACTTCCAATAATGTTTAGGGTATCATACTGCCCATTATCCTCTCTCAGGCATCAACAGTTTACTACTGAGATTTAAAGAAACAATCCCTCTCAGCACACTGGGACAAGCTCTCAATGTTTGCTCTCACCACTGTACTGACCTCGACTGATGCTGGTCTTTCAGTTTATTTACAAACATTCTGACTTTATTACCTGGATCTGTAAGGCTCAGATCCGTGTTTTCGTAACTTAAAAAGCTCCCAGTAGAAACAGTTACTGATGATAACGGCTCATGATAAATCTCTTCTGTTTCAGCCTAAAAATGAAGAGGAACGTAAGACTACAATGTAGGAAGTAACAGCTAGAAAAAAACTCAAATCAGTGACATTAGCAGTTATCAATTCTGAGCTCAGATCAAGTGTAGAAACCTTCATAGTTGTAAAGGTCAGCAGTAAAACCTTTTCATCATTGCTCAGAACTCATTAGTCTCACACACACACACACCCACCATCTATCAAGTCCTCAGTTATACTCAGTCACCTTCACACACACACACACACACACACACACACACACACACCCTCCAGACATATGCCCTTATTGTTTTAAGTAACTTTTGCTTCTCAGAACTAGAGAGATCATGCATCAGGTAGACTGGAAGGTCTTCTGATGCTCAGATTTGGCTATTTTCATCATTGATCCACTTCAGTAAGAGCAGATCTCAGAGAACACAGACTTTAGTATTTCACAACTTCTATAAACTAAAAGACAACATGAAACCAAACAGCTCTAACAATGGAGGACACATTAAGACACTACTAACATTATCCAGCTTCATAGTTGGACTCAGATATATCTGTTCTTCCTCCACGGCATGATTCTCAGCCATAGCCTCCTTGACCTTTACTGAAATTAGGGGGAGAGGGGGGGTAGTTTAGATTATTACAAGTCAAATTCTTAGCACCAAAGGATATCATTTCTATTTTCCTACAGTTTTTTTTTTCATATTTTGCTTTGTAGAATTGTCTTAGACCAAAACATTCATTTTATTATTCATTAAAAACATTTCCTAGTCAGCATAATATGCTTTTCCCTGGAAAACTGTACTTATATTCTACAGAAAGAAAATTACCAGTGTGCTGGGAAATGCTTTTGTTATTAAGTGAAGCAAGAATATTCAATCATTAATACAGTATGATCTCAAAATTGAGATCATATTGAGTTGAGAAAAATGCATATAAAAATATATAAAAATTATTTGGCTCAGTTAAGAATTCAGCTATTCTGAGTTTATTTTTCTCTTACTCCAACAGACAACATTTATGGGAAAGCTGGTCAAAGTATGTAGTTATCTGTGGCTCTGAAACAGAATAAGATTAAAACTGTGCCATCATGGGCGCCTAGGTGGCTCAGTAGGTTAAGGCGCTGCCTTTGGCTCAGGTCATGATCTCAGGGTCCTGGGATCAAGTCCCACATTGGGCTCTCTGCTCAGCAGGGAGCCTGCTTCCCTCTCTCTCTCTCTCTGTCTGCCTCTCTGTCTACTTGTGATCTCTGTCTGTCAAATAAACAAATAAAATCTTTAAAAACAAAAACAAAAAAACAAAAACAAAACCTGTGCCACTAAATATATAAATTAAAATTGTGTTTCATTATCACCATAATTTTATTAAGAGACATCATACACACTAAAAGCATGTTTGTTTTTTTTTTTATGTTTCTTAAACGTTTTTGTAAGAAATGTTTTCTCAAAGACCCAGGACACACACATTAAAATGTATTATTTTGACCTAACTGATATAACCAATAAATCGTTACTTGGGTTCTTCTAAACACACTAAAATTTTCAGTAGAGAAACTAAGATACAGTGAAATTTTATAGTAAGTTGTTATTTTTTCCTAGGCACCTCATTTCAAAACCTAGTTGGGGAGATAAGTTAATCTGGGGCTTACCAATTCATAATCATAACACTATACTGTTATCTGTAACATACCAAGAAGATTCCCCCAGGGGAAGATTTGGGTAGAATAAGAGGTAGAAAATAAAAGTAAGAAAGGAACAAGGTGCTTTCTTTTGGAGAAATGTTGCAGAATTCAGTACAGACGGCCCTGAAAGAGCTGGAAGAGAAACGAGGATCACTGGTTTGGACTCACTGATACAAGGGACCCATTACTGAAAAAGGGAAGTAGCATCATGAAAGCAATGCCTTGAACACAGTCGTCTTCTCATGACACACAAGAATTTCCGTTTTTCTTCCAAAGCAAAGCACCATTTCCCACCTTCCAACAAAAGGAAAGGGCACAGAGCTTGGAAGTTAGTGATCCCATCATAAAGCTACTAAGAAATCAGGCTGAGTGATGAGGACGTGAATAAAGAGGAAAGGAGGGAACAGAGAAGTAAAGCTGGCACGTTCTTTTCTAAAACAGAAACAATATGAATGTAGGGATGATTACGAGGAAGAGAAAAGCAGTCCCCGGGAACCAGGAGCTGCCCTGGCACAATCAGAGAGGCCTTAGTGTTCTCCTGTTAAATGTGAACAGTTTCACAGAATACCAATAGGAAAGGCTGCTCTGTGCCTATGATGGATCAAGACAAAAATCAGGCAACCAGTACTCACAGCTAAACACAGACAAAATCAGAGTATTATCCAAACCACAAAAATGACCAAGCATCTCCTTATCTTGGCCTGAATTAAGTGAGACAAAAATGTGATTTATATATTTTTAATATGTAAAATATAATTGAGAAAAATTTTTTTTTTTTTTTCTTAGAGGCATTTTATTTACTGGGCTCTCCTTGGGAGTCTAATTGAGAAAAATTTTTAAAAATTATTTGAGAGAGAGAGAAAGAATCCCTAGCAGACGCTATGCTGAGCACAGAGCCCAACGCAGGACTTGATCCCATGACCCTGAGATCATGACCTGAGCCGAAACCAATAGTCAGACATTTAACTGACTGAGCCATCCAGACGCGTCGAGAATGATAATTTCTAATAAAAGCAGTACGTGCTCATTATGATTTTAGAAGGCACCAAAAGTTATAAAGAAGGAAAATTTATCCTTTTCCTACCAGTCATAAGCAACCACTTATTGCACTTTGATGTTTTAATTTCTTGCTTTTTTTTTTTTTTTTTTTTAAATATGAGTAACTTCTTCTTCACTAGTTACAGCTTTCGTAAGCCTCACTCTGTTATTCCCACCTCCTGGATAATTCCAATAATGGAACTGCCCCTGCTTCCTGAAAACATCTAATACTCATAAGCAGCACCCCATTTCCTTGAAGCCTCCCCCAAATCACCTTATTCAAGCCCAAATCTTACAGGCAGTTAAGTCCTTTTTAATACCTGTACTGAGACACCTCCCAGTTCCCTGTTGTAAGCATTCTACCTCACAGCAACAAGTCAGGACACTCAGCTCTGTTCAACTATAGGTAAGTTCCTCTCTCTGACCAGAGGACACCAACAGTCCACTGGCTAAATCTAAAAGAATGGTAACAGTTTCATTTTAAATTGTTGGCTCTCTCTTGTCTCTCATTCTATTAAACTATAGTGACAGCTAAAATAAAAAGAAATCTGGTTAGAAAAGGTAACTGCTTAAAAGATACTTTGGAACTGATGCAGTAGTATGAACCAGAACTATGCTTTGTAGGGTAAACAATATTACACATGAAACAGTTTGTTAGGTACTTGCAGAAATTCAAAAGTGAAAAAAAATTTAATGCTGGTTGTATTTGGAAGGCAGGATTAAGTGATTTAAAGTTTTTTCCTTGTAACCCTCTCTTCCAAATATTTTAAAGACAAAGCATGTCATTTAGAATGCCAAGGAATATTTTAAAGATAATATTTAATAATATTAAATATGGACTGTTACAAATAGGCTTAAATACAAAATCTGTAGAGGTTGCCAACGACGAAAACCTCATACCCTCATATACTTCCTATTAGCATTTATTTAGTAAAATAATTTAAAGGCAAAATTACTATTCTCTAAATAAACTTTACTCCCTCATTCAGCTTTTTGTGCAAAGAAATAATACATGTTTTTTTGTAAAAAAGAAAATAAGAACCTATAATACATGAATATATAAAACAGAAAGTGAAACCTAGCCTCCAACAAAGGTAAACCTATACCAACACCTTGGTGATTACCATTCTGGACATTTTTCAATGCATAAAGACAGGTTTTACCCCCTTCATTTAACAAGTCCAGATGCACCATAATGATTCTATTACCAACAGTCACTAAAGTTATTCACCACTTCTCATTACAAAGTGCCACTAAATATCTTCCATCCACACATCCTGTGCACAGCGATTCCACTGTTTATTCTCTATCTCTCACCTGTTTCCTTGGACTCATCATTACAAACGTATTCCTGGGCAATAGGGTCAAGACAACCAAATGCATCACAGTTCAGTGGGCTCCCAAAGAAACTTTGTTCTCGGCTTATTGAAACCCTTAGGGGGTCCCTGTCTTGATAAAAATCTGGTTTACCTGGAAGGAAGAAAAGATGGACTCATTAGATTTTCGCTTACATTTCTACAGTTAGTAGTTAAAACAAAAATGGCAATTTAGATTACAGGCAAAAATCTATGTAGCAAGAAAATAATAACCACTTATCTTTCACACAGTCCTTTAAATTATTTCACTTTGATTTTACTTTTTTTTTTTTTAAGATTTTATTTATTTATTTAATAGAGATCACAAGTAGGCAGAGAGGCAGGCGGGGGTGAGGGTGGGGGTAAGCAAGCTTCCCACTGAGCAGAGAGCCCGATGCAGAGCTCGATCCTAGGATCTTCAGATCATGACCTGAGCCAAAGGCAGAGGCTTAACCCACTGAGCCACCCAGCGCCTCTGATTTTACTAACTTTTTAATGACAGTCTCATTTCTAACACCAAATAATATTTCAGGATTGAGTAATCACTCTGAAAAAAAAAATGCCTGGAGAATTTAACCATTAATAGTATTGTAAGATACAGTCTGTGGTCATAAAGTCAAAAACAGCCACAGCTAATCTGTGGTATAAGAAATCAAAGTAGAGGTTTACCCTGGAGAAACAGAGAGACTGTAATTGGGAGGACACAAGAGGAGGGTTTGTGGAGTTCTCTAAGGTTCTAGTTCTTGACCTGAGTGGTGGCTACCTAGGGGTGGCTATTACAGTGGTAATCACTGAAATAAACACATAGGATTTGTGTACTTCTCTTAATGTTATACTTTGATGCAAAAATAACAGACCAGTAAAGAAACAGAGGAATGGGAGATTCCCCAAAGTAGAAGCTAATCTACTCTGCATAACTGTAGAATCGCTTGGGAATTCAAGGCACCAAGTATTACATAAAGTAAGTGTCACCAGGGAATGGAAGTCAAGGAGACTGTTTAGAAATATCTACTTGGAACAGAGCCATCCCATCTCCTAGGATCCCTGTCCCTCAGCATCATCCCCACAGAAGACTAAAGGTTAATTCTCTGGAGAAACTGAATCCAGTACACTCTGAAAACGGGGCTTGGTGCCAAAAGGAAGCAGTGGTGGAAAGCAGTGAGAATGCCATAAGGTAATTAGGGGTATTCCAGTACGCACCTCAATGCAGATGCTCCCACGTCTGGCTCCACGATAGCAACAACCAGACTTGTTTCAAGATTGGAGGATCTTAAAGAAATTAAACTCTGAACTGCCTTAAGGAAAAGAACTCCAGATACTAAATTGAGGGTACCCAGTGAGCACCCCCTTTTCTAATGAAGTTCAGCAGGAAACAAGGCCCCTGCTTACAGTTTCTAATTAGCCTTCAGCATCCGACTCAAATATGCAAGACATTAGAGAAACGCCTCTGAAAAATGAGAAACAAATAAAAAGGAACAGAAGAATTCAGACAAACTGAGAAAATACAGCAACCCGAACAAACAAAACACTATATACATTTAAAGCAGGTAATACATTATACCCATGAGATAACAGCAGCATGCTATGAAAAAAGAAAAACAAAACAGAACCAGAAAAAGAGCAAACTTTTAGAAACTGCAATTTGATGGTCAAAATGAAAATTGATAAGTTAGAAAAAAATTGAGAAAATTCTTCCAGAAAGAAAAACCAAAAGCAGAAATGAGCTACAGAAGAAACTGGAAGATCAATATGGATGAGTCTTTCTCAACAGGACTTGTCATCGCCTGCCCAAGGAGTCTGTAGCCATTATCTTTTGTTTTACATGCCTCCTACTGCCATGAAATTTTAATAACTACAGATACTGTTTATCTTTTTATGTACACCTATACGTTGGTACATAAAGAGTAAGACTTTTTCAACTCCCCAAGAGCCAATTCTTGTCCTATTTGGAAGCAGTAACACCCTTATTAAGAACACATGACAGAGCTCCCCCAACTTTCAAGTGGAAGGTGTTTCACAGAGAAACTGGTGTGATCTCACCTTCTATTAGAGGTATGTGATAGAAGTATTAGTGTTAGAAGACAGATAGGCAACAGAAACTTCAAGCAAATTAAAAAAAGGAAACGATACAAGAAAGTTTTACAACACTCATTACCTTGGCAGTGAAAAACATTTATACATTAGCATAATGGTAATTTAGCTTAATTTTTCCTAAAATTCATTGCGAAGTCATGTGGTAAATATAAGAAGAAACTCATAAAAGACTTAAAGAGTGGCTGCCTCTGGTAAGGTTAAGGGGTAAGCAGTAGGTAGGGGCATGAAAAAATGCTGTTTCATGTTATAAACTTTTAGCACTATTTGCCTTTTTTTTTTTTTAAAGAATTTTATTTGACAGAGATTACAAGTAGGCAGAGAGGCAGGCAGAGAGAGAGGAGGAAGCAGGACTCCCTGTAGAGCAGAGAGCCCGATGCGGGTCTCGACCCCAGGACCCTGAGATCATGACCGGAGCTGAGCCACCCAGGTGCCCTTCTATTTGTGTTTTAAAACCATTTCCCTGTGGTATTTTTTTAAAAGATTTTACTTATTTATTTGACAGAAAAAGAGAGTATACAAGTAGGAAAGAGAGGCAGGCAGAGAGAGAGGGGGAAGCAGGTTCCCCATTGAGCAGAAATCCCGATGCAGGGCTCGATCCCAGGACCCTGAGATCATGACCTGAGCCGAAGGCAGAGGCCCAACCCACTGAGCCACCCAGGTTCCCCTGCTTGTGGTATTTTAACTAAAAGTATTACCAAGAAGTATGATAAAGGTTAGGATAAAAGTTACAAAGGCCCAAGAGAGGGAAGCTTGATAGTTCAGGCCCACTTTACCAGTGAAGGGGCCCTTTATCAGCCCCATCCTGAAGGGAGGAGCAAGATCAGGAAGGGCCTGGCAGGTTGAAGCTGGAGACTCAGACTCAAATTAGACTTACTCCTCCAACTGAACAGAAGCCCAGTGAAGAGTTTCAAACACAGAGATGCAGAGAGAGATTACTCAGAATGTACCATGGGAAAATTAGAGTTCAGCGAGGCTGGAAACAGGGAGACTTGGGAAGCTATAGTAGCCACTCAAGAAGAAATAATAGGCTGCATTCAGGAGAGGGAGTGGGAACAAGTGGACAGATACCAGAGCTGAACAAAGAGAACTGAGAACTGGTGATTTTTGTTGGGTGTTGGAGAGATAAAGATAAGGGCAGTATCAAGATTTACATCTATGGGGCGCCTGGGTGGCTCAGTGGGTTAAAGCCTCTGCCTTCGACTCAGGTCATGATCTCAGGGTCCTGGGATCCAAGCCCTGCATCGGGCTCTCTGCTCAGCAGGGAGCCTGCCTCCCCCCTCTCTCTGCCTGCCTCTCTGCCTACTTGTGATTTCTGTCTGTCAAATAAATAAATAAAACCTTTATAAAAAAGGGGCGCCTGGGTGGCTCAGTGGGTTAAAGCCTCTGCCTTCAGATCAGGTCATGATCCTGGGGTCCTGGGATCGAGGCCCGCTTCGGGCTCTCTGCTCAGCGGGGAGCCTGCTTCCTTCTCTCTCTGCCTGCCTCTCTGTTTACTTGTGATCTCTCTCTGTCAAATAAATAAATAAAATCTTTAAAAAAAAAAAAAAATTTACATCTAAGTACTTGTCCCTGAAAAGAGAGGGCTCAAGGATAAGGAGGTGGTGGTGAAGGGTGAACTATATGCTATGCAGTTTTCCCTTTTAGGCAAGATGACATTTTTACACTCTCAAACATGACCCATTAAATCACAGGAATAAAACAAACAAACAAACAAACAAAAACATGGGAGTCAATGGTGAGAATTTCCCAGGGCGCATTCTAAATTAGGGAGAGCACTAATTCCCAGAGAGCTGTGGTTTGCCAAAGACAGCAAAATAGAATCTTTCAAAGCTAAGGAATAAATAAAATCATTGTTACAACTTCCATAAGACACAATAAGGAAGCAGAAAGGGGACTGATTTTTTCTTTTTTAATTTAAAAGATTTTATTTATTTATTTGACAGAGAGAGACCAAGCAGGCAGAGAGGCAGGCAGAAAGAGAGAGAGGAGGAAGGAGGCTCCCTGCCAAGCAGAAAGCCCGATGCGGGACTCGACCCCAGGACCCTGAGATCATGACCTGAGCCAAAGGCAGCGGCTTAACCAACTGAGCCACACAGGCACCCCAAGGGGACTGATTCTTAAGAGCTACTCTGAATCTCTACCTTCCTTAATTCTTTCAAGTCAGAAACAAAGGTATAATATTTTATGGCTTAAGACCAAAGTAGTTGTTAATATTATACTCTTATGTACTTTTCAAGTGACAAAGACAATCTTCCCCCTTAAAAAAAGATGTGCTTTGATAAGTTTCATCATTTGAGTCTGAATTTTAAAAATAATTATGAAATTCAAATAGGGCTATTTACTAAAGATCGCAGGGAGCACTCTTCCTAATAACTGCATCTAGAAGTACAGAGAAGAAATATACTTGTAACTGTCCTTAAAACCAGGATTTTAAGCAATAATTATCCTATAAAAATGTAAGAAAACAGCAGTGAAGGTATTGAAGTAGAAAAGCAACCAAGTGGGGCATGTGGGTGGCTCACTGGGTTAAGCCTCTGCCTTTGGCTAAGGTCATGATTTCAGGGTCCTGGGATCGAGCCTCGCATCAGGCTCTCTGCTCAGTGGGGAGCCTGCTTCCCCCCGCCTCTCTGCCTGCCTCTCTGCCTCCTTGTGATCTCTGTCTCTGTTAAATAAATAAATAAATAAAAAGAAAAAAGAAAATCTTTAAAAAAAAAAAAAGAAAAGAAAGAAAAGGAAAGCAGCCAAGAAGAAAAGAAAATAGAGTTACTCCTAAAGAAACAGTTTAGAAGGCAGACATGAAGCAAGAGTGTCAGAAGCAGAGGATACTGAAGAATTTTTGCCTACAGTAAAAAGATTTTCACTACATATGAGAAAAAACTAGTTACCTAATGCCACATTCACGTCCAAATACTGTTTATGTAAACCATTATTTTCTTTTCACCAATACTCACAGATTGTTTCTTCAAGACAAAAAATTCAGCATTGTGAAAAAATGTAGAAAACTGGCAAACTATTAAAAAAATCTTATTTTATCAAACCGTATTACCTAGTATAGATGTTCTGCCACTTGCTGGTGACTCTACCTCTGGTATAGCACTGAGTTCATGCTGGTTCAAGTCCAATCCACATTTCACTTTTGCTACAGGTGGCTTTGAGGATCTTCTGCCCAGTTCTTTGTCCAGATGCTCACCTATCAAGTAAGTGACAAAGTTGAGCACAGTACCAATCTGTTAACATACTACAAACTTTCCTTCAGCCAGCAGGTTGCTGGAGGTGAAAGCAAAGAATAATCAGGATAGTTACAATAAAAAAAAAAATGGGAGTTATCGTACCACTTTGCTGGACACCACTCTCTTCTGAAAGCAGCTGATGATTATCACCAGAGTTGCTCCTATTCGCAGGACTGATGCCTTCCTGATCAGCCCTTGCTAGGTCTTGGAGAACAGGAAGCCACTCTCTGAGCTTCTGAGTTTCTGTATCACCTTCAGCTGTGGGCTTACTTATCTGAAGAAGTGGGCAATTGAGGGTGGGGATGACACAAGATTAGGGATCATGTGAAGAATTCACCAGATGCATATCACCCTTCTTAAATAAGAACCTCAATCGAATAGTTCCATCAATCACAATATTACAACTTCAGAGATTTTTAAAAATGCAAAATGCCTCTAAAATACAGAAAAGGTGAGACTTCCACTGAAAAGCACCTTTCACAGGGCTTGAACTTAAAAATTTAACCTCCACTGTATCTTCCAGTAAGACATTACACTTTTGTACTCCTCCCTAATTTTCTCTCCCCATTACTTTTTCCTTAAAATGACCAGGAAATCCCTATAACTCAAGTTCTCATGAACCCAACTCGGCCTTCTCTTGAATGTTAAAGGATTTATAGAATTCTATTTAAGCTAAATCATAGACTCAGGAAGTGGCTTTTTAAAATAAAATGGATAGGGGTACCTGGGTGGCTCAGTGGGTTAATCCTCTGCCTTCGGCTCAGGTCATGATCCCAGGGTCCTGGGATAGAGCCCTGCATTGTGCTCTCTGGTCAGCGGGAAGCCTGCTTCCCCTTCTCTCTCTGCCTGCCTCTCTGCCTATTTGTCAAATAAATAAAATATTAAAAAAAAATAACAAAAACAAAATAAAATGGATAGATTCACATTCAGGAGAATGCACTCATCTCCCCACAGAGAAACTACAAACATCAAGGTGATCCTGCCAGAGTCTTCTCACCAATTCAGTAACAACAGATCTAACTGCCTATTAGCCTAAAATCAAGTCAATTTTAGAACAGACAGTGATATTGTCACTTAAGGAAAAAGGTGGTACTAATTTTGATTCAAATACAAATGTCAACAAAGTGCTATACAGAAAGCACAAGACTTGCTACCTGCATAGAAGAAATTCTGCTAATTATTTTGCAATTTAAATTAAAAAAAAAAAAGATTTATTTTTTTTCGATAGAGGTCACGAGTGGGAGGGAGGGACAGTGGGAGCAGACTCCCCACTGAACAGGGGGCCGACAGGGGACTCGAACCCAGGACCCTGGAATCATGATCTGAGCTGAACACAGATGCTTAACCGACTGAGCCACGTACTTGCCCCTGCAATTTAATCTTAGGGCAAGCTCAAAGCCCTTTATAATAAAACTTCAAATGACAACCTGCGTTTTTAACAGTATTTGCATTTGGCTATGTCAAACTAAGGCTGAAATCAGCTGGGCTTCAAACAACTACTAACCTTATGAACACCATGCAAGGTAGAATCAACTTTAGTGTTTTAATTTCTACATTGTTTAAGGTAGAAAATTAAAGCAGTTAAGGTCAAACCATTTATTCTCAGTAACTGAGATTTTATTTAGGCCCGAAATTTAAGAAAATTTCTAGCTTGTCTGAGTAGGGTTACCGCCATCAATTTAATTTCTAGGTATTCAAGTTTCATACATACCTGACTATATTTAAAGAAATCCCTCAAAGTCTCTTGATGTTTCTGTACCTGCTGCTGCAGTGTTGTCTGTCTCTGTACAAGCAATTCTTCTTGGGCTTTGTGGCTATAATGCAGAACTTTCTTTTGTAGATCCAACTGCTTCTGAAGTCCTAGGTTATCTTGCAGAGTTAAGACAGGTTGTGAAAAACACACAAGTCTATCTTGAAGTCTGGGGGTCATGGAATTGCTTGAGAGAGCTGCCTGTTCATTCTTAGATGAATACAATTCATCATGGTTTTTAGATTTAACTTCAGCAAAAGGGAGTGGAATAAATGGATGCTTCTTTTCTGTGGGTAAAAACAAATAGGGAATAGGATGCTCGCAAGATTCACTTGCAGTCGATTTTGTTTGATTGTTTAACAGTTCTTCCTGGCCCTTCTC
Source organism: Mustela nigripes (assembly GCF_022355385.1). Taxonomy (NCBI): domain Eukaryota; kingdom Metazoa; phylum Chordata; class Mammalia; order Carnivora; family Mustelidae; genus Mustela; species Mustela nigripes. The sequence continues at coordinate 67,595,541 of NC_081557.1, read as the reverse complement.
ATTAGAATGCACCACTTCCCTCTCGAAGTCCAACCGTGCTGCCAAAATACCCTGTGAAGGCAGAACAGGCGGTGATGGACTCGGAAGTCTATCCTGGGATGCTGAGATCTTGGAGTGACTTGAGGCAACAGTACTGTCACTTTTGGTTGTAAGAGGCTTTTGGATTCTTTCAGAGTCAGCAACAGGTGGTGCTACCTGGGATACCGATGAAGAGCTAATCTGCTCAGAGGATACCCTTTTCTCCAATTTACTTAGTCTTTGCAAAATTAATTCTTCTTGGACTTCCTGTCTAGATCGAATGGCTTTTCTTTGTATTTCTAACTGCTCCTGAAGTACTTTCAAATCACCATGGGGAAGCTGGACAAAATGCTCAGAAGATAACTTCTCCTCAAATTCATATTGTCTGGGCAAAACCAAGTATTTCTGGGGTTTTTTGCCACACGGAAGAGAATTGCTTTGTGCATGCAAGTGTTCTTGCTGAAGTGCAATCAAGTGATCTTGTTCAGGTAAAACAGGCTGTGATAAACCGAAAAGCCTATCAGGCAGACCCGGTTTCTCAGAATGTCTTGAGGAAGCTGTATTATCACTCGTAGTTGAACAAGGTTCTTGGGTTCTCCCAGATTCACTAAGAGGTAATGAAGCAAGTGAATGCTGTACAACAGGGGGTGAGAAGGAAGAGGAGCCAACATGCTCAGGAGATCTTCCTTGCTTCCACTCACTCTGTTTGTGCAGAAGTAATTCTTCCTGAGCTTCCTGTCTAGACTGAATGATAGCTTCTCTCTGTGTAGCTAACCTTTCCCCGAGCGCCTTCAAATTATCTTGCTGAGGCCGAATAAGCTGTGATATCCTCCAAAGCCTATCCTGCAACTGTGGGATCTGAAGATGGCTTGAAAGACTTTTGCTGTCACTCTCAGTTGAAGGAGGCTCCTGGGTTGTACCAGACTCAGCAGAAGGTAACGAAGTAAATGAAGGCTGCCCTACCTGGGGCTCGAATGAGGAGTCAGTTTGTTCCAAAGATACCTTTCCTTGGCTTTTCTGGCTGAAGTGAAGGGCCGCCTTCTCTGTGTCCAGCCATTCTTGGTGTTCCTCCAAGTTATCTTGCAGAGGTAGTGTAGGCTGTAAAAATCCCAGACATCTTTCCTGAAACCTCGGGATCGTAGAAGAGCTTAAGGGAACTGCACTGTCACTCTTGCCTGGCATAAACTCCTGGCATCTTTCAGACTCAGCTACCTGGGACAGGGATATAGAGGTGCTAGTCTGTTCAGAAGAAACCGTTTTCTCTAATTCATGTGGTTTGTGTACAAATTCCCGAGTTTCTTGTTCAGCACCAAGCATTACCCTGTGTGTATGCGACTGTTCTTGGAGTGCTGTCAAATTTTCTTGCCTTGGCAGGTTATGCTGTGGAAAACTGTGAGGCCCATCCTGAGATGCTGGGATTACCGGATGACTGGAGGGAATAACACTCTCCTTTTCAGATAAATCAAAGTTCTCAATTCTTCTAGGTTCAGTTTTAGCAGAAGCTTGTGAAGCAACTAAACATGGAGCAGCCGCTGGTGGAAGTGAAGAACCCATCTGCCCAGACTCATCCAAATCCCTCTGTCTATGCAGAAGCAATTCTGCCTGGACTTCCTGCCTGGCCTGAAGGGCATTGCTCTGTGTAGTCACCTGTTCTCGGAGCAACTGCAAACTATCATGCAAAGGGAAGAACTGCTGTAGGAAACTCAAAGACCCATCCCGAGATTTCTGGTTTTCAGACTGGCTTGAGAGAAGACCCTTCACGCTCTCAGATGAATACTGCAGCTGGATCTTTCCAGTGCAAGTAGAAGGAAGTGAAGTAAATGTATGCTGAGCTACCTGCGAAGGGAGAGAAGGGGGCGCAGTCTGTTCAGACCATATTCTTCCACCCAATTCACTCTGTTTATGTACACATGACACCTCTTGGGCTTCTCGCCTAGCCTGAAGGCTGTCCCTCTGAATATGAAACTGTTCTTGGAGAAAGTTAAAATTATCTGGCTGTGATAAGACAGGTTGTGAAAAACTCCAAAGCCTATCCGGAAGTTGTGGGACCCCAAGATGGCCTAAGGGAACTGCAGTATCATCCCTGGTTGGAGAAGATTCCTGGATGCTCCCCGATTCAGCTCTGGCAGAAGGCAATGTAGAGAATGAATCCAGAGATACTAATGGAAGGGAGACAGAGAGGCCAGTTTGTCCTTCCAATTCTTTCTGTTTGTACAAAAGCAATCGTTCCTGAGCTTCCTGTCTTGACCGAAGAACCTCCTTCTGTAGGTCTAACTGTTCTTGGAGAGCCTTCAAATTACCCAGGTGGGCTGTGATATTTTCTGAGGTTGGCAAAGACTTACCCTGCATGTGGCTGATTACAGAAGGACTTATAGAAACTGTACTGTTGTTCCTGGCTACAAAGGATTCCTGGATTTTTCCAGATTCAACTGTAGCAGGCAGAGAACTAAAAGCATGCTCAGCTGCCGCTGGCTGGAATGAAGAACGTTTAGTTAGCTTGGAGGGTATACTTTCCTTGTTCTCTGAGAACCTCTGCTGGGGATCTAAAGTTTGAGAAGTTGTTGCCCGAGATATTTCAGCTATTTCTTTAGGATCCTGTATTATTAGCAGCCTATCATGTGACAAAGGCTTTGAAAGTATATGAGAATCTTTATGAACCAATTTATAGCCTCTCTGTTGTACTTCACTCCGTGAGAACTGCTTAGGCTGTTCCTTTGATTCCAAAGACTGCTTGGCTTTTAAAACATCTGAATTGATTACCATGTCTATTTCTACCTGTCTTTGTGGAAAGAGACTTTGTCTTGGAATCTGAAAATGATCTTCTTCTGATCTGGAGATCTGTATGGATGGTACAGGCAGATATTTGTTAGGACTCAACTTGGGTCTCTGACCTTGATCCCAATGCTCTGATATAACAGTGGGTCTCTCAGTATTCTGTGGCAGTACTGATTTAACAGAATCAGATGTCAGTGAAGTGGCTAACCCAGATGAGTATTTTCCTTTTAACATAGTCTGATATTCAAGTAATCGTTTCCTGGCTGTTTCAACAGACTGTCTGTGAAACCTAAAACAAACACAAAAAAACAAACATTACTTTTTCTTTCTTTCTTTTTTTTTTTTTTTTTTAAAGATTTTATTATTTGACAGAGAGAGAGCACAAGTAGGCCGAGAGGCAGAGAAAGAGAGACAGAGAGAGAAGCAGGTCCCCTACTGAGCAGCAAGCCCGATGTGGGACTCGATCCCAGGACCCCGGGATCATGACCTGAGCTGAAGGCAGAGGCTTACCCCACTGAGCCACCCAGGCGCCCAACATTATTCTTGCTTGATGAAAAAAATGCTCTATATTCTCATCTACACATTAAATTTAACAAAGAGCAATTTAGAGATGGTCATTATCATGATGAAAACAGGGTAACATTCATATTGACCTTTGGGAAACCTATATACTGTAGTTCTAAGGGAATCCTGATTGGATCTTCATATAAACCAAATAATAAACCCTGAAGAGGCAGCCACACAGTATATCACATACAAATTGTAACCTAGTTAATACCTGTTCTGCTGTAAAAGCTGATGTTGATAGTTATGAATCATCTGCCTATGATTATCTTCATCATAAGTTACTGTGCATGGTGCTGGAGCAGTGCCAACCTAATAAAAGACAAAGCTGCTAATTAAAAGGCAAATCCAGAAACAAGTACTAAAGTATTTTATATACACTGAAGTTCTACAATGTAACTTTTATATAGCTTTATTTTTCATAAAAAAAGACTGGCATTTCCGTTATTAAGAAATGAAGTAACCCACCATTCTCCTTGAGTACCATGTCCAAGAGCTCAAAATACACATTACTTATAAATCAAGGTCACATATACTGGTACCTTCTAAAAACTGAAAGATGAAAATATACATATATCTATATCTATCTACATATGCACATACATACAATGTTAAAAGAAAAAAAATTACCAAATAAAAATTAGAAATGCATTCTACTTTCCTGAATGCTACGACTACTCATATTTTCTTATCCCCCAACAATCTATGTAGGGATGAGATTTCCTGCATCCTACCCCAATCTGTTGTGTTCTTTTCCTCCTTTCTTCTTCCAGCTGAGCCCTGAAGCAATCAGTTTCTAATCTTAACTTCTGTCGTTCAATTTGTTCAAGTAATTCCAACTGCTTTTGCTTTTGCTCTTCTATTTCCATTATCTAAGTAACAAAAAAACTAGTATCTATTAACAAAACTCATATAAAAGCAAAGTTTATATGAATTACATTGAAAAGAAACAGATCTCATCACCAAGAATACCAGTTAATCTTGAACAAAGTGGTAATGTTTTATCTGTTATTGTTATTGCCACTGCCAGAGGAAAGAAGAGGGTAAGCTGGAAAGGGGGAAAGGAGAGAAAGACTGGAAAGGAAAAAAGAGGCAGAAGGGGAAGGAAAAAATAAACCCATTAACTGTTCCTACTTCCTGTGGGTGTGCGTGGGAGCACAGTAAATCCTAGCTCATCACTCAAGACCCATCCCCACAGAAGCAGCAAACAATGCTCAGCCAAATTCTGTTTTTGCATCTTTAACTTTGCGGTGTTCTCAGTAAGAAAAAGGACTTAAGAAATTAAATAACAAGGCCTCACAACTAATTTGACTTCTAGGCATACCCATAAAGGGGTGCAGTTATCTGGGGGCCAAATAACATCTGAGCAACATTCTGGGTCAGAATGTGAGGTGTGAAACAGACGGTAAGCCCATAGCAGAGGGCTGACACATAAACTCTAGTGGTACACACACACACACACACACACACACATCCAAGTAATGAGAACATGTCAGAGGAGCTCCAAGCCTCATAGGACAGGGACTAGTCTAACTGGCTGTGTGCTAAATCTAGCACCTACTTCAGTCCCTACAATACACATAACAAAAGTATTTACTGAATAAGTAGAATGAGGAAAGTATGGTAAGTTTTATGAAGAGGAACACTTCTGTTACAGATAATGAAGAATGATCTTGTTTTCAAAATAAAAAATGTCTCAGGGCGCCTGGGTGGCTCAGTGGGTTGAGCCTCTGCCTTCAGCTCAGGTCATGATCTCAGGATTCTGGGATCGAGTCCCGCATCGGGCTCTCTGCTCAGCAGGGAGCCTGCTTCCTCCTTCCTCTCTCTCTGCTTGCCTCTCTGCCTACTTGTGATCTCTCTCTGTCAGATAAATAAAATCTTTAAAAAACAAAAAGTCTCAATCTGGTATTTTGCTTATTCCTAATCAGGCAAGAGTGGCCACAGCTGAGTTCTTGTCTGCTTCTTCCCTACTTTCCCTCACTTCATAAGAGCCACTGAACTTAGACCATTTACAGTTCTGTAGTACCTCTAGAACTACACCATCAATAGAATAGTCACTAGCTGCATATGACTCCTAAAATTTAAATGAATTAAAATTAAATAAAACTGAAAGTGCAATTACTCAGCTGTATTAGTCATATTTCAAGTAATCAATAGCCCCTGTGGCTAGGAGGTACCATAATGGGACACAGATATCGAACATTCACATAACCAGAGAAAGCTCTATTGGACAATACTGCTTTAGAACACTAATTAGAAAACACTTAGATATCTGAGAAGAAATACTGGTTTACAGAATTCTTACTCTCCAGCTGTATTTTCATAAAAACTATCACTATAAACTAACCAGCTTAGTGACAGTTAGTCTCTTTCAAGGAAATCTGTGTTAAAAAAAAATCTTGTATTAAAGCAGATGGGACCAAATTATAGTTAAGGAGGATGAATTAACAATTTTGGTCTGAAATATTTTTCTTTCTTTTTTTTTTTTAAGATTTTATTTATTTGACACAGAGAGATCACAAGTAGGCAGAGAGACAGAGGAGGAAGCCGGCCCCCTGCCGAGCAGAGAGGCCGATGCGGAAGTCAATCCCAGGACCCTGAGATCATGACCTGAGCCGAAGGCAGAGGCTTAACCCACTGAGCCACCCAGGTGCCCTGAAATATTATTTTTCAAAAAAACTTTTGAGGTTATAAAGCGTAGCTGAATTCAACAAATATTTATTGAACACTTACTATGTATAAAGCACTGCACCAGAAATGATGCAAAGTAAGTAGAATTTTAAAAAATGACCGTCTCTGTCCTTAACAAAAGTATTACAAAACAGAATGCAGTAACAGCAAAATGAGTAGTATAAGCAAAGATGAAGTATCTTCTATCAGTTGAACGAGTAAGACAAGACAATAGTATCAAAAGCAGCCAGACAGTAAGACAAATTTCACTGATCACACAAAATTATAGAACCTAGGAGAAGAAAGAAACCTCCAAAAATAGAAATTTCAGATTACCTGTTTCTGCCTTGCTGCCATTCTAATTCTGGATGCTTCTTCTTGAGGATGAAGTAGAATTGAACTCTGAGCTACAGCTGTGATAGGCTGAGCTTCCTTCATTTCTGAGAACCCCCAAAACAAAAATTAGTTTCAGTAATTTAGAACTCTGACACTGCTATAATTCTCTTTATTCATTTATCACATATGTAATTTTCTAAGGAAAAAAATGTTAAGTTGACCAAGTTTAATTTGAGAATGTGATTTAAAAAATACCTTGTTCCTTTTCAGAGTCTGTATCCAATGAAAGTGGTTTCTCTTCACTAGTAAGTGGTCCAGAGTCAATTGTTAAAGTATCACTTTCAGCAACTGTAGCAGATACATTATTAGGAACATATTATCACTGTAAGCTTAAATCTGAACAAAGTAACAAAAACCTGCATTCAGATTAAAAATTCAATTTTGGTCCAACTGTCATATTCAGTTAAGATCCAGTCATATTCCAGATGACTGCACATTTTATCCATTAAACTTGAGCCTAATGTAAGAAGACAGGTGGGAGACTAAAATTGTAAACCAAAATGAAAAAAGGAAGAATTGATTATAAAGCCTTACTGACAGTTTCAAACTCCAGGGAAAAGCAAAGAATAGAATAAGCAAGGCACCTAAGTTTAAAAAGAAAAGCTTAAGGAATGTCAATGTATCCCTGTCATTTTTAGATAGGATTTTTACTGTTGCTGAAATCAGAACAGAGAAGGAAAGTTAAAGCAGTTTCTTGGACCGTACCAGGGTTATCCAGAACTCTGCACCGAGCACTCACTCACTCACTCCTGCAGCTCCTACTTATGTGCTGCAGGCAGCGGTACAGTGGTAAATTTCAAAAAGGCCTAAAGGAGGTTTGACAGGGCAAGTGGGGAAACAAACATTAAATAATCATTCTAAGAAAAAATTACAAAACTAGTAACTGATAAGTGCTGTTATCAGAGAAAGAAAGGATTACGTAGTAGAGTATTACAGGATAATCTGAAGTAGGCTAGGGGCTCAGGTGAGATTTGTCTTAGGAAATGACATTAAGGCAGACATCTGAAAGGTAAGGAAGGAGCAATCAGTCAGGTAAAGAAGGTGGGAGGTATGGGAATGAATATGAGATGTAGTCAGACAAGGGGAGAATGAATGAAGCAAAATGATGCTGGAGAAGCCAACTTGTACAGGGCCTTTGAAAAAAAAAAATAACCTAGTAATGGAATGAAAATCAAAGAGCCTCCTTTTACTGAATTCTGAAACCATACTCTCTCCTACTTTGTTGGCCACTCTTTTTTTTACCACCTTTGCTGTCTGCTCCTTCTTTAGTCATCTCCTAAACACTGGAGTCCCTCAGATGGTCTCAGAAGCCCTCTTCTCACCAAATTCTTTCTCCTAAAAGCATTCCCCTATGCCGGTGGCTTTAAATATCGTATCTATACTTGACTTCCAAACCACTCTTCTTTTAAGTTACTCAATACAGCAAAAACTATTAGGCATCTTCTATGTACAAGGCACTGGTCTTGCCTTGGGAATACAGCAATGAAGAAAACCCAGTTCCTACCTTCAATGGAACTGGAGGACAAATTGGGTGAAGAAAGGGTCAAGAAGCAAATAAGCCAAGAAAGTACATTTATGGTCCTGAAGATGCTGGTAAGAACTATGGAAGGAGTGAAGGTAAGAGCTATGGAGAAAAAGCAGGTAAAGGTGACAGGAAGTGAAGGGTATGGGAGAAGGAGTGTAGAAACTTGCCATTTTATACAGAGTAAACAGAGAAGGCCTTGCTGAGAAAGCCATGTCTCACCAAGTAGCTGAAGGAAGTGACAGTGAGGCACAGAAATAAACAAAAGCAATCCATTCAAAAAGACTAGCAATTTGCAAAGACTACGTTAGTCATGTTTGGTGTGCCTGAGAACTAGCCAGGAAGCCAGTGCCTATGGTGAATAGTCTGGAAGGGAGGTGTTGTAGAAAATGAAGTTAGAGAAAGTGAGGGTGAAAGCAATGGTGGGAGAGTTTATATGCAGGCAGATCATACAAGCCTTTAATGCCACTGTAAGCACTTTGGTTTTAACTGAATGAACTGGGTAGTGGTTGGAGGGCTTCCCCCTGTGGAGAGACTTGTGATCTGTGTTTTAACAGGATGATTCTGGGGCTAGATCGTAGCAGGGAGGTGCAAAATCTGCAGACAGACCAGTTAGGAGGCTACTGCCAAGAATCTATACTGGACAAGAAACATAGCTTAAACTAGGATGGTAGGTGGTGAGAACTGGTTGGACTGTAGATAGGTTTTGAGGGTGAGATTAACATGATATACAATGATTTGGATGTAGGATATAAAAAAGGGGAACCAGAATGCCAAGCTTTTTGACTTGAGTAAGAGAATTTTACTGCCACGTACTGAAATGAGGAAGTATATGTGGGAAAAGCAAGGGGAGGAAAGGAAGGGATATTAAGAGCTCACTTTTGGAAAAGTATAAGATGTGATTACAAGGTAAGGTGTCAAAAAGACATTTAAATAAGTGAGTGGGGTTCAAAGGAGAGGTCAAGGCTAGAAAGACACTCAGATGTCATGAGAATAAAGATGATAATGTAAAGTCGTGGCATTAGCATTCAACTAGTGAGTGTGAAAGGACCTAAGAAACAAGTTCTGGGAGCAATGACTAGTGGTTGTAGAGGTGAGAAAGGCAGCAAAAGAAATCACAAAGGAGGAGCCAGTAAGGTAGGAAAACTGAGAGGATTGTGTCAAGAGGTCAAGTGAAGAAAAATTAGTTCCAGGTTTCCTGTTGTACTTAGGATAAAGTCCAAAATCTAGACAGACTGTAAGTCACTTCTTTCAGAAGCCTGGTAGCAAAATACTTCCATACAAATCCAATCACATTAAAAAAAAAAAAAAAAAAAGACAAAAGACAAAACTCTTGGAAAAAAAACAAACAAACAAAAAAATGAAGAGAATGTTACCACGACGCATTTGTTAGTCTGTAACTCCAGATAATGTTATTTTTAAAAATTTTTTAAAGATTTTTTTTATTTACTTGACACACACAGAGAGAGAGAGAGAGAGAGAGGTCACAAGTAGGCAGAGAAGCCGGCAGAGAGAGAAGGGGAAGGAGGCTCCCTGCTGAGCAGAGAGCCCGGTGCAGGACTTGATCCCAGGACCCTGGGATCATAACCTGAGCTGAAAGCAGAGGCTTTAACCCACTGAGCCACCCAGGAGCCCCCCAGATAATGTTCTTGCAACCTTTGTAACTTCTGGATATTTATTTAACAGCCTTTTTGTCTACCAAAAAAACCTTTACGAGTGACAAGAAACCCAATTTCTGGTGGCAATGTGAAATAAACACACAATACACTATATTCAAAAGCTGTTAACATGTTCAAGAATCCCTTGATTCAGGAATTCTTTTAAGAGTTTTTCCTAAGGAAATAAAGATACAGGCAGACTGCTAAAAGGATGTTTACGATAGCACAAAACATAACAAGTAAAATTAGAAACTGGCTAAATGTTTTAACAATAACAAATTTGTTAATTCTGGTTCGTCAGTTATACTGGACTATTATTAATATATACAGTGTCCCTTGAACAATGCCAGAGTTAGAAGCCAAACATCCCACTTCAAATTCTGACTCTCCAAAAACTTTATAACAGCCTATGGTTGGCTGGGGGCCTTACCAATAACAAAGTCAGCTGATTAACACATATTTTGTATCTTATGTTTATCACATGCTATATTCTTAAAATACCTAACTTTTTAATTTTTTCTGTGATTTTTGGCTATGCAGGTTCTCTGTGAGTTTTTTTAAACTGTCACAACCTCTAAAAATCTACTATTTTTATGCAAAAAAACCCTACACGTAACTGGACCCGTGAGTTCAAACCCATCTTCTTCAAAAGGCAACCATGTATAAGTACTACAACTACATTAAAGTGTGCCTGGAAGAAGGTTTATGAAGGTTTTTTAACATTTACTGCCTTGAAGTAGCAGTACTATGGGCTTTAAGCATTTTCTTCCTTTAGACCACTACTCTTTGATGTTTCAGGAATGAGCATCTTTTCAAACAACTTAGAAAGGGTTTGTGTGCTATAAAATGAGACACTTGGAGAGCAGCACCTTGTTCCTGCCCAGAGGATGACGTCCTCTCCTCGCCAACAGTTCCTCCTGATTCGACTGTTGGTGCTTTACTCTCAGTTTCACTAAGAGCTGTAATCACTTCACTTTCATCCTCAGACATGGATTTAATCGTCCAGAGAGATTTTTGGCTTCGGATCTTATTTAATAATTTTTTAAAAAGAATTTTTGAAGGGACCTGGTGGGTCTTTATTGCCAAGGGAACTAAAAGAAAAGAAAAAAAAAACTTACTCAGGACCTATTATATACCAAGCAAATTATTCTATTATACTTAGCAAGTGCCACAAACACTAGTTAAGATAAAAGCACAACTTTGTATTTCTTTATATTTTTCATTTATAATTTAACAACATATACAATTATATTTGACCCCAATGGCAATTTTATAACCAAAAATAAATTTCAATTTATATTTAAATAAAGGCATCAAAATTCAACCATCTTTCAACAATATGCATGCAACACCGATTTCAAGCTTAAAAATTTATCACAGAGAGGTTTATTCTGCTTACTAAATGATGACAGAATGCTTATCACCTAATTAACTTGTGTGAAATTAGCATTCAAAATATGTTCTGTAAGGTTTTATACTCTATCCTAGAGAAGGGTCTCAAATATGGTTCTGTACTTCTGAGTAAGCTACAGAGGAAAACATTACTAGTTATAACCTTAAAAGCCTATCAGGTTCTCCCAAATTATTTCTTGCACTATCCAGAGAACTTTTTTCCCACCTATCTTCATAAAGAGAACCCTTTCAGTTAAAAACAAAATTCTTCAGTTATTTCCCCAAACATCTTTCCCTGTGGGTTGATGGTACAATACCAAAACTCAGCATACTACAACAGCTCTCTAAGGAGACAAAACTGTGTTGCAAATACATACTTCTCTGGCTTAATCAAGGAATAAAATCTAAGAAGTCCCCTAAAGTTGAAAACTGGCAAACTATAGTTTGGTCTGACAAACTTTTTAAAAAAACACTTAATTTTAGGGCGCCTGGGTGGCTCAGTAGGTTGAGCAACTGCCTTTGGCTCAGGTCATGATCCCAGACTTCCAGGATCGAGTCCTGCATCAGGCTCCCAGCTCCTTGGGGAGTCTGCTTCTCCCTCTGACCTTCTCCTCTCTCATGCTCTCTCTCACTCATTCTCCCTCAAATAAATAAATAAAATCTTAAAAAAAACCAAAAAAACCCCCCCAAACACTTAATTTTAACTTACAAACAATAAAGTACACAAAATCTGAGAGTACAGCTTGAGGAATTTTCCATATACCTATGTGACACCATCCAGATCATTATGTAGACCATTATGTAGAACACTGCCAGCACCTGGAAGGCTCCCTCATGCCCCTTCCTGCTTAGTACACCCCTAAACCACTGTTCTAATCTCAAGAACAGATTAGTTTTGTCTGTTTACCTTTTTTTAAACTTCATAAAAATATGGTATTATAGGGGCGCCTGGGTGGCTCAGCGGGTTAAAGCCTCTGCCTTCGGCCCAGGTCATGATCCCAGGGTCCTGGGATCGAGCCCCGCATGGGGCTCTCTGCTCAGTGCAGAGCCTGCTTCTCTCTCTCTCTCTCTGCCTGCCTCTCTGCCTACTTGTGATCTCTGTCAAATAAATAAATAAAATCTTAATAAAGGCAGTGTTTGTAGGTATGGGGGGAGAAAAGAGATCAAAATAAAGAGAACTTGATCTCTAAGGAGACGTGAAGTAAAGAGGGAGTTGTTATAGGTAATGTTCACTGGTCTGGCTTAAATATTATCATTCACTAACATGAGGAAGACAAGATTCCAGTAAGCAAGAGAGGTTTAAATGTATCGTCATACAGGAGTTTTAAGTAGCTATTGGACAGCCAAGAATGGTGGGACAGAGGTGAAGTTTAGAAGATAGACTGAAGTTTGTGCTACTCATCATTGTATATGAAGTACTTAGCACTAATTAATACAGTAGGATCTTTGGTGATTTGATCAAAGTCTAAAACAATGCTGAGCCTTCAAAGGAATTCAGAATTGGGCATCTAACTTAACCTAAAAGTCTTCAGATTATATGTATATGTGAACAAAATGACTTTCCTCATATGTATACAGAGAAGATCTTTAATGAAGAAAATGTAGAAACATGGCTTCCTTCTTCCACCACTCCCATTAGTATTAGTCATTTGTATGCACTATAATTAGACTAGAATTTCCTGTTGGCAAATTACTAGCATTTTTTTTCTAGGAAATATGGTAATGTTCAGCTCAAAAGGAGTTTTACCTTCTGCTTCACTGGAACATATTGTTTCGGCTTCTGTAACTGGACTATTTTCAGTTTCTCCTAAACTTTCTTGTTCCATTGAAAGGTCCAGTTCTTCATCTTGGATCTGATCAGTCACAGTGGGCAAAGGTTCCGGTTCGAGGTGCAAAATCAGGTTTCCTTTCACTTCTCAGTAAAGAAAGAGAGAGAGAGAGCTTTCCATTCTGAAATGACTAAAAAGAACTTGAGCATAAAATTTTAAAGGCCACTTCTTCCCCCCCCTTCTTTTAAAAAAAGATTTTATTCATTTATTTGGGGGTGGGGGAGAGAGAAAGAGAGAGAGAGACAGTGAGTACAAGCAGGGGGATGGCAGGCAGAGGGAGAAGCAGGCTCCCTGCTGGTCAGGGAGCCCAATGTGTGAACTCGATCCCAGGACCCTGGGATTAAGACCTGAGCCAAAGGCAGATGCTTATCCAAATGAGCCACCCAGTTGTCCCATTAAAGGCCATTATCACTCTAAGTTTAAAATATGAGGCCGTCTTTCAAACTGAAAACTTATCCCAAAATAAAAACTGCTTTGTTCAAATATAAATGTATCCCCCCCGCCAAATACTTAGAAGCACTGATGAAACCGTATGGAATGTGGAAGAGTCTTACTCCTGTCTGCATTGTACATGTCTTCAAAGGCAAATTCCAGCTCTCTCTGCCAGTCTTCTTTCATTTCACTGCGTTTGTATGGAAGCTCAATGAGTTGTGGTGGCATCTGTGCCACAGTCTGTCTCCTACGTGCCAGGTCCTCTTGTTGGAGTTGTTCGAGTTCTTTCATTAGTTTCTCCTGAGTCTTCAAGAACAGAGGGACTTAATCAACAACAGTTCGGTCACAGACTTTAGTCAATAACATTAACGGGAAGGGAAAAGTGGAGAAATCGTGACTAACAGGGACTGGACTTCTCTCCCTGTCCCTCCTGTGTTCTGCCACAAAAAGACATTAACTATTCATTCTGAGTAGTTCATGTCTGAATGTTTCATACTGAAACCCAGATACCACGTGAGATGCTAGAAACACAATCTTACTCTTAGCCTAGAGATCAAGACACAGGTAATTAGTACTATGTTAGTATTATGGAAGGATAGTATCAGTTAGGCCACAAATCTTCCAAATTGTCTGCTGCGTACAGGTCTCCTTTCTCAGGATGGCTGGGAAGGGACAGTCTCTATGAGCTGCCATGGCTCCTGCAATGCACTTTGTTCCAGTTCTCCCTGCAGCCAGCAGCATGTATGTAACAGGCCCAGGCAAGCACCAAGATCCACAGCAGCTGGCCTACCAAGTATTTGTCACTTCACACTTTTACAAATCCCCATGATGAAAGGGGATATCTTTAACCTCAAAAGAGCTGGCTAATATGAAAGTTTAAATACAGTGTTTTAGTGAGGTTATTGAACTATATTTTGGTGGTGAAGGACAAGTGAGGAAGGATAAGGGAAGACCTCTCACCCTTGATTTGAGGATTTAGCCAGATATGTAAGGACCTATTTAGCCAGAGGCTTCCATCCAGATTAAACAATAACCTTGTTGTTTAACCCTTAAACTATCCCTACCCCCCTGTCCCCAAAGGACTTACTCAAAAACAAGTCAGGGAAACCAGCCCCAGGTAACAAAGCCAAAATACAAGGGTGGGTCAGGCCAGGTGGAGACACTGGATCAGTGGGGGGATGCATACTGTCTCCCTAGTTACGAATTAGTATGGACCCCGCCCTTTGGGCACCTTTTGGGCGCCAATTCTGACCAAGATGATAGGCTGGTTCAAATGTCTACTATAGGGTAAATTGTAATTCAATTGGTCACTTATGTGTGACCTAGCATGACTGTGCAGCTTTCTCTGTGTGTTACAATTTCACTGGCCCAACCACATGGCTTTTGCCCTTAAAAGCTAGTCTGTGAAGTCTACCTTCTTAACCACTAAACAGTATGATTTATGGAAGAATGCATTCAGTTTATGATTGCTTTTCACACTTTTTCCTATTGGTTTAAATCTTCGATGAGAATTATTGCTAATAATTCAGACAATCAGTTATTTTAGTCAAAATTTACTCCCAGTTTATAAAATCTAAAAAATTTAAGGGAGGTCATGTATAAATCAGTTAAAATTACACCAATGAACTTTAAGGCCTGTAATTCCCACAGAAATACTTAAAAACTCACTCTTTACAAGTGTTTGAAACATCCAAATGCATTAATCAAATACAGAAGAAATGGTCTGACTTTGAAAATGAATCATTTTTATGCTTTGTTTCAGGATACACACTCACTGAATTGAATAATCAGGAGAGAAGTGAAGCTAAAATTATAAGCCAGTCTTCATTATATATATTGTATGGCTCTATGACATTTCTCAAGGCTCCTGGAAAGCCAGGATCATGACTCTACCTTTGAATCAATACTCTGCCAAGCCAACAAGTGCTCTGCGCAGTAAAGAGTTAATAAACAGAATGCTAGAATCTGCAGAGCACAAATGCAACTCATTAAATGGGAAAAGCAATTAATTTCTTTTCGCCATTTCTGTCTGATGAAAATATTAAACTTTTAATAAATTCATCATGACAAAAACTTTTAGAACAGCAATATACTATGACAATTGCTTCACCCAATCTGAATTTGAAACAGGAGGTAAAAGTTGGGAGTCAAAGACTGTTACTTTCACATTCTTCATACCTCTGTACTTTGAAACCGTTTACACTAATCAGTTAGTGCTATATAGTCTATCAGGCCGTCTGTCTACCAGCAGTGGTCCCAGCCAGAATTCTTACTTGAGCCAAATGGATCTTTTTCATTGCTTGAAATCCCCGCGCATGAGCCTTTTGATACTGTTCCATTCTCTCCCGTGCTGCCTGTTTTTGTCGTTCTTCCAATCTTTTAGCTTCTTCTTCAGCAGCCAAATGAGGATCTGGCTAGCAGTCAATTAATAACATTTTAGACAATTTTAAAAATTGTGAAATAAGGTGATAACTAAAACATGACCTTAAAGTCATGCTTTCCTACTTATTGTATTTTTAAAGGCCCACAATTACCAAGCACATGTATATATGAAAAATATCAAATTGTCAGTGAAAGTTTGGCAAGTTGGTTCATTTTAAACCAGATCACACTATTTTCATCCACACATTTCTCCATCGCTGTTTTGTTAAGAGATTCCAGTAAAACAACAGTGCTGTAAGCACTCACAAAGCCAGCAGTTAAGAAGCCATAGACAGCAAAGGTCATTGAGGGAAGCAGTGGGATTGGTCTTTGCCTTCCATTCAACATCTGCTGCTTGATTTCAATCTCAGGAAGGCCAAATCACCAAACAACTACTTGAATATAATTTCTAACTTCTCAAAAATTGTGCATCATCAATGATTACATGATTGTACAGTCAGCTATCATCTCACCAAGCTAACAAGAGCAAGTCAGCGAGACAAGGGCACATAACTTGGATTAACTATTCTCCGTGAATGTTCACTTTCAAATACAGGTAAGCATTCCAAATGTAACTTAAGTAAACATCTTATGTTATTTTACATGTCAAAATTCTTAGATGAAATGATGATGATTATGAAGGCTATCATAGTTGACCCTTAACATGGGTTTAAACTGTGCAAGTCCACTTATACAAGGGTTTTTTCCAATAAATATATGGGAAAATATTTTGGAGATGTTCAAGAATCTGAAAAAACTTGCAGCTGAATCATGGAGCCTGGAAATACTGAAAAATTAAGAAAAGTTAGGTATGTCATAGAGTGCATAAAATATAGGTAAGGTACTAATCTAGTTTATCATTTATTGCCATAAATACATAAAAATCTCTTATAAAAAGTTAAAAATTTATCAAAACTTACACAAGCACTTATACACCAAACGTGGAAAACATTCACAGTCGGGAGAAATGTAAAACAAACATAACGATCCAGTATTTAAGTCCTAACAGAATGCATAACAGTTAATTTTAGACCACATCCTGTTGCTATGGCAGTGAGCACTAAAACACTGTGTGACACTAATCATTTCTGCATGAGCAATTCACCTTTCCAGTAAATTGCATATGGTGGTAAAAAGTGATGTCTCGTGGTTCCTGTGTACTTTCCATGGTGTTTGTATGAGTGCAATACCATCAACTTTGAATAACATCATGGAACTCTACAAACTACCACTAGTGACCCCGGAAGTGCTCCCAAGAAGCATTACTTGAGAGAACTGTAAAATGTAGGGTAGTAACCAAAAAAGCAAGTTAGCCACAGACTGAAGTTATTATTTCTATGTGATAGTAAGACTGAGGTTGTAATAATAATTCATGATTTTAAACAAATCAAGATTTATTCTTATTTCTTAAAAGTTAATACTACAATGAGAATACTCATCTTAGGTCTTAATAGTGATTTTAACAACTGCCATTAAGCAGTTAACCAAAATGTGCATCTGCTGCAATCTGAACTCCACAGGACAGCTCTACTGAGAAAGTCTGTTTTCCCAGGAGCCAAATATATCCAATATGAAAAGAAATTAAAATCCAGTTACAAAGAAATAGCAATTTCAATAACAATGATTATTATTTCTCACTCGCAAGACTGGCAACACTTTCTGAACCATAATCATCCATACAAGGGAATGGAGAAGAGTATGATGACTAGTTCCCTAAGTTGCCAATACTTTTTACAAGGCAATTTAATGATCCATATCAAGTATCTGTATCAAACGTTATATAGTTTGAAACCAGTAATTTCTCTTCTAGGAGTCTAAACATACCTCAGAGCTGTATACAAAAATGTACAAGATTATGTTTGCATTATTTACAGAAACAAAAAGAAATGAACAAAAGAACAATGGTTAAATCTATCATGAGATATTAAGTGCCTACAAAAATTATGTTTTGAAAAGTGTATGTTTATACATAAAGGCCATAATAAATTCATTAATGTATTAATCACATTACTTTTAGGTTATGGAACTGTAGTCGTTTTTCCTATGGTTTATGCTTATATGTATAGTTCCAAATTTTTCACAGAGAACATGTATAGATATAACTCACTTCAATGAACAGAGAAACAAAGTGAGGATTGTAAACAACTCTAAGTCAATCACCTGCTCTGTGTCCGTCTCTCTGCTCACAAAAGTGCAAAGATGATGATAGGTGGATCTACCAGTTTTCACATTAGAAGTTCTCTTTAGTTCAATGTTCTGAAAAAGGACCATAGACAATGGATTATTAGGTTAACAGTATTTTCAATTAAAGCTGGACCCAATAAAAATAATTTTGTATTTAATCAGTTATCCTTATTCATTTTTCTCTACATGGGCTCTCTTTCATTACCTGGAATCTAGGTTTAAAAGCTAGATCATATTAAGGCAAGACCAGGAACTCAGGGATGCTGTACACCACACCACAGCAGGAGGCACAGCGGCAAATTGCTCCCCTATTACAGATTCTAAGTTTGATTACTTGGTTATGGTGCTGCATGCCCAGTGATGAGAAAGTTGTCTTTTCTTTTCCCAAACAGAAGTAGGACAATGGATAAATGTAGAAGAATGGTAGATTCCTGCCTGGTGCCGAAGTATCAACTCCCAGATTAATCGGTCATTGAAAAGAGAAAAATATACCTTTATGATAGAGATCTCTTGTAGTCACCACCATAGCCAAATGAGAAAAAATAGAATATGAGAGACTAGTCTCTTCAAAGAGTCTGAAATTAAAAAAAGGCTGACTACGGTTGTGTAAGATAATGTTCTATACTGAGAGAGAAAGACAAGACAAGCAAAAGCAATGGGTGAAGCCCAGCTGGATTCTGGTTTAAAAAAGAAAGAAGTTGTAAAGTAAAACAACTTAGGGACAACTGGAGATCTTGATTATGGACTGCATATTAAGTGGTATTAAGAAATCAATGTTAATTTCCTTAGTATAATACTCTGGTTGCATAAGAGAATGTCCTTATTCTTATAATAAGGAGTATAATGAAGTATTCAGGGTGAAATGTCATCTCTACAATTTACATTCAAATGTATATGTTTATCCTATTTGAAATCTATACACATGTATAGATGTAAACAACTATTCACTGTGTTTTCCTTTGAATTTCTCTGTATATTTCTCTATATATTGAAAATTTTCATAATAAAAAGTTGGGGAAAAAAGCACAACTACACATTTGCACATAATTCATACTTGCACTTATGCAGATGTCTTAATTGCTTTATGTAAAAATGTGACCCTGGCTTGATAGGCATATTAGGAATTACAGCAAAGGAAATCAAAAGGCATCATGGATAAAGTACTGCTTGCCTTTTAACACCATACTAAGGGAGTGACTGAAATCTGACTCTCATTTGAATCTTGCATCAAATGTCGGCATGGCAGATGGCTCCACATAAAAGCAGGAAGGCTAACAAAATGAAAGGCTTAAGGCAATATCTGGTACTTATGCTGATCTTACCTACAGAAAATATACTTGTATATACAGTGAAATCAGATATCCCTAGATTTATGGGGTTTTTTTTACTTCCTCTTTTTAGATAAAAATAACTATGTAATTGTAAGACTCATCCAGATAGCCATTTCAGTAACTACAACAAGCTATTATAAAACAAAAGAACCAATACCTTTTAAAATTAATTTCCACTTTACTCAATAAATGTCTTTTTAAAAATATGCTCAAAATCACAAAAGCACACATATTACTCCCACAGAGAAACAGACTTCTCTCATCCACTTTATGTAATCTTGTGTAAATTTATCTGACCCTAACTTCTTTACCTGTGAAGTAATGACTATTTACAAAACCCAAGTCTTGAATGTGAAAAAGTCGATAGTGCAAATAATCTAATTTTTTCCTCTGTAGATAAAGGGAATTAAAAAAGAAGACCAAACGAGTTATAGTTTTTAAAAAGTCAAACATAGTTTTTGAAACAACTAAAATAAATTAAGATAATTGGTGAAAACTAAATAAAGACTGAATATTAGGTATCAGGAATATCAGTACTGTGCTTTTATAAAAAGTACTTATAATCAGAGATATACACTAAAGAAAAGGCAAAATGATATCTAGGAATTTTTTTTTTTTTAAAGATTTTATTTATTTACATGATAGACACAGATCATAAGTAGGCAGAGAGGCAGGCAGAGAGAGAAGGAGAAGCAGGCTCCCCGCTGGGCAGAGAGCCTGATGCGGGGCTCGATCCCAGAACCCTGGGATCATGACCTGAGCCGAAGGCAGAGGCTTTAACCCACTGAGCCACCCAGGCGCCCCTCTAGGAATATTTTTAAATACTCCAGACATATTCATTTGTTACCTGTAAGCTTAAAAATTAAGTTTAAACAAACGAAATTTTGAGCTGCACTGAATTCTAACAGTAAAGAAGAAGTATTACAACCTAGTTCTTCTCAACATTCAAAATAATTCACCTCAAAAAGAGCTGGGGGTGGTGGTGGCAGACTTGTAATTTTGGCTGATCTCTCTTTTTCCACAAGCAGTGCTTCCTTTCGAGCTGTTATATGCCTTGAAAGACAAGAGATGCCCTAAATTAATGTCTCAGGTAATATTAGATCACAACTCTCAGGGATAAAATATAAATGCCACAGGATATCAAGAAATCTTCCAGCCTGATCCCATAGGCTTAATATGCTCTTTAATAAACAATCTAGGGGTGCCTGGGTGGTTCAGTGGGTTAAGCCTCTGCCTTCAGCTCAGGTCATGATCCTAGGGTCCTGGGATCAAGCCCCACATCGGGCTCTCTGCTCAGCGGGCGGCCTGCTCCCCTCCTTTCTCTCTGCCTGTCTCTCAGCCTACTTGTGATTTCTGTCTGTCAAATAAATAAATAAAATCTTAAAAAACAAAACAAAACAAAACAAAAAAACAATCTATACACACTGGTCATTTAAGAAAATGTGTACCAAGTAAAAGAGGTGTATCTTTAAAGACATAAAGACCTTCGGTGAAACTGACCCAATAAACATCTAATGTTTCTTCATTTAAAATAGTGCAGTATAGGGCGCCTGGGTGGCTCAGTGGGTTAAGCCACTGCCTTCGGCTCAGGTCATGATCTCAGAGTCCTGGGATCGAGTCCTGCATCGGGCTCTCTGCTCAGCGGAGAGCCTGCTTCCCTCTCTCTCTCTCTGCCTGCCTCTGCATCTACTTGTGATTTCTCTCTGTCAAATAAATAAATAAAAAATCTTAAAAAAAAAAAATAGTGCAGAATAAAAACAAGAAATGTTGATAAAGATGGGACACCATACAAAATGAGCATCATGGACTGGTAACAGGCTCCACCAACTTTACAACATGCAAAAATGATTTGCCAAGAGTCTAAACCTCTTTTCATGTTCTTAATTGCACTGATCTTTCTTTCTTTTACATCAGAGGCAGACAGTTGGGGAACATGCATTTTGAGCTAGCTATATATTTCTCCAGAAACTAAGTATTGCTAAAGTCACTGGAGAAGAGAAAGCTCCCGTGTTACTTTGTGCACTGAGGTAAACCATATCTCCACTGTTTTTTATTTTTTTTTAAAGATTTTATTTATTTATTTGACAGAGAGAGAGATCACAAGTAGGCAGAGAGAGAGAGGAGGAAGCAGGCTCCCTGCTGAGCAGAGAGCCCCATGCGGGACTCGATCCCAGGACCCTGAGATCATGACCTGAGCCAAAGGCAGTGGCTTAACCCACTGAGCCACCCAGGCGCCCTCCACTGTTATTTTTTAAACCAAGTTTAACAAACCAATGGATATACCATATGACTTGTATTTAATAATTATGTTTAACAGTACCCGGTATGCTCTCTACTTCTAGTCATATCATGTTTCAGTGGAAAATGGGATGAATTTCATTATTACTTTACCAGGTTTTTTGTTTCGCTAGTTCTTCTTTTTTACTCTTTTGTAATTTCAGAGCTTCTTTATGCCTCATTTCTGCTTTCCTTCTTCTTTCTGCTGCCCGCCGTGCCAGAGCATTCAAATCAGGTTCCTAAAAATATATATTACTTAAAATGTCATGTTAAACAAGATTAAAATGCCAAACATAAAAGTAGTATCAGTGGTTCTCTAGTCAGGGCAAAATCACGAAGGTATTCAAGTAACTGAAGTTTGAGAAACTGCATTGAAGCAGTTTCTTCACTGAAACTGTGTAGATGGGTCATAGTTTCTATCCATTTTTTCACCCTGTCTTTTTGATTGGAACATTTAGTTCACTTATATTTAAAGAAATTATATTGATAGGTACTCAATACCCCCTTCACTCACTGAAGCACAAAGTTAATGGTGGCATAAGTAACACTATAAAAACCAGATGTCACAATCTAAGGCTATTACTAAAAACAAAGAGTAAACTCAAGAAGCAAGAACATATTTCTTAAAGATACTTATTTTCCTAATTGTTTGATATCAAAGACCTGCCTTCTTTGGAACTAGGTTGCTTATTTTGTGCAACTATCTCTGGGACCACAATCTAGTCTTTTCCAACCATGACTCACAATAAACAAAACATGGTCAGGGAACAGTGTTAAAGTTCTACTTCGTCTTTCTGAAAGTCATTAAAGAATTTTTACTATTTGTGCATGAAATACAAGTGATTACAAAACATTCAACTACACATGTCTTAGAGGTATGAAGAATCATAATAAAATGGGAAATCTGAATTCACCCCAATGAATCTGTCCAAAATGCTTTAAACTATCAATTTTTGGCTCAGAAGGTTGTTTTATTTACCCAGATAGTTAAGGACTGAAAGAGAATAGTTCCACTTTAAACACCACATGAAGACAGTGACTCTTACTCGGAAATGCACCCAGCAGTATTACTGTAATACATGAATACACCAAAAAGTTGAGGCAGGTCTGCCAGAGCAGCCCCAACATGGAGCACCCCAGGAAACCCAGACTGCTTCAGTTTAGTCATCTTGCTAGTACGGTCCTAGCTGAGAGCACATGAGATCCCTGGTCCATCCCAAGCCCACTCTAGTTGTTCCATCAGGGTGGTCCCACAGCGCAGCATACCTGGCCCCCTCCCATGACTGTAGGAGCTCCACTTGCTAGCCAAAGCTACCAGTCACATTCAGTCTGCACTGGGGACATTCCTACCTAAGACCAGTCCCTCAAGACCAGAAGAAGGAGTTGTTCCACTTAATTCCCAGAAACAAACACAGAAAGTCAGACAAAATGAGGAGATAGAGGAATATGTTCCAAATGAGAGAACAAAGCAAAACCGCAGAAAAAGAACTAAACAAAATGGAGACAGGCAATATACCTGGTAAAGAGTTAAAAGTAATGGTGAGAAAGATGCTCCCCAGATTTAAGACTGGATGAATTCAGTGAGAACTTAAACAAAGAGAGAAAAAATTAAAAAAAAAAAAAAATCAGAGCTGAAAAATACAGTAACTGAAATGGAAAATACACTAGAGGGAATCAACAGTAAGTTAAAGGATGCAGAAGAATCAATCAGTAAGCTGCAAAACAGGGTAATGGGAAGCACCCAAGCTAAACAGTAAAAATTTAAAAAATAATAAATTAGAAAATGAGAGTAAGTTAAGGGACCTGAAACACTAGCAAGTGTAATAGCATTCATATTATAGGGATCCCAGAGGAGAATAAAGGGGCAGAAAACATATTTGAAGAAACAGTGGCTGAAAACTTTCCTAACCTAGGGAAGTAAACAGACTTCTAGGTCCAGGAAGCACAAGAGAGCATCTAATAACATTAAACCAAGGAGTCACACACCAAGACACGTAATTAAAATGTCAAGAATTAAATCATCATCATGAAACCAGCCTTACAAGTAATGTTAAAAGGACTTAAGTGAAAAAGAAAAGGCCATAATTAGAAGTGAGAAAACTATAAAAGGAAAAGATTCCAATGTAAAACCAAATATATTGTAACGGTAGTAGAGCAATCATTTATAAAGCTAGTTTGAAGATTAAAGGATAAAAGTAGAAGCATTAATTGTATCTACAATACTTAGGGGACACACAAAATAAAAAGATGTAAAACACTACCTCACATACAGAAAATATGAAACGGGCAGTAAAAATGTAGTGCTTTTACAACGAAACTTGCAACCATCAACTTAATATAGACTGTTATATACATAGAACACCATGTATGAACCTAATAACCACAAACCAAAAACCTACAACAGACACACAGAGAAAGAAATCCAAGCATTAACACTAAAGAAAGTCATCAAAACACGAGAAAGCAGGAGAACAAGAGAAAGAAGAGAGCAAGAGAAAAGGAAAGGAACACAGAACTACAAAAACAATCAGAAAACAACAAAATGGCAGTAAGTATGTACCTATCAATATCATTTCTTTAAATGCAAATGAAGTAAATGTTCTAATAAAAAAGACAGGGTGAAAAAATGGATAGAAACTATGACCCATCTACATGCTGCCTATAAGAGACCAACTTTGGACCTAAAGACATAAAGACTGAAAGTCAAGGGCTGGACAAAGATATTCTATACAAATGGAAATTAAAATAAATAAATAAAGCCAGGGCAACAATACCTATATCTATATCAGGCCAAAACAGACTTTAAAACAGACTATACCAAGAGACAAAGAAAAACACAACATAGTTAAAAGTGATTAACCTAACAAGAGGCTGAAACAACTGTAAATATCTAGGCAGTTAACAGAGGAACACTTAAATACATAAAGCAAATATTAACAGACATAAAAGGGAGAAAGTGACAGTAATACAATAATAGGAGACTTAAAAGCCACTTACATTCACAGATCATCCAGAGAGATGGACTTAAAATATACAGAGATTACATTCCATTCCACCCCCACACCCCCCAAGAAAAATGGGAGAATACACATTCTTTTTGAGTGCACATGGAACATCCCCCAAGATAGAACACACACTGGGGCACAAAACAGTCTCAATAAATTTAAGAAGTTAAATCATAATAGGAGCTTTTCCAACCACAACAGTATGGAACTAGAAATCAATTACAAGAAAAATATTGAGGGGCACCTGGGTGTCTCAGTCAGACTTTGGCTCAGGTCATGATCCCAGGGTCCTGGGATCCAGCCTCACATCAGGCTCCCTGCTCAGCAGGAAGCCTGCTTCTCACTCTCCCACTCCCTCTGCTTGTGTTCCCTCTCTCTCTGTCAAATAAATAAAATAAGTAAATAAATAAATAAATAATAAAATCTTTAAGAAATAAACTGAAGAAAAAAAACCCCACCAAACAAATGGAAAATAACATGCTATTAAACAACAAAGGGTAACAAAGAAATCAAAGAAATAAAAAATAAAACAAAACATAGAAACAAATGAAAATGGAAACACAATGGTCCAAATTCTTTGGGATGTGGAAAAACCAGTTCTAAGAGGGAAGTTTATAGCAATATGGGCCTCTCTCAAGAAACAAAAAAATCTCAAATAAGTAACCAAACTTATATCTAAAGGAACTAAAAACAAGCAGCAAAGCCCAAAAGTTAGTAAAGGGAAGGAAATAAAGATAAGGATGGAAATTAATCAAACAGATTAAAGGAAAAAAAAAACAATAAACAAGATCAATGAAACTAAGCTTGTTTTTTGAAAAGAGAGACATAACTGAGAAACATTTTGCCAGACTCATCAAGAAAAAAGTTCATTCAAATAAAATTTGATAGGCTGGTGGCTCAGTTGCTAAGTGTCTGCCTATGGCTCAGGACATGATCCTAGGGTCCTGGGATCAATCTGCATTAGGCTCCCTGCTCAGAAGGAAGCCTGGTCTCCTTCTTCCACTCCCCCTGCTTGTGTTCCCTCTTTCACTATGTCTCTCTCTGTCAAATAAAAAAATAAAATCTTTAAAAAGTAAAATAAAATAAAATAAAAATAAAAATAAAATTTGAAAGAGAAGTTATGCCACAGAAAAACAAAGGATTAGAAGAGACTGCTATGAAAAATGATACACCAACAAATTGGACAACCTAGAAAAAAAATGGATAAATTCCCAGAAACAACCTTCCAAGACTGAATTAGGAAGAAATAGAAAATATGAACAGACTGATGACTAGCAATAAAACTGACTCAATAATAAAAAAACTCCCAATAAATAAAAGTCAAGGACGAGATGACTTTTAGTGAATTCTGTCAAACATTTTAAAAAGTTAATACTGACTCCTTCTCAAACTATTCCATTAAAAAGAAGAGAGGGAATGCTTCCAAATTCATTCTAAAGGCCAGCATAATCCTGATACCACAACCAGACAAAAATTGCAGAAAAAGAAAATCAGATCCATCTATACCTGATGAACATAGATGTGAAAATCAACAAAATATCAGCAAACTGAATTCAACAATACATTAAACAGATCATTCACCACAATCATGGATTTATTCCAGGAATGCAAGGATGGTTCAAGAACCATAACTCACATTAACAAAACAAAGGGCAAAAACCACAAGATCAATTTCATTAGAAGCAGGTAAAAGCATTTGACAAAAATCAACATCCATTCATGATAAAAACTCTCAACAAAATAGGCTCAGAGGGAACATACCTCAACATAATTAAGGCCATTTATGAGAAACCTACAGCTAACATCATACTCAACTGTGAGAAGTTGAAAGCTCTTCCTCTAAGATCAGAAACAAAACAAGGATGTCTACTCTATTATTCAACATAGTACTGAAATTCCTAGCCACAGAAATCACACAAGTAATAAAGGCATCCAAACTGGAAAGGAAGAGATTAAACTGTCACTATTTGCAGATGGCATGGTTTTACATATAGAAAACCCTGAAGACTCCTCCAAAAAGCTGTTATAATAAATGAACTCAGTAAAGATGCAGGACACAAAATTAATATACAGAAATTTGTTGCATTTCTATACATTAATAACAAAGTAGCAGAAAAAGAAATTAAGAAAATAATCCCATTTGTAATTACATCACTAAGAATAAAATATCTAGGAATAAATTTAATTGAGGTGAAAAGACCTGTACTCTGAAAATTAAAAAACACTGGTGAAAGAAATTGAAGATGATATGAATAAATGGAAAGATATTCAATGTTCACAGACTGGAAGAACTCATTTGTTAAAATGTCCATACAATCCAAAGCAATCTATGAAGTCAATGCAATCCCTAACAAAATATCAATAGTGTTTTCCACCAAACTAGAACAAATAATCCTAAAAGCTACATGGAACCACAAAGACCCCAAATAGCCAAAGCAATTTTAAGAAAGAAGAACAAACCTGGAGGCATCACACTTGCTGATTTCAAACTGTATTACAAAGCTATAATAAACAAAAACAGTATGGCACTAGCACAAAAACAGACATAGAGATCCATGTCTCTATGTCAACAACAGAGAGCCCAGATATAAATCCATGTTTACATGGTCAATTAATCAGCAACGAGAGGCAAGAACATACAATGAAGAAGAGACAGCCTCTTCAATAAATAGTGCTGGAAAAACTGGACAGCTGCAAGCAAAAGAATAAAACTGGACTATTTTCTCACAACGTACATAAAAATTAACCCAAAAGGAATTAAAGACCTAAGCATAAGGCTTGAAACCATTAAATTATGAAAAGAAAACATAAGTAGCAGTTTCTTAGAATCAGTCAGCTTTATTTTTCTGGATTTGTCTCCTCAGGCAAGGGAAACAAAAGCAAAAATAAACAACTGGGACATCAAACTAAAAAGCTTTCTCACAATGAAGGAGAACATCAAAACAAAGAAACAAAAAGCCCAACTTACTGAATGGGGGAAGGTACCTGCAAATGATATATCAGATAATGCATGAATATACAAAATACATAAATAACTCATATAACCCAAAACAACAAAGATCAAATAATCCAATTTCAAAATGAGCAGAGGATCAGAATAGTTTTCCAAAAAAAGACAAATGGCTGGCTAACAGACACATGAAAATGCTCAACATCACTAATTAAAGGAATGCAAATCAAAACCACAATGAGATACCACCTCATACCAGTCAGAATGGCTAGTATCAAAAAGAAATAACAGGGGCACCTGGGTGGCTCAGTGGGTTAAGCCTCTACCTTCAGCTCAGGTCATGATCTCAGGGTCCTGGGATCAAGTCCCACATCGGGTTCTCTGCTCAGCAGGGAGCCTGCTCTCCCCGCCGCCCCCCTGCCTGCCTCTCTGTCTACTTGTGATCTCTCTCTGTCAAATAAATAAAAAAGAAAAGAAATAACAAGTGCTGGTGAGGATATAGAGAAAAGGGAATCCTGTTGCACTACTGGTGGAAATGTAAATTGGTGCAGCCACTGTGGAAAACAGTACAGACGTTCTTCAAAAAATTTAAAAATAAAAATACCAAACGATCTAGTAATTCTACTACTGGGTATTCACCCCCCAAAAATGTAAACACTAATTTGAAAAGATATATGCCAAACAAAGATATGAGCCAAACACAGATGCTTAACCAACTGAGCCACACAGGCGCCCCTGCACCCCCATGTTTGTTGCAGCACTATTTATAATAGCCAAATTATGGAAGCAGCCCAAGTGTCCATCGACAGATATACAGATAAAGAAGATAAGGTGTGTATATATACAATGGAGTATCACTCAGTCATTAAAAAAAAAAAAAAGATCTTGCCATCTGCGACAGTATGGATGGAGTTTATAGGTAATGTGCTCAGTAAAATAATTCAGAGAAAGACAAATACCTTATGACTTCACTTGTAAAAAACAAAACAAATGAACAAACAAAAAACCAGAAACCAACTAACAGAGAATAACTGATGGTTGTCAAAGGTGAGCAGGCAAAGGAGGGGTGAAATAGGTGAAGGGGATTAAGAGGTACAAACTTCTTGCTTTGAAATAAGTCACAGGAATGAAAAGCACAGCATAGGGAATATGGTCAACAGTATTGTAATAACTTTGCATGTTGACAGCTGGTAACTACATTTATCAGGATGAGCACTGCATAATGTATGTAATTGCTGAACCACTATGTTATGCACCTGAAATTAGTATAATACTGAATGTCAACTATAATTAAAAAAAATAATCATAGAAAACATAAAGAAGTTCAGGCTGGCCAAAACAAACCCTATACATGCATGCATACCACAAACAACTTACTTTTTACTCATACCCATTACCAGACAGGTAGTCAAATAAGCACTCACATTTTCTTTGGCATGTTGGTGTCCCTCTCCCATACTTCTTAAACTTGCCAAATATAGCTTTTCCAAGTTCTTTATTTTCTGAGTTTGTGATTCTTTCCATTCTGTCCTTAGTTCCTCTGCCAAACGAGTTAATTGCTGATTTCTCCTCTGTTTTATGTCTTCTCTTATCTGTAAAGCGATACCCCTTTCTTGTTCTCGAACCTAAAGAATGCATATTTAAAAGATTATATGAAAAGAGGCTTACTTCAAGTTTTTTTGGAAAGCTATTTGGAAATAGGAACTTAAATGAATTCTCCTCAGGTGTATCAATTCTCCCGAATAGTCATATTAGATAAGGCCTACGTGATGTGGAAAATCAAGCAATGTAAAAAAGTTAAGATCTCAAGACTACTTCTAAAGTTCTCTAACTTATTAGCTATTGTCTTCTCCTCCTCAACCCAAGCACCAACAGGACCACCATTACCATCGCAATAACTGTTAAGAGCTTAAATTGCTAAGGATGTTCAATAAAATTTATAGCCCAGGGGTGCCTGGGCAGCTCAGTTGGTTAAGCAGCTGCGTTTAGCTCAGGTCATGACCCTGGAGTCCCAAGATCAAGCCCCTCGTCAGGCTCTCCCACCCAGTGGGGAGTCTGTTTCGCCCTCTCCTTCTGACCCTCCTCCCACTCGTGTTCTCTCTCTCCCTTGCTCACTCTCTCTCAAATAAACAAAGTCTTAAAAAAAATTTAAAAAGAATAAAATGTCTAGCCCAGATACGTATAGATAGAGCCAGATGAGATGTCCGTATTTGTGGTATATCATCCCCAATTTTAGATAGAATGGCACCTAAAACATGCTTCACAAGGGCTTAACTATATTACTCTGAAAAGACTTCTAGAAAATAATCTACAACTTCTTAATAAATGTTACAGCACCTAATAATCTTTCCAGCAAGTCTTCCTCAAAGCCATTCTTATCTTCCTACTCTAACCTTCATCAGTAACATGTTGTCTGGAAAATGTTTAAAGAGCCATTTTCCAGTAATTATCAAGTCAAATAATCCCTATCTTCAAACTCTTCATCTGTTTACCATTTCAGCCCATTTTTCCAAATTTTCCTAAATTTGTTAGTACACAAGAACCAGGGCTCTTAAACAACCAGAAAAGGGTTTTAAGTGCAACCTTCAGAACTCTCTACTGTAATAAAAACACTAATAATTTGGGGAAGACAAAGAATTAGAAATCTTGTTCCAGATGAATCTTACCTGCAGCAATCTTAGTTTTCGTCGTCTTTCATAATCTTCCTTTAAAATGTAAGCTTCCTCGTTAGGACTCAATCTCAGCTTGCCAGCATTCCCTACCTTTCTTTTCATTTCCAGGTACTTTAAAGTTTCTGAATTAAAAAAAAAAAAAAAAAAAAAAGTCTATTTAAACAGGGCAGCAAAGATCAGAACAACGTTAAAAATACATTTACTACTTGACATTTAAAGGACTATATATACACAAAATAATTTGGGTAAACTGAGGCCAACTTATATTTCAAATTACAATTATTAACTTCAGCACTGAAGTCGATGATTCTCAAATTAGGAGACGGGGTCAAGTGGAGGGTGAACCAGAATTACTTGAAAAAGTTTTTGCCCCTGACAGCAGAGTGCTGTTTACCTACAGTATCTGGGACCTTACTTACTTCCTACTGGGATTTCCAGAGCTACATTAAATGTAGAAAAGCACAAAGACTTAAAAAAGTGTTTTAGCAAAGAATAAATGTTTTCAGCATTATGATTTTACACTTTAGAACTTTGAGAACTTGTTCACAACCAACAGGACTGCTGCAATTGCAAAGGGCTCCTAGCCCCCAGTTTCAACTCCCAGTCTATTGTTTATAACTTGATGACCAAGTGTCACTGTATCATATGGAATCACATCAACCCCTCAACAATTCTTTAATAATTACAATGGTGTGCTTATTTCAGATCAATGACCACTTTAAAAATTTCTCTGAGAATGACTGTGTTGCTCACAGGAGTCAGGTGTTAGGTCCTATTAATGCCACTGACATTCAAATGTTCTCACTCTCCTCTCTAGATTACAACACGGATACTTACATCTTTCTGAAGCTAGCTGAAGTCCACTCATTCATGAAACTGTCCTCTAGTAATTTTTGCTTCACCTACCCACCATCTCATTCCTGACTTGCCCACCCAGAATGCACATTATCTTCACACTCAATGTGGGGACCAATCTAATGCTGTCTTGGTATTACTTTGCCCTCATTTTCCATCAATTACACTCTGACTTTTCTAGCTAGATTGCTAAGAACTGAAGGACAGAGGTTATAGTTTTATTTTAATATTCAAGTTAATTTAACAAATAACAACTATCAGGCAGTATTTCACATAATATGGACAGATACTGTTTTGGGCTATAAGGACTTCAAGTTATCTAATAGGGACAATCGGACTCTTCTGCCCAAAAGAAATAATTGCTTTCATCTGAAAATCTTTTCCAGTAAGTAACAGCAGTTAAAGTGCTGACTGTCTTCCTCATTTTATAATGAAGAATCAAAGGCCTCTTGTGCTAAAGGACTTGACCTAAGTGACAGGATCTAATGCCAGATTAAAAAGAAGAATCTGGTTTCCTTATTCCATGTGGCTCCTAACTTTCTGATATGCTAAAACATGTGGAATGAGGAAATTTTTGTTTAAAATGGTATCTTTTGCTAGTGGGGATTGACGAATAAGGAAAGACAGAACAAAGAAGAGAAAATGACCAAGGTTAAATTCAGTCTTAATAATTTTTCTGAAGGTCTCTGAATTCATATTGAAACTATCGAAACTAATTCCTGCTAAATCTCAGAGAAAGTATCATGGGAAAAAAGGACAAAAAAGAGAACATACTGTAAAATTCCATTTACACAAACTACAAAAACAAGCAGACAAGATTAACCCATGATTGGTCTTGTTAAACAAGGGTTAAAACAGAGGTCACCTTTCTGTAGGTTAATGACTAGAAGGGGGCACAAATGAGCCTGCAGGGATGCTAGAGATGATCTGCATTTTGCTCTGTTATGATTACACAGCTGTATACTTATGTAAAAATTCCCCAAGTGATAACACTTAGATTTGTGTGTTTTAAGTTTATACCTTAATAAGAAAGGGGAAAAAAACCTGTCTTTTCAGATTGTTGTGCGTATCTATCATCTCATTTGCTTGGGGATTATAAGGAAACATAGATTTGTTACTTTTACCTCCTGAGATGTGGCAGAGTAATTTTTCTCTTGCATATAACTTCCTTAATTTTTTTTTAACTTATTTGGAAATAATTTCAGACTCAGAATTTCCATCTACTCTTTCCCCAGTGTCTCTAAACATCAATCACAGCACAATGATCAAAACCAAGAAACTGACACTAGCACAATACTTCTAACTAACCTACAGACTTTATTCAAATTTTGTCAAGTATCCCACAAACATCCATTTTCTGGAACAGGACCCAATCCAAGGACAATCCACTGCTTTCGACTGTTGTGTTATTCTGGGTCCTCCAAGAAGCAGAGGACAAGACAGGATTAAACCTCCGAAGATGTTATTAGGAGAAATGCCTGTGTGAGGGAAAATGAGGGAGCTAGTAAAAAGAGGGAGCATTCAGACTTCCATGCAAATATGACACTGAACGGAAAACGGTAAAGTTGGGAAGATGACTACCCAGTAAGGTCTTTAGTAAGACCTCCCAGAGTTCAGGGAAAGTCCCTACTTTCTAAGGAATAGGCCTGCCTGAATGTCCATGCCATATTCTATCATTGGCCAAAAACAGTCCTGGGGAAGCATCCATGCAAATGGATTTCAGAAAACGGAAACTGAAGGTCTGTGAATTACATTCTCACAGCTGTCGAAATTGTCATGTCTCCCTGGACTTCTCCAATCTGGGACGGTTCTTCAGTCCGTGCCTTTCTTTTCAACCTCCCGACTTTTAAAAAATACTGGCCAGTTACTTTGTAGAATGTCCCTCAATTTGGATTTGCTTAATCTTTTTTTGTGGTTAGACTGAGATTACAAATTTTTGGCAAGAACACCAAAGAAGTGATGACACACCATTTCTCAGTGCACTAAATTACGTTATGGTGTCTTAACACTACTGGTGATGTTAATGTCTGATGCATTAACTATAGCATTAACCGAAAAGCATATTCTATTGTCACTATTCCTTCTACACTTACCAACTGGAATCCTACTGTGAGGAAGAGCTTCCCCTGCTCCCTCTCTCATTTATTAAGCCATTTATTCAGATCAGTATGGATTCTTAAATTCTGTGTATTAATACTACCCAGGAACAGATGATATTAACTTACCTTTTAAGATTTTGTCCTGAGAATTAAACAGCACTTGGCATATCACAATCACAAATTACTGAACTTAGACGATCTCTGTTCAAGACTCATCACGACCATTTACAGCAGGAAAATACTGACCAAGTCATTTAAGTTACTGTGGTGTCGCTTTCTTAAACTATATAATGGGAATCACAACATCTACCGCAACAGGTTGTTCTGATGATTACGTGACTTAATATGAAACTGCCAAATACTCTCTAAGGATTAAGGACTCAAATGTTCCCCACTGTTTTAAAAGCTCAGCTTGTGGCACGACTAACTACCTGAGGAATTAAAGGTGAGAGCAAAAAAGCACGCTCGCTCTCTGCAAGAAATAATTCCAGGCAGTGCTCTTAAACGGCTCCCGGGTTTCAGGACAAGTTCGGCGGGTGGGCTGGGGGCCCTGGGGAAAGAGCGGGCTGGACGCCTCGCGAAGCGCTTGCGGGAGCAGCCCGGAGGCCCTCCCGGCCAGCCCTGCTTAGGAAGCCCAAGGACCCCGCGCGACCCCACCTGGGGAGGGCGCGCAAGGCCACACGCGCCTAAAGCCCGGGAGCAGCCTCTGGCAGCAAGCAGGCGGTCGGCGTCGGGGGGCACCCCCCTTCCCCGCACTATTTACGGCCGCCAGCCCGACCCCAGCCAGAGCCCGGGCCGCGCCGCGCTCCCGACGCCGCGCCTTCACGGCATCCCCTCCCTGGGGAGCACACCCCCCAGCTCCTGGACTTCGGGAGGTTGTGCACGCCCGGGCCACGGGAAGCCGGCTCGTCCGTCACTCACCTGAAAACCGGGGGCCCGGAATCAGGAACGGCAGCTCAGACAGAGACCTCCCAGGCGCCCGCGGCCCACCAGCTTCCCAGCAGCCGTTTGTGCGCCTGCGGGGCAGCCATCGCCAAGCTCCCGTCACTTCCGTCATTCAAACCGTCCGCCAATGGCGGGGCCGAGCGGCGGGAATCGGGCTAGTCCCGCCTCCCGCGAGGGCCGCTGGGACGGCCGCGCCGGAAAAGCCCGCGCACACGCCGAGCCCTACGTAGCGGTCCATTATTTCTCATACCTGCCGAGGCTCTGAGGGTTACTGCCTCTCTCTCACTGTGCCTGCTTTACACGTCAGGAGACAGAGGTCCGGAAAGGGGGAAATATTTGCCCAGAGAGTTGAGGGTGACTTTAGTTTTAGGTCCTATTATGAAGATGCCTTGGGATGGGTGACCTTTTGTGCATTGACTGTAGAATTCATTTGGTTCTGTTCTTCTGCAGTCAGTGTCACAGCGTTCGTCAAGGGGCTCCGGCTCATACAGCAGTGAACCGTATTGTGACAGTCTGTGCCTCCGGAGGTCTGATACATGTGCACCATGTCACAGTTTACTATAAACTATAATCAAGGGATGAGAGCAGGTTCATATTTATTGAGCAACTAGTATGTGCCAAGTATAGTGTGGTAGGTTCAGGGGAGACAAGGGTAAATGCATTAAGGCTCCCATCCTAGATTTTGTAGGCTGGAGGTAAAACATGGCAAGAATCTAAGAATTAGAATATGGGGAGGGGGGGAAGAGGGAAGTTGCTGACGTGATGAGATTTGGCATGATGGTGGAGAAGAGGCCAGAGGTTATGAAGGCTGAAGGCAGGGAAACCAATTAGGATACGACTATAGGAAGTGAAAGATGACCGCAAACGAGGCCAAACATCAGAAATTGGCAGCTACCTGGCTATGGAAAGCAAAGGAGAGGGAGAAATCAACCATGATGCCTAAGTTCCATATTTGGCAACTGAGTGGATGGGGATAGCATCCTTCTAGAACTCAGGAATAGGAGCAGGTTTGGGGGGAGGGGGAGTAACGAGTTAAGCTTCGAATATTTTGAATATGAACTATTTATGGGATATAGACAAAGGATGAATTGCAGAAATATTTAGGAGGTAAAACTAGTAATACTGACAAAGGATTGCATGTGAGGTTGAGGGAAAAGTTGAGAGTGAAGTTAACCTCACAGGCTACTAACAATGTTAAAGGCGGTGCTACCAACCAAGGGAGAAAGCAGAAGTGGGAGTCAGTTAAGTGGGCAAGGTGATGAGCTCAGCTCTGGACATACTGAACTTGACTTAGGTGTGGAACATTTCGTGATGTGCAGTAAGCGGATGACTACAGTGGTAGACAGCCCACAGAACTGGGGTGGCATTTAGACTTGGGTATCATTTCCATATGAGTGACAACCAAAGCCATCGTAGATAAGATCACTTAGTGAGGATTTGCAGAGTGAGAAGAGCAATGAACAAGGACCTAACCCTAAGGAACATCAAAACTTAAAGGGAGTTGGAGAAAGGAACTGCCCAAATACCTGAAGAGATAGTGTGACCCCACCTCACCTTTGCAAACAACAAAGATGAATTAAGGAGGAATTCAGTGACTTGGTCAAAAGCGCATATAAGTGAAGGGTGGAATCAGGGCTAGAATTCCTGTCCTTATCCTAAATACTAGAATATTTCCTCCCTGTGTGCCTTCCCCATTTCCAGTTCACATTGATCTTGATGGACAATTGTATTCATTCTAAATATAGTCTTCAACATCCTCAACATAGACTCAGAGATACCCTCTTACACCCAACAAAAGATGTGCCCATTATTTCAGGCTGTGGGCTAGGTTTAGTGTCCACCTTGTTTTTCAAAAGCACCCTGCACCTTTTCCATCATGGCACTTACCAGTTCTTATTGAAATGAGCTATTTATGGGGCTCTCTATTGATTAGACTCAGTTACTCAAGAACCAGTAGTGCATTTGTTCAGTTGCTGGCCACATAAATCTTCGTAAATGTTTGCTGAGTGAATGATAAGCTCCCCTTCCCCAACCTGCATCCTAGGCAGAAATTCTACAATTGGAGACTTTGAATTAAGGTTTGTTCTGCCTTTAATGGAAGGCAATAAAGAATCAAAGCAAGCGCAGTGGACTTAGAGTTAGAACATCTGGTTTAGCATCCCAACTCTGAGATTTCTAGCTGCAGGACCCTAAGCCAATGAGCCCTAGTTTCTGTTTTGATTCTCTGTTGTTGTCAGTCAAACCACACTAGAACGTCCACAATGGTTCGCTCTTTATGGCTGGCACTGACTGTGTCAGTTGAAAGCTCAGCTGGAACTGTTGAATGGAATGCCTTCTTGTGGCCTTTCCTTGTGGGTTGATTTCTTACTAGCTGGATTTAAGAGGGAATATCCTCAATGTGAGGTTTCCCAGAGAAAGAAAGTAGAAGGTGCAGGGACTTTCAAAGACAAAACTGATAAGTAGTTACAGTAAGTTCAGCCTCATTTTGATAAGTACCATAGGGCAAGCCCCCAGATTTCAGTGAGGGAAGATGAACCACATCCCTCAACGGAGAGAGTGACAAAGAATTTGTGGCCATCTTGAATCCATCACCATTATTTTAATACTACTTGTACTAAAATATCGTGTGCCCTCTTCACAGGTGGTTGAATCATGAGAGCGTTTTGTAAGCTACCAAGAGGTATAGCCATGTTATGTAATACAGCAGCTATGTTGTATTTTCTCTCTAGTAACTTTCTTAGTGTAGTCCCAACCCTCCAGGCCACGTGAGCTAAATTGGGCCAATCAGAATCTTTCACAGGAATTTTTCTTACTGGAGCCAGAGGGATGAATTTTATCCTCTCTGGGCTAATCTTAGAATATGAAACTGAAGCTTCCCCAACATGCGGTCCCCCAAGGTAATCTGAAAGAATGAAACTGACATGCATTGCAAACACAGAGAATCCTGTGTTCAAGTCCCTGGATTCACCCCACTCTCCAGCTTACTGACAGAAGCTATTAAATCCCTCTTTTTATTTAAACTGCTTTGAACGAGAGTTTCTGTTTCTTTCTGCAAATGGTAAGAGACTATAGTTTTATATTTAAATTCTCATAGGCAAGCAACATCTGGGCATCTTGGCAAATAGTATCAAAGAATAGTTAAGATCTTGGGCCTCGAGTCCAGCTGCCTGGATTTAAATACCTGCTTTAACAACTCAGACCTTGAGCTAGTTCCTGAACCTCCCCGAAAGTTAATTTCCTCATCTTTAAAAAGGCAGTTGTAAGGTTTAAAGGTCTTAAGACATGCCTGGCACAAAGCATGTAGTAAATGCTAGGGGTTTTTTGGCTTTTATTTTAATACATTTATTTAAGAGCACAGGAGACAAAAACAGAGCAAAAGCCAAAAAAACCCTTTTTCTATGTATTCATAGGTGTTCTGGGTTTCATTTTTTAAAAATTAATTAATTAATTAATTAATTATAGACATATAATATATTTTTATCCCCAGGGGTACAGGTCTGTGAATCGCCAGGTTTACACACTTCACAGTACTCACCATAGCACATACCCTCCCCAACATCCATAACCCCAGCCCCCTTCTCCCAAACCCCCTCCCCCCAGCAACCCTCAGTTTGTTTTGTGAGATTAAGAGTCACTTATGGTTTGTCTCCCTTCCAATCCCATCTTGTTTCATTTTTAATTAGGTCCTTTTATATTTTGTAGGCTTAGGGAGAGGTATTTACACTTACCTTCTTGAATATTGTTCTACCATTGGGAATGAATGTTGGTAGGCAGGACTCAAGTGGAAAAGTTGCCCAACACAGTGATGACTTCAGTGTGACTGGTTGCTGTGTGATGCTACCCCTCCTCAAAATGCAGCTGGAGGCTTTTAAGATTGGAGCTGTTTTCAACATTTCTCAGATGCTGAGAGCTTCACTGTTCTGAGTTCACATGAGTCTTTGTCCACAACCATCCAGTACAAGCGGCTGGCATTATAGTGGTGGTTGGCGGGGGGAGGAGGGGATTCCCTCACTAACTCTTGCAGTAAAATCCAGAATAAAGGGAATCATAGAGGGTACTTTTAGGCAAACAAGCTTGAGTGATGGAAGGTAGAGAGGGTCCACAGGGATACCCCCCCCCCCGGCTGAATACAGACAGGCCCATCAGGAGACCCACCTCAAAAATATCCACAGGCCCTAACGTACCATTGGGCTACTTACAACCAGGCACAGTTATTACCAAAACAAGGCAGAATTCCATACGTTGCCATAACTCTTCATCTTCTCCTTTTAAAAACAGCCCCTACCCACTGCTTCTTTGCAGACAGTATATTCTCTGCTGTCCTGCCCACTGCTCCCTTGGGGTGTATCCAGTAAACATCTATCTCCTTTGTTCTGCCTCAGGTGAGTTCTCCCACCTCCCATGCCACCGACTTCCACCCGATTGTCACCCCACATTTGGGGGCCCCTTCTGATAGAGAGACGCCCCATTTAGACATCACAGGAATCCCTGCAAGAACAGAAATAACCATCTGACCATCTCCCAACTGCTCCCTCTTTCTGCCATAAACCCCACCAGAGTTTAATAAATGACGGTATCTCAGTGGGACCCCTTAGACCTGCCACCAGCAGTGAGACTAAAAGTGCCCAGTGGAAGAGGAAAGATGGGCTGGGAAAGGCTTTTAAAATCTATAAATACATACATATATATATATATATATATATACACACACACATATTATATATGTATATATTTAAGGTGTGTGGGTAGTTCCGGGGTGGTGAGGAATTGGGCCATTTATTTAAGGAGAGTGAGAAATGAGGGGAGAGTTTGGGAAATTGATTGGTTTTGTTTCATATTTTAAGTCTTTCTTTAGCACATTGCTAATATATCATGTATTAATGTACTGATGTTTCTTAAGCCATTAATGTGTAGACTGTGGGTTCCGTACTTAAAAAGAGAATGAAGTTTAAATGAAAGGTTGGGGTGGGGGGAGGAGATTATTTGCAACCCAGAAAGCACATAGCAGTTGAGGAGGACTGGTGGTGTGGGAAGAGTTTTGCAGCTGGAAGAAGGTGATGTGGGTTTGAAAACCTTAACAGTTCATCTCTCTGAAACCCAGTCTCCATCTATAAAATGGGGGTAGAAATACCCAGCATTTAATGGGCACTCTCTGGGCCAAGAAAGTTAGTGTCCATCCTACCTTAGAGAGCACTTGTAAAGATCACATTTTTAAAAAGCTAAGTTGTCAGTATTAATAACTGGGAAAAAAAATGATACTTACAAGGACGCCCGGGTGGCTCAGTCAGTTAAGTGTCTGCCTTTGGCCCAGGTCATGATCTCAGGGTCCTGGGATGGAGCCTAGCTTTGGAAAGGAGTCTCCATGTTGGGGCTCCCTGCTCAGCAGGGAGTATGCTTTTCCTTCTCCCTCTGCCCCTCACCCCGCTCATGCCCTCTCTCTCAAATAAATAAATAAAATCTTTTTAAAAAATCATACTATAGTTTGGCCACCGACACAAGCTTGGGGCAGGCAACTTTCACACTAAGGTTTTCTTTGTCACTGCTATCTGGGCTGCTTTAACTGATCTAGGTCTGATCCAAAAGAATCAGGACTCCTGGGTCAGAGCTCCCTTCATCCAAAATTATTCCCATTTACCT
Source organism: Mustela nigripes (assembly GCF_022355385.1). Classification (NCBI taxonomy): domain Eukaryota; kingdom Metazoa; phylum Chordata; class Mammalia; order Carnivora; family Mustelidae; genus Mustela; species Mustela nigripes. Next base: position 67,555,909 of record NC_081557.1, on the reverse strand, counting down.
GTGAACATAACAGTTATTCACACCCTTGCTTCCAAAATTATGGCCCAAAGGTCAGAAGCATCAGCATCAGCTGGGAATCTGCATTTTAACTAGATCGGTAGGCAACTCGTATACACAGTGAAGTTTGAGAAGCCCCGTGCTATACAAAGCCCCAGGTGAAGTAAAGTTAGAGCAGGGAAATGCATATCCACGTAGGAATAGAAAAGGGGAAGCAAAGGATCACAATATGAATAAGTCACAGAAGCAGATCATGACACCTTCTAAAGGAACACCTTCTTGACTGGTGTTCCTTTTCACTAACGTAGATCTTGGCCACTTGCTAGTCTAGGTATGTGTGTCGTAGAAGCAGTTTACTGTATTTGTGTAGTTCTTATCCTAGCTCTGATACTTACTAATTTAGGAAGTCAGTCATTCTGAGATCCTTATTTTATGAAGAGGAAACCAAGACTCAGAGAGGTCACACCCTAGGAGGAGAGCATGATGGAGCTGCAAATGAGGACTTTTATTCCAAAGCCAAACACCTAAGCTTGATGCTATGCTGTAATTTTTTGTATCCGTGGATCCATTGATGGTATTTCCTAACGGACATTGGATTATGGCAGAATCCTTGGTGTCCATCCCATCTCGTATTTCCAGATCTTACATCAAGACTAGCGTTATCTATTGCTGTCCAAAGTCATTCTTACTAGGAATTTTTTTCTCTGGACTTCCTCCCTCTGGACTGGCTTTCTCCATGCACCTGCTCCAGGCCTCCATCACTCATCCCTGGGTGTGGTTCTCTCCAGCTACCTCCCTACATTTTTACCATCAGCATTTTTGCCTTCTTCTCCTCATGCAAGGCATTTGAACCTTATATCTACCTGAAACATTATCTTCCCTTTCTCAACTTTTTAATGCCTTTCAATGTTAGTTTGTGAGGGCTCCCTTAACAAAGGACCACAAACTGAGTGGCTTACACAACAGAAACTACTTGCCTCACAGTACTGGAGGCTGGAAGTCTGAGACCAATGTGTCTGCAGGACTCTGTTTCCTCTGAAGGGAAGGATCTGTTCCAAGCCTCTCTGCTAGCTTCTGGCAGTTTCTTAACTTGTAGAAGCATCACCCTGATCTCTGCCTTCAGCTTCACATGGGGTTCGCCATGTGTGTGTGTGTGCGTGCGTGTGTGTGTGCACGCGCGCATGTGCGCATGTCCAAAGTTCCTCTTTCTATAAAGATATCACTCAAGGACACCATGTTGGTTTAGGGGCCTATCTTAACCAATTATGTCTGCAACGACCCTATTCCAAAAAAGGTCACATTTTGAGGTAGTGGTGGGTTAGGACTTCAACACACGAATTCTTTTTTTCTTTTAAGGATTTATTTATTTAATTGGGGGGAGGGACAGAGAGAGAGAGAGAGAGAGACAGATAAACACTCTCAAGCAGACTCCTTACTAAGTGTGGGGCCTGACTCGAGGCTTGATCTCATGACCCTGAGATCATGACCTAAGCTGAAACCGAGTCCGACGCTCAACCAACTGAGCCACCCAGGAACCCCAACACATGGATTCTTGAGGGCATGGTTCAACCCAGAGCACTTCCTCTTGAAGCTAGTGCAAGGATGCAAAATACATGAAACAACTCTGTTCACAAGCTCGCAACTCAGGATTTCACAGCATAAAATCATAATATTAAAGATGTGCGAAGTGTGTGGGATTTCTTTCTCCTTACTAGTGTGGAACCAATGTTGGATGACTCTCAGGGTTTCTCCCCTCTTCCTAGCATATTTCTGTGTCTCTTGCTTATACTATGAGCATGTGACCCTAACCTCAGGATGTCAAGACAAGGGTCTGCTTGATAAATAATGGGATACAAATGCACTTCCTTTATTTCCACTCATCTACAATATACCCAACTTTGAAGACTATGGTAGTCTCAAACATTCTAACACCTACCATTTTATTGAGGCTTTCAGCTGCCTGGGGTTACAGGGCTCAAGTCACAAGGCTGGAATTCCCCCCAAATCTTCTAGAAGAGATCTACTCATCCTACACTCTCTCTCCTCAACTCTTACAAAAGCATAAGGACTTTGTAATCTATCCCCTGATGTCATCCAGCCACCAGGTCCGGTCAGGAGAGGGGCAAAAGTCCCCTTTTCGGTATACGTTCCCATCTTCAACACTTGTCATAACATACCATATTTAGGGGGTCTTAAGGTAGTAAACAAAACCATTACATTATCTATGGTTCACCAAGTATTTCCCCGAGAGCATGCATGAATGCAAACCAACATGGTAAGAGAGACTCCCACTTTGGGCTGGGAAGTTTTGCATTCCTTTCTTTCAAGACCTAATTTCCAGAGTTATGACATCAACTTCTTTTTTGGAGTCTTACTTCTAGACAGACAATTCCAACTCTTGAGGGAACAAATGAAGCATTTTCGGGAATCATGCTTTCTGCTTTTCACCCTTTGACTAGCCAGCAGCCCCGTTTATGTTTCACCTGTATGGATGCTTCCCACAGACTTTCCCGGCCCTATTTGTATGAAATCTCCTTCCTCCGGTTTTTTAAATTCAAGCTAAAGCTTCTCAGGCAGACCACTCTTTGAAGGCATAGGCACAGATTTGTATTTTAAGAGGACCTTGGGGCACCTTGGTGATTTAGTCGGTTAAGCAGCTGCCTTCAGCTCAGGTTATCCCAGAGTCGTGGGACCAAGTTCCGCATTAGGGTTCCTGCTCCACGGGGAGCCTGCTTCTTCCTCCACCTCTGTCTCCCTCTCTATCTCTGTCTCTCATGAATAAATAAATAAAATCTTTAAAAAAATAAGAGGAGCTTACAAAGACTTAACACAGAACACCTACGTGGCTCAGTTGGTTAAGCATCTGCCTTCAGCTCAGGGCATGATCCCAGGGTCCTGGGATGGAGTCCTACATCAGGGACCTTGCTTGGCGGGGAGTCTGCTTCTAACTCTACCTCTCCCCACTACTTTTGTGCTCTCTCGCTCTCTCTCTCTGTCTCTCTCAAATAAATAAAATCTTTTTTAACTTTAACATAAAGAGGTGATGATCAATAGGCAAGTTTTGGGCACTTCCCTTCCTTTACATGTTGGTGGCAGGACCCCGTGGCAAACAGATTTTTCTGTTTTAACTCCCACTGGGGGGAATGTGGTAGAGATTATTATGTCTGCCACTAGAGGGCGGATTTGTCAAATTTTGAAATGTTTGCAGGCAATGGAGAAGCTGTGGGAGTTTTTTTCTTGCTTTCACAAATCCCCCTGCATTAGGCAAGAGAAGAGACCAGGGTCACCAGAAAGAGGAAGAAACAAAGGTAGTGCCAGTGTTATTGTACGAGTGGGCTCCCCTGGTGATCTTCTTCTCTAAGTGTGTATAGCATAGTGGGCTTGCCTTAGGGAAGCAAACAGCTCACTAGGTAGTAAGTGCCACCTATATTCTCCACATGTCCATATGCCCTTATGCAGGCACCGTACTAGGCGTTCTACCTACATTATCTTCTTTGGTCCTCACGACAGCCTCCTGAGGTGAAATTTTTTAAGTCATTACTTTACAAGTGAAGAAACAGACTTATTAAGTTAAAAATATTGCTCAAAACTCAGTGACTAATAAATGGCAGACTTGGGATTTGAATTGATGTCCGTGGGGGAGAGGTGAAATGGGAAAAGGAAAAATCTTGAAAGGGCCTGAAATTAAACAGTAAATCACCATTCAAAACCTCTAAGAGGGCTTCTGGGCAGGGAATTTTCTGTCTTTTTTTTCTTTTGTCTTTTTACTTATTTTTTTTTAAAGGTTTTATTTATTTATTTGACAGAGAGAGACACAGCAAGAGAGGGAACACAAGCAGGGGGAGTGGGAGAGGGAGAAGCAGGCTTCCCGCTGAGCAGGAAGCCCTATGCTGCGCTCCATCCCAGGACCCTGGGATCATGACCTGAGCCCAAGGCAGATACTTAACGACTAAGCCATCCAGGCACCCCAGGTCATTTTCTGTGTTATAGTAGCAGCTCTAAGTGGTGAAAATACCATTAAACAAATTATATGTGTTTTTTGAAGAAAAAAAAAGTGAATAACACAGAACATCTAAAGAATAAAGCGAAAACAACCTTCAAATCTTATCATCTACATAAAACACTTTTAATCATTTTTAGTCAGGATCCTACTGTGCTGGTTTTTTTTTTTTTTTTTTTTAAGGTTTTATTTATTTATTTGACAGAGAGAAATCACAAGTAGATGGAGAGGCAGGCAGAGAGAGAGAGAGGGAAGCAGGCTCCCCACTGAGCAGAGAGCCGGATGCGGGACTCGATCCCAGGACCCTGAGATCATGACCTGAGCCGAAGGCAGCGGCTTAACCCACTGAGCCACCCAGGTGCCCCACTGTGCTGGTTTTTTAAAAATTGTGCTTATATTATCATGTAGAGAAATACAGGATCTTCACCATCAGTATTAATGGTTTGTGTTTTATTCTATTGTACTTAGGTCCCTTAAATCACTTATCCAGTTCCTATTGATAAGCTTTTCATTAATTTCCTTTTTTTTGTTTCCACTAGAAATAATTCTGTAACTTCTATCCAAAGGATACTCACTTTTGTTAATTGAATCCCATCTTATCTCCCTTTCTGCCATATCACTTCTTTAGCCACCAGATAGCAGATAATAGCTCTATCTTTAAAAAAAAATTTTTTAAAGATTTTATTTATTTATTTGACAGACAGAGATCACAAGTAGGCAGAGAGGCAGGAGATAAAGGGGGAAGCAGGCTCTCTGCTTAGCAAGGAGCCTGACATGGGCTTGATCCCAGGACCCTGAGACCATGACCCAAGCTGAAGGCAGAGCCTTAACCCACTGAGACACACAGGTGCCCCAATAGATCTATCTTTTAAAGAGTATTATCCACGATGTCCCTCCACCTCCAGCTACAGGGCACCTTCTTTCTTTACCTAGACATCTTGAATTCTTGAGAGGGCTATTTATAACTTGCCAGCCTCACTTTTTATTCCTCCTGCTTTCTCTTGAATCCACTCCAATCAGGTTTTCCTTCATGAAGAGTTCTTATCAATGTCACCAGTTGGTGACGGAGTGGTCTGTCCTCCATCTTTATCTTTCTCGCAATATTTGACCTACTGACCGTTCCTTTAGTTCTTGGATAGCATCACTGGCCTTCCAGTACATCACTTTCTTTGCTTTTCTCTTATTTTATTGGTTACTGCCCTACATTGGCCATGGTCACCTTTGCTTGTTTCCGCTTGCCCTCTTGACCTCCGAATTTTGGAGCAACTCCGTGTTCACATCTCAGTCAGACCTCTTCTCTGCCTACATTCATTCCTCAGGTGACCTCCTCTGGTCTCAGGACCAAATGCTATCTATAAGCCCAGACCTCTTCCTGAACTCTGGATTCCTAGTCCAACTGCCTACCTGACATCTTTACTGTGATGTCTTGTAGACATCTCAAACTTGTTGAGTAGAAAGCCCTTCATTTCTCAGACTTCATTTCATCCAATTTCTCTTTCTACAGGCTTCCCATCTCAATAAATATACTTTTTATCCCAAAACCTGAGACATCAATTCTGTTATTTCTCTGACAACACACATCTGTCAGGAAATCCTGGTAGCTCAAACTCTGAAACATCTAGAATTCAACCCCCTTCAATTACAACCAAAGTCTTCATGCTTACACCCTTGTCCACTTCCACCCAGCAGGTAGAAACTCAGGTCGTTGACCATCACTGCTCCACTCCGATTCATCGATAGTAGAATCCCAGTGGCCTTACCATGGCTGACAAGGCCTTGAGTGGTCTTAGAGCTCTGACCTCTTGGACCCCATGTCTTTATCCCTCCCCCACTCTGCTCTGATCTCACTGGCCTCCTCACTCTCCTGTCTTTGCTCTTACCCTTTGCTCTGTCTGGAATCATCTTCTGCAGGTATCCCTACACTTTGCTTTTTTCCTTCTTTTAAGTCTCTGCTCAATGTCTCCTTGTCAGAGAGGCCATTCTAATCACCCTGTTAGGAGGGGTACATTCCATTCTCTTTTGCCCTTACTTTTTTTTTGTCCTGCTTTCTTTTCTTTCTTTCTTTTTTTTTTTTTTAAATATTTTATTAATTTATCTGACAGACAGAGATCACAAGTAGGCAGAGAGATGGGCAGAGAGAGAGGAGGAAGCAGGCTCCATACCGAGCTGAGAGCCCAGTGTAGGACTTGATCCCAGGACCCTGGGATCACGACCGAAGCCAAAGGCAGAGGCTTTAATCCACTGAGCCGCCCAGGCGCCCCTGCCCGGTTTATTTTTCTTACCATTATCACCATCATCACCACTACCAGCCCACGCATGCGCACACACACACACACACACCAAACACACATACAATTTATTTGTTGTCTCTCTCCCATAACTACAATGTATGCTCCTTGAAGGCAGGCATTTTGTCTGTTTTCTTTTTGGTTGTGCCTCAAACTCCTAATCTAATGCCTGACAAAGATAAGGGCTCAATACATATCTGTCGAATGAATGAATATTCATCTTCTCATGCAATAATCTCCTTAGGGTCAATTTCTGGGAGTGGGATTACTGACTCAAAGGGTATGAATATTAAAGATGCATTTGACACATTTTGTCATTATTTGATGCATTTGACCAATTTATATTCCCATCAACAGAGGACTTGACAGTGTCATTGACTCAAGGCCTATTAAAAAGGGATTTGTCAATACTTATCATCTTTAGTAATCTCTTCACTTGCATTTTGGGATTATTTGCATATTTTAGGCATAGATTTATTGACATTTATACATGCATTGTTTGTGTGAATTCCCAAATTATGTTCTTTGTCTACATTCCTATTATGGCTATTTCCCTTACTGATTGGTTTTTTATAAAATCTTTTTGGCATTGCCAAGATTTTTTTCCAGTTTTTTATTTGTCTTTCATCCTTATTTTAGATGTTTTTGAGAAAAAGACATTAATGATATATTATGCAGTCAAATTTATTCATTTTCCCTGGTGGTTTTTTGATTTCTCCAATAAGAATAAAGTTATGTGATGAATATTTGAATACTGAACTTGCTCGGGCTTTCCGGGTAATGCTTATCAAGGATATTCTTTGCTTATTTCTTGCCAAAGTATTAGGAATCCAGGTAGGAGGTGGTGGCATGGCTCTACCTGACTCCTCAAACACATAGTTCCAGGAAGCTATGGAGCAGGAACGCTGTACCAAGGTAAAATGCCATGAAACCCGTTCCCGGGGGAGTTCACAGAAGGGTGAGCTGACACAGCTGTTAGACATTTATGCGTGAAGCAGGTGCCAGAAAGAGAACTTTGTGCAGCTCCTGGAAGCCATGCCCTCATTGTTTTTGCTCCAAGGAGAGACATGCAAATGAACATCAGTACATGGTTCTGGAGAATCAGAAAGGTTTCCCCTGACATGTTTCCCAGATCTCAGAGCCGTATAATCACCAGCTAATTCCCTTCCTGTCGGCAGGGGTTTGGCTGACATGTCTCCCCACAACGCGGGGCTAAACTGGTGCTCGGGGCAGGTGTCTTCCCATCCGCCCTGGGACCCGTGTGCATTAGCCACAAAAGATGTTCTCAGGAGCAGGAACAACCCTTTCTGGTCCCCATATAAATGATTGTCTGCCTGTTTAACCTTCAGAAGCCATGCCCAAAACAATGATCTGGGCTGGAACCATCCCATCCTTGAACAATCCTGTGCTGTGCATAACTACTCCCATTATCTGCTCCTCAATCATGAAAACCTTTGCAGAGCACCAACGCTCATAATCCGAGCTGGGAAAGAATGTCAGCTAATGGTGCCGCTGATGCTCTTGTTTTCTGGAGAAGTATGGACACCAGTCAGGGCTTGCTCTGGTTGGCCTTGTGCTCATCTCTCCTTGTTCCTTTCCAATGGGACAGTAGGACTATGCCATCTTGGGGCATCTCTCTCCAATTTTTGGTACCAAAGCAGGGTTTGACAGATTTTGCATTGCAATCACTGGGTGAGTGGAGGAGTCTTGTTAAAATGCAGATTCTTATTCAGGAGCTCAGAGATCCTGCATTTCAGGGAAGCTTCCGGATGACGCTGGTAGTGCCAGTCCATGGACCACACTTTGAGTAGCAAGGTTATAGAATGTATTCCGTTGACTCTCATAACAAGCTTATGAGGTAGGTGGGCTAGACATTATCCCCACTGTTTACAGGTGAGGTATTTGAGGAGAATGGACCTAAACACCATGTCTAAGATCCTTCAGCTAGTAGGTGATGGAGTTGGGTCCTCTGTGGTGTTTTCCCTTATTGACTCTTTCTTCTTTTGTATGTTAAGAGTCAGAAAGGAACTGAGGGGTACCTGGTTAAGCATTTGCCTTCGGCTCGGGTCATGATCTCCAGGCCCTGGGATCAAGTCCACATCAAGCTCCCGGCTCAGTGGGGAGTCTTCTTCTCCCTCTGCCTCTCCCTCTGCTGTGTTCTCTCTGTCTCTCTCTTAAATGAAAAATATAAAATCTTAAAAAAAAAAAAAAGAAAGGAACTAAGACTGGCTCTATAATGAATTTCTGAACAGCCTAGGAGCTATGACCAATGTTTCCTCTTTTCTTTTTTAATAGCCTTGACTCAGGCACTACACTTTAGATTGGCATCATAGTGTCCTAGTCCATTTGGACTTCTGTAAAAAAATACCATAGACAGTGTGGCTTCTAAACAACAGAAACTTATTTCTCACAGTTCTGGAGCCTGGGAATTCCAGAGAAAGATACCAGCAGATTTGGTGTCTGGTAAGAGCCCTCTTCCTGGTGCCAGATAGTTGTCTTCTTGCTGTATCCTCACATGGTAGATAGGGCCAAGGAGCTCTTTGGAGTCGCTTTTGTAAGGGGCACTAATCCCATTGATGAGGGCTCCAGCCTCATGATCTGATCACCTCCCAAATGTCCAATTCTAAATACAATCGCCTAGGAATTAGAATTTTTAATGCATAAATTTGGGGGAAGACAGACACATTCAATCTATAGCAATAGTGAGTAAGAGTTTTTTTTACCAAGGAACCATTTTGAACTTGTCTTAGTGGACACAGAATAAATTTCATCAAAGATACTTATAACTTAAAAAAATTTTTTTTTCGGGGCACCTGGGTGGCTCAGTGGGTTAAAGCCTCTGCCTTTGGCTCAGGTCATGATCCCAGGGTCCTGGAATTGAGCCCCCAATCGGGCTCTCTGCTCAGCAGGGAGCCTGCTTCCCCTTCTCTCTCTGCCTGCCTCTCTGCCTACTTGTGATCTCTGTCTGTCAAATAAATAAATAAGCTCTTAAAAAAATATATTTTTTCAAGAGAGAGTGCATTTCCAAGCTGGGGGAGGAGCAGGGGTGAGGCAGAAAAAGAATCCCAAGCAGGCTCCACGCTCAGCATGGGGCCCAATGTGGGACTTGATCTAATGACTCCAAGATCACAACCTGAGCTGAAATAAAAAATCAAGAGCCATATGCTCAACCCACTGAACTACTCAGATGCCCTAAAGATACTTACAACTTTTAATACAGTGTTTCTCAATCCTAGCTCACTCCATGCCCTCTGAAAGCATAGATTCCTAGGCTCTGCTGTAAAGATACTGAATCCAAGCCCATTGTTTTAAAATCACCATGGGTAATTATAATAGATGATGAGGATTTAAAACAAAACAAAACACTGCTTCATCTTTTTATCCTTTGTACCTAGGAGAAAGTTTAATTTATAAATTAGGCACAGTAGGAGATTAACAACAGTAAGTAATCAAAACAAAATTACAACACTATACCAGAATACAAGTTATGCAACATGGTCTTACTCTCTCAAAGTATCTTACCGTACAGTACCCGCCCTTCTGGTGATGATGTGTAGCGATAACAGGCCTACATGGGGAAATGAAGTGAGGTGAAGGATGTAGGTGCTGTGACCTGGTGTTAAGCAGCTCTTGACTTTCTGAGGATAGGTCAGAAGAAGGGTCACCTACTGGCAGTCCGCAGGTGACTATAGGTAGCTGGAACCCTAGAAAGTGAAACGATGAATCAGCAGAGATGACTGTCACGCATAGTTAACATGCACTCAAGATTTACTGTGTCTGCTAATTACTCAAATTATGGACCAAGGACCAGCCACAGCCACACTGGCTTTTCTGGAGAGCTTGCTAAAAAAATCAGAATCTCAGGCTCCAAACCACATTTACTGAATGAGAATTTGCATTTTAGAAAGATCCCTGGGTGATTCCTAGGCACATGGAGTTGGAGAAGGCTGCTTTCTTTTTAACCTCCTTCATTTGATCTTTCCACACTGCGGGGTAGTTTTTCAGATGTCTGAGCATTGGGGTCTAAGGAGATTAAGAAGGTGCCTCCGGTCACACAGTTAGTAAGATTTCAAACTAAGTCCCACCTGACTCTAGAACCCAGGCTCTTAACAGATACACAATTTTATGTGCCAAAGATTTTCCTGGCGTACTTACTAAGAATACTGATTCTTGTACTACCATCTCTGAAGTTCTGATCCAGCCCATCTAGGGAAGGGCCCAGAAACCAGCATTTAAGTCCACCCATCCCAGGGATTTTGAGGCATGTGGTCATACAGAACACAATTTACAGAGCAGGGCACTTGGCTTTCTGGATGTGCTTTTGGGGAGAGAACTAAAACTACCTTAGTAGTTCCAAAGCACTTCAAAACAAGGGCTTGGCTGCTGATAATAAAGATATGTCCCACCTAGATGGACCCAGATCCCTGGAAGCTTCTGGAACCCCTCCTGAGCTTTGGGAGAGAGCAAGGAAGAGTCCCACTATAGTTGAACACATGTGCCAAAGCAGGGCTTTGCTTAGAGACCAGACAGACACTGAGGCCAGGTAAGATCTGGGATCTATTTAAGAACCAAACCAAAAGCTTATTTTTCACAATCTACAAAATTGAATGCATGCATGTTGGTTACCTTTTTAAATTTTTATTATGATTTCATGTATAATTTAAATCACTGGATGGCTGTAATTCCTGCTAATAAATTGTGTACACTCTGAACACAATAAAAATCAGCCAGCACAGCAGAATTGGTCTGTCCAACTGCTGAACCCTTGGGACATGGCAGAGTTAAAGAACAATGGACAAAAACTAGCCACAAAGTTGCAGAAGCTCTCCCTTCCAATTTTAACAGAACTTGTTTTTCTTTCTAAAGAGTAGCTTATACACTCTCCACTTTTTTTTTAATAAATATTTTTGATGACTCCATTTTATTATTGATTTTTTTATTTATTTGAGAGTGAGCGAGAGCATGAGCTGGGGCTTGAGGTGGGGGTTAGGAAAGGGAGAAGCAGACTCTGCACTGAACAGGGAGCCCAGCCTGGGTCTTGATTCCAGGACCTTGGGACCCTGAGGGTAAGAGGGAAGATACAGAAATACATCATTTTAACACATTCACTTAGTGAAGGAAATGCCTCCTTAAAAGACATCTTCTTGGAACTTATCTTATCAATAAGGAGGAAATGAGGGCTTGGAAAATGTGGTAACAGCAAGCAGCCCCTATTTGGGGAATGCCTCTTCACTCAGTGTCCGACACACCACCGGTGAGTCTCCGACAGTTACCCCAAACTTACGAGGAGTGGAGCTCCAGGAGCGTATGGGTGTTCCCAGTGTAAAACTGGGGGAATGTAGTATCATCAAGACGTATGTTTGTCGGATCCTAGAGCAGTAATCTTATGAACTGGCCACCTTATATTCATGGTTGAGAAAATGATAAAGAGAAGAAAGGAAAATCTATACATGAAGAAAATTTGACATGGAAGGTTAACACCTCTAATGATTACTGTTGGGTGGTTAGGAATTCATCTTTGTAGCATTGTGTAGAGTTTGGCAATGTTCTAGACATTGGATGGTCTGGGCAAGGCCAGGTGGGTGATTTCCTCTTACAAAGCCTGAAAGAGACCCAGGCCATGAGATCCCACCTTTGTTTACCCAAAGTGGGGTCCTGGTATCAAGAAGGGTGCTAGATTCCGGGCAGAGATTTTGTTAAGGGACTTAAACCCAGAGAAACAGATGAAATCTAGGGATTTAGAATGTTACAATACTGCTCCCCAGGCACTGAATCATTGTCGTAGAATGCAAGCGTATATTGAGTAAGTGTTTCTTTTCCCCAGCTGATGGATCTGTCTTCCTTTTCTGAACATCACAGTGAGCTGATGCTAGAGCCAAGTCTGGCAGTCTGTCTGGTAGCCTGTCTAAAGTTTCTGTAAGTGGTAGGAATCCAAGGAGGTGTGAATCAGTTATACTACAGTAAAAAATAAGACTCACAAATCTCAATGTTTATGGTAACAAATGTTTGTTTCTCGCTTCTGTATGCTACGGGGGTCTGCTGCTGCCCCATCCCACACCTCCATCTGGGGGCCAGGCTGATGGAGTTGCCTCTCCCTGGACCATTTCCTGTCATTGAGACAGAGGGAAATGTTTCTAGGGTCACTCCTGACCACTCTTCATAGGCTAAGTGAGCCCACAGCTACTCTGGAGTTCCACAGGGCAGGCTTTTACAGTTCCCTTTCAGGGAGAAGAATCAGAATATTAGGTGATGAGTACATCAAATCTATTGCAAGGAGTAAAGCATTCTGAAAATCAAATTTGGGATCTAAATTCAGAGGTCAAGTGCAGCTGATGAGATTAAGGCCAGAATTGGGAGGGAAGACCAACAAGGCTAGAAACCACCGGAACTGGAGGAACAAGGGGATTTGGAGCAAGGGTCAGGTCAAGTGTGATCGCTATGGATACCGTGGGTTGTTTGTATCCACTGACCGGTGACTGGCTGGGACACAGGGAGGCTGGCTGGTTTAGAGGTTCAAAAACGTGCAGACCTGGGGGGCAGAAGCCATTAGGGTCCATCGGGGAAGTGTGAGTGATGCATTCTGTGTTTACTTAGATTCGCACTGTCTCTTTAGCTCTCCAGACACTGATCACCCTGGGGGAAACTGAGGCAGCATGCTACAGTAGTAAAGGGTTCTAGAATACTCCCCAGGCCTACAGCCTTAGAGGATCTTTTTAAGAAACCTGAATGCTTTTTTTTTTTTTTTTTGGACAAAAGCCTTCTAACTCACTTCAAAGGACTTTTGATAAAACGATGGTACAGTTAGGCAAGCCTTGCAGATAATTTCTGGTCGGTGATAAGCAATGATTTACTGAGAGCAACAGTCAGGACTGTTAAATGAGCTTTGTTTGTTTTCCCATGATCTGAAGCAGTATCAAGCCAGACTCTGCTACAAAGAGGAGAAAGCAAATAATTGGCCCAAGTAGGGAATCAGATCAGGTAAAGGAACACAGGATCCAATTCTTGTTTTAGACCTTGAGAAGAAGCATGGAGTGAATTTTGTTCAGCACTGTCTGCGTACTTCTATTTAGTGTGCACCTCACTAATTTGGGACTTTCCCCTCCTGTGAGACACCTGGTGCCCTCCTGCACCCCACTACTCAGGTCTGCCTCTCAAGATAGGGTGTCAGCCCCCCAAATTTTCTCTCTTCTCCACTATCGAAATTACCATTCAGTTCCCTTGGTTGAGAAATTTAAGAGCATCAGCTGCGGAAGCTATGGCTAGACTAATTCAAACTAAAGTGCAAAAGACTAGCGAATATGTTAACCTTTTCTCGGAATAGTTCCATTTCAAAGCTTCCCAAAGACATTGCTTTGACTATGCAAACACTGCCCTAGGAGGGGATTGTGAGGTAAGGTGGCTTGCCAGTTGGGGTGACTTTTTGATAGGGGGACTTGTCTGGATTATTCCCAGTCTCTTCTAAACAACCTGTGTTTGTGGTACCCTCTAGGATTTGTTAGCATCTAGCATGACACACAATTCTGGCAGCCCAGAAGCCAATGGTTTCTGTATAACACAGGGCCATTTTCAGCAAGACAGTGCGAGTTCCAAGTGTCTGCACCTGCATGGTCAAGAAAAAACTAGTAATTAGGGGATGCCTGGGTAGCTCAGTTGGTTGGGCATCCACCTTTGGCTCAGGTCATAGTCCTGGGGTCCTGGGATCAAGACCAATGTAGGGCTCTCTGCTCAGTAAGGAAATTCCTTCTCCCTCCCCCTCTTTGTGATGCTCTGTCTGCTTTTGCCTTTTCTCTCTCTGTGTGTCAAATAGATAGATAAAATCTTAAAAAAAAAAAATGCCCTACATATTATCAAGCTCCATGCTGAGAAAATCATGAACTCCCAAGAACTTTCACCTGGATTAACATAGTTAATATTCAAAAGGTCTGTGATGGACAGGGCAGGTCTCTTATTTCCCATTTGAAGAAAATGCAAGATGGTGGGGATGAGGTCACCTATCGAAGCCCGACCCCCCCACCCCAGCCATGTCTGGCACCAGGTGGGACCTGGCCACCATTTTGCTGCAGGGGCGGGGGGTGGGGGAGATGGTGGGGCTATTTTCTATATTGGTATTCTGCATCTGTGTGTGTCTTGATTGTTTTCTCAAAGGGTTCCATCTGCCTTCTATCTAATTATGTTACTAATCTTCATCCCAGTCCTTTGAGGATTTTTATCCTTGTTCTATAGAGGTGCAGGTTTCCAGGGTTACCAGAAATCCATAGACTGAAGCCTTTCCCCAACTTTCTTCTAAAGGTCATGATCAGTGAAAGTCTTAGTTTTTGACATCTTTATTTTCTGGATGCTGTGTCCCCGACAACGTCTCCTTTTCACTTCTACTTGCAGTCTCTCCATGAAGAACAATCCCTGAGAAGATGATGTTTGGACCAAAAGAGGATGGAAAATGAGTGACAGACCCATGGCCTCAATGATGGTTAAAAAAACAAACCAATCCCCCAACTAGACCTGTGTCGTGATGTGGAAAGAGCTCTGCTGTCAGAATCAGCAGAGCTGGGACAGTCTCGGCTTGTCAGTCAGTAACTGTGTGGTCCTGGCCGAGGCCTAGAATTGCCCCGGTCTGAGTCTTGGTTGCGTCAACTGAGTTAGGAAAAAATGGCCACATTGGTCTGTGAGGATTTGATGAGCCCATTCTGTCAGGCAGGGCTTCTCCTACTTCGTGTCATAGGAGTCACGTGTAGGAAATGCAGGTTAAAACATCGATTCAGAGTCTCTAAGTCTGAGGTGGGGGGTCTGAGATTCTAATTTGTTGTCATTTTTTTTTTAAGATGCTATTAATTTATTTGCCAGAGAGAGAGAAAGCACGCACAAGCAGGGAGAGCAGCAGGCAGAGGGAGAAGCAGGCTCCCCACTGAGCAAAGAGCCTAATGGGGAACTCAATTCCAGGACCCTGAAATCATGACCTGAGCCTAATGGGGAACTCAATTCCAGGACCCTGAAATCATGACCTAAGCCAAAGGCAGACACTTAACCAACTGAGCCACCCAAGCGTCCCAAGATTCTGATTTCTACCAAATCCCCAAGTGATGGGACCAAGATTGAGTACCACTGTCTCAAAAAACGTTGGGAGATCGTACAGTGCCAACTCCTCAATTCATCTTCCTTGATATTAAAGACCCTCCACAAAGTTGTGTTGAAATGAGACGTTTATCGTTTTTCCTTATTACAGAAGTAATGAGGGGGATTTTTGTGGACACAAGGATGACTCACATCTCAACACGTTTCTTGGCTAACATTCAGACTGGTTCGCCTGTGCCAGGGGCTAAAGATTTGAAAACTTCCCAGCATCCTACCCCACAGGCAGCGAAATTAAACTCAACACCCAGGGCCTGTGTGATTAGAATAGTGAACTATTCTGATCTAGGTCAAAGACCTGTTGGTGGGAGAGTATTGTGGGAGCTGGATGAAGCCAAATTTGGGAAGCAGAAACTGTATTGCAAAAAAGAAAGTACCAACAGCTGTTCATATATCAGATAAATTGTTGTTTGGGTTGATGAGGAATTTGCTGCTTCAATTTGCTTTGAGGTGTGATGCATTTTTGACCCGGAGAAAAACTTTCTCTTTTCTCATTTGCAGAAAGTGGGCAGTCTTGTTACAGTCAAAACCATGTTCCTCTGTATTTCCCTGTGCAAACTCTCCAACCCACCCCAGAGGCTGGACGATCTTGGGAAGGGTCGTAGCGCAACCATACTGCTGACCCCAGATTTTGTTTTCTTCAGGATGGTGAGTTAAAATTGAACAGTGCTTTTTGGTTTCGAAAGTGCTTTCACCTACATTACCCTTTTTTTTGATCTTTAGGACTCCCCTTTAAGCCAAATAATCTCCAATTTCAATTTTGGACAATTTATATGATGTATCCAAGGTCATGCTGAAAGTGGCAGAGCTGGAAGGCAAAACCATCTTCTGACCACTTCTTTATTGCTCTTTCCACAATAATATATCTGCCCTTGTTCTAGAACAGTTATCTTTTCAATCCTGGACTCACATTGGAAACTTTTAAAAAATATTGCTGTTTAGGTCCTATCCCAGATCAACTAAATCAGAATCTTTGCAATGGAGCCAATATCCATCTGCATTTTATTTTATTTTATAAGACTTTATTTATTTTATTTTATAAGACTTTATTTACTTATTTGACAGAGAGGGACACAGCAAGAGAAGGACCACAAGCTGGGGGAGAGGGAGAGGGAGAAGCAGGTTCCCCGCCAAGTGGGGAGCCAGATGTGGGGCTGGATCCCAGGACCCCGGGATCATGACCTCAGCCAAAGGCAGACGCTTAACTGACTGAGTCACCCAGGCGTCCCAGAAGTGATCATTTAGGCTAGACTGTAGTGTGACTGAAAGATTGCTTGGAGATTTAGAAAAACACCTTATTAACTCCCTGGATCTGGGCATGATCTGAGAGGGTAGATTCACATTTTGAGGAAAATAGAACATATTTTCCCCCTGGGATTGGGTCCTGGCTCCCTGGAGCCAGTGGGTCCCTGTACACACGTAACACTGTCTGGGCGTCATGGAAGAGGGGGATGCATTTGAATCCCAGGTAAAGTGATTCTCAGGCACTGTTCCATTTCCAAAGCCATGTCCACATCATTGTTGTGATTCGAGATTCCAATTAAGTGCTTCAGAATTACTCCTTAGAGAGACAGAAAGAGAAGAGAGTCTGGTATCTCCCCATTAATATTCCTACCATGTTAGTAGAAACACAATATAATTTTTACATCATTGTTTGAAATTTGTCCAAATGGAAAAATCTCAGTCAATTCCATTCAGTTGTTCGCTCTTGACCTTAGCTGAACATGAGACTCCAACTTCTAAATACCAGACTATTATCTGAGAGTCACAGCTCAGTGACCCCAACCTTAGAAAAGGAGACCTTAAGAGCCAGAGTAAATTGGGTCCAAATTAATTTATTTTGGGGCAAAGATGATATGCTTCCTAAGCAGAAGAAGAATCATTGCTTTAGTTAAATATTTTGGGTCTCCCAAGCCAGCGTTTCAGGAAGGCCCCCAAACCTCTGTTAATGACATCTGAAGTCAGTTTGATGAGTGTTAATTGAAGGAATACTTAACTGGAAGATTCGAAATGGAGTAGAAGAGAGTCCTAATCATTTGTTCATCAAACATTAGTCAAGCTATTACTATGTAGCAGGTATTGGCCCACGCATCTGTCTATGAAGATAAGTCAGCTGCGACCTCCAGGTTAGTGGCTTCCCCTGCAGTGGGGGGACTGGCAATATTCCCTCAGCATCCTCCTTGCAAAGTGGGAGCAGTATTTTTATATCTGGCATAAACATCAGGAGAAAGAGAAGGACTGTCTGCCTTGTTAGCTCTCTGCTGTTCCTTTCTCACGCAGAACCAAGCCACACAATCAGACTTTAATAAGCCGAGCTTGCTGTAGCTCCCAGTTTTGGAGCTCTTCAAGGTAGTTCAAGATAAGCAATCCTTGTTGACCTCCTCCGTTGTTAGTTCATCTTCTAACCAGAAGAGGCAGAGGCTCACTGGGAAGTGGTGACTCCTTGGTTGATGTCTTAAAGCCACAGAGACCTTTTTCTAGATGCCCCATCTTGGGATGGTTGGGTAATTTCACCTGGACAGGGATAACCAATCATAGCACATTGCCCCATTTGGCCCTTATCATCGTATAACTCACTTAACCGGGGCAAGAATGTGGAATCTTGACATTTCACCCAACAAGCCATAAACTATGACTCCATCAGGTCAAAAGGAGGGTCAAATGGGAAGTATTTGAAATCTGGGCGTTGACCAGAACGCTAGGTGGGGGATGAGCCTAAAACCTGTGAGGGTAGCTATCAGGGGGCAGGAAGGGTCACACATCAGATGTCCCCAGAGTCCGGGCAGGAGCTCAGGAATGAATGGGTAATCCTGGTTAGAAATAGGCTAAAAGGGAAAGGGCTGGGGAACTGCAAGAGACCAAGGGGCCCTCAGCTGCCAGGATCAGGGACAGGCTGGAGTTCTCAGAGGTGAGGCGTCTCCGTGCTGTGCTGGCAGAAATGACGTCAGCATTTGGTTGGGTGACTGCCCAGAGCTGGGATCGGAGAGTTAAGCAGGGATCATAGCTGCTTAGGAAGCTGTTTCTGCTCATTGAAGCAGAGTGAATTCTTCCATCTATGTTCTTAGCCTTATTGTTGCATTTATAGTAGTGTGTGTGTGTGTGTGTGTGTGTGTGTGTGTGTTTATAAGTGTATACATATTTTAACATTTTAACATGTTACCTTCCCAGTGGACTCTGAAGCTTCCCAGGGCAAGACACTAGAGCTTACTCACGTAGATGTTCCACACGGTAGACATTGTTCACTTTACCCTACCCCTAATCCAGTATTCTTGACTGTGCCCGTGGAGGTTTCCACATGCATGCTCAAACCCACACAGCTGGACTTTGCTAAAAAATTATCTGGGTTCTCTGGGTCACCGTTGTCTCTTGACACGAGGGTCACACTGGCTTGCAAACCAGTGGCATAATGTTAGAGACCTTGCATATCTGTTCCGCCCAGATATCCTAATGAGATACTATTTATGGAGAACTGGTATAAGGTTGGCCATGCGCTTATGGTGCTAACCTCAGTTAATGTACTCGAATGTCTGTTACCTTCACCCCGGCTGATGAAGTAAAACCCTCCCTAAGGATGCAGCCCTTCTCATCTCAGTGATTACAAATGGCTCTCTGGTAGCTCCTGGTATTCTGCTTCCAGTTCTCTTATTTGGATCTCATTTTTCCTGGGCCGACAGTCTTCTAATGAGGTATGGCATTTCTGTTTTTCTGATTCCCACACACCAGGATAGAGCAAAAGCAATGCTATGTCATTGCTCTGACTTAATGCTTTTTGTGAAGAAAGGAAAAAAGAGAGGAAGAGTGGAAAAAAGGAAAGAGAAGGGAGGGCATGGAGGTAGAAAAGAAAGGGGAAAATAAGAGAAAAGAAATATGAGGAAAGTAAGAAAGAAAAATAATGTGGATCTTCTGGACAGTTTGAGTTTTGCCTTGTTCAGAAAGGCGAATCTTTCAGTCTCTCTTTCAAGCCAGTGCCCTGTCAGAACTTGAAACATGTCTTCTGCCTAGTTACAAGCTATAGGAAACTTAAATGATACAAGGATAACTATCTAGATACTTCTGTTTAAGTTCTCTGTAGTGTGTATGTTCCTTTGTGGGGCTAGGGTGAC
Organism: Mustela nigripes; assembly: GCF_022355385.1. NCBI lineage: Eukaryota > Metazoa > Chordata > Mammalia > Carnivora > Mustelidae > Mustela > Mustela nigripes. Next base: position 67,536,395 of record NC_081557.1, on the reverse strand, counting down.
CATTTCGGAGTTTGAAAACCAAAGATGAACTCTGTGTTTTGCTTTTTTTTAAATTCCAGGACACCAGTCTCTGCTCATGATTTCACTTCACCGTGTGAGGCTTCAGTGGATGGCTAAGAGGATGGGAATTCCGTTATTCATTTCCAGTTCATTGATTTGTCAGGGGGTAAGGGGAGGAAGATGATCAACTTTCTTATATCTTGATTGTTTTGTACATTTTGAAGACAGAAAAAAAAAAGTCCTTTCCTCCTTCTGTCCTGCCGAGCTTTCCAGATGCTGATTCGTCCCCTCTTTCCTGTCTCAGCCCATTGCTGGTCCGCCTTGTCTCCAGTTCTGCGTCCTCCCCTGCTCCAGACCATGCCTACTGCCAACCATAGGTGTCCCATGGGAGGGGCTTCTTTTTGCTCCAGGCAGTGGACATCCACCGGCTGTGTCTGTTCTCCTTTCCGGTGCGTCTCTTAGTGATGCTCCTGATGAGAGATGAAGTAAAAAGCCAGAGCACCGCGTCTGAGAAGGAAGAAAAGCAAAATTCCCAATAGTGGAATTAATTAAAATCAGGGCATTAGCATCTGTGTTTTGGTTTATGAGTGTGTGAGTGTGTGTGTTTTGGAGGAAGATGTGATGATGGACAATCATGTCCGGGGGCGTCTGGGTGGCTCAGTCAGTTAAGCGTCTGTCTTTAGGTCTGGTCATGATCTCAGGGTCCTGGGTCGAGCCCCACATCAGGCTCCTGCTTCTCCCTCTGACCCTCCCCCTGCTTGTACTCTCTCCCTCTCTCTCTGTCAAATAAATAAAATCTTAAACAACAACAACAACAGAATCTCTCAACTGGAAAGTAGAAGGGAATGCAGGGGACAGTAGTGTTGTCCACGCTGGTGAGAGCCGAGCTGAAAACATAAATGCTTTCTCTTCTGGTGCTCCAAAACTACCTAATCTTATATATATATATTTTTTATTTTTAAGATTTTATTTACTTATTTGACAGACGGAGATCACAGAGAAGCAGGCAGAGAGAGAGGAGAAAGCAGGCTCCCTGCTGAGCAGAGAGCCCGATGTGGGGCTCGATCCAGGAATCTGGGATCATGACCTGAGCTGAAGGCAGAGGCTTTAACCCACTGAGCCACCCAGGCACCCCAATCTTATATTCTTGCCGAAGGCAACTTAAGCCTTCTGCCCATGACACTGTCCCCACCCAATGATACAGCATTTCTCGTTTGTTGGCTTCGTGGAGAAGCCCTCACAGGTCTGCTCAGCCCATTTTTTACAGTATGATCTGATTTCAGTGATTTTATAAGGTTAACTCATTAGAGGCAAGTTGGGGGGGGGTCCCCAGAACAAATGAATAGCCTGCTAAGCCACCCATTTAAAATGACAATAATAAAAATGTTCATAAACATCAATATTTGCACCACGGTTTATGGTCGCTTTTAACAAGCAATTCTGCTGTGATCTTTGAATGATTTCCTTTAGTAGATGATCTTCCCACTTGTCAGATTTAATCTTGACTCAATACGATTTTGCTACCCCACCTCATGTGTGCTTGAGTTAAAAAGCCTTTTGGCTTATTTCCACAACTGAACTCGAGAGTCAGACTCCTTACGGATTTTTCTAAGTGGCTGTCACCTCTCTGCATGTTTTGGGGGTGGAGGGTGTTGCTGATTTAAATTAAAACCCACTTAGGGGAATGAATAATTCAGGCCTTCCAAAATCCATTTCTGGGCCAGAATTATCTGGGTGGGGTCTCCAGACAACTACTGAGTAAATTACCTAATTCACTTTCAATTTTATTTCCTGCTTTTTAGACATTGACTTAGTAGGCCACAAAAAGTTCTTAAACATAAATTGGGTTGGGTAATCAATAGGCTTTATTCACTCTTTGAGACTCGGTTTTCTCATCTACAAAATAGGGGTGATAACAACCCTTAAAGCTCAGAGTTATATGTATATGACATTTACATATGTGTATATGTGTATGTGTATATACATGTATGTATGTATATGCATCTTATTTACATAAGCTATTATATACTAAGAATCTAGTATCATAGTGCCCAGTGTGTTAACCATCATTATAATTACAATGCAGTTGTCCCCTGTAAGATTTTCCTGAAGTTCCTCAGTCAGATGCATGAACACAGTAGGCTGTTTGGTGTTTCCCTATTTTGAAATACCTTAACATAGTTTAATGGGGACATGTAGTTCACACAGGCAGCAATTAACCAGATCTTCCTCCATGGGGTTCCTTTTTGTTGTTCTTTTTTTCTTATCCACTTTCGCGAATGTGAATTTTTTACATTAAGGACTAGATGGGGGAATGGAGTGTTCTGTTTATTAAGAGGTTAACTTAAAATTAGCTATAAAACCTCTTTTGTCCAGATCTTTTTTTTTTTCCAAAGACCTTATTTATTTATTTATTTATTTATTTGAGAGACAGAACAAGTGGAGGAAGATGTACAGTAAGAGGGAGAAGCAGGCTTCCCACTGAGCTGGGAGTCCAATGCGGGGCTTCATCCCGGGATCCTGAGATCATGACTTAAGCTGAAGGTAGCCGCCTAACCGACCTAGCCACCCGGGCGCCCCTATTGTCTAGATCACATTGACACTTATTTCCAGCTGGATAAGTTCATTTTCCCACCCTCAGACAATTCCAGGGACACTGAAGCTTATCTTTCTGGGTGGTAGAGATCTTTGGGTGCCTGGATCATCACCCTGAATGCTGGCTTTTATCTATAGGCCCCAAAACACAGAGGCTGAAGAGGAGTTGTTGGCCAATTTTGACTTGTGCTGAAGTTGGCACCAGGACTAAATTTTCACTAGGTTTACTAGAACTATTTCTTTTTTTTTTTTTTTAAGATTTTATTTATTTATTCGACAGAGAGAGATTACAAGTAGGCAGAGAGGCAGGCAGAGAGAGAGAGGAGGAAGCAGGATTCCCGCTGAGCAGAGAGCCCGATGCGGGACCCGATGTGGGGCTCGATCCCAGGACCCTGAGATCATGACCTGAGCCGAAGGCAGAGGATTAACCCACTGAGCCACTCAGGCGCCCACTAGAACTATTTCTTACCCCATTATGTCGTGTAGACACTCAATAAACATTTGTCAAATAAACGATGATTGTATATTTTTTCCAGAACATACTCAGCCTCGCTTACCACATCTCTCTCCCATCTTTTCCTGAAAGTGTTTAAGATAGCTTATAAGGACTCCTAAAATATAAAAAGACAGTACTCTGTAGGAGACATTACTCAAGGGTAAACCAGCTAAGGCTCCTCTTCCCTTTCTCTCTGCTGTGTGGTCAGCTGTAACAGCTCCAGGTCTGCTGAGGAAATCGGGCAGCAGGGTGGGCAAAAGGTTAGCCAGATAGAGCTAACTGGAGCCTCTCCCCCGGGACAGAGACAGTTCTCAACGTCAGTATGATATTTCCTTGCAAAACCTTCCCTTAGTTCAGCTAGCGTGGGTAGGTCCTGTTCTTTTCCACAAAATAATCCCTGACTGGATCTGAAGGTCAGATTTGGTTCCAAGCTTTCCAGAGGATGTTCACAGACTGGAAACACAGAGCAAGCTGCTGTTCATGTGGTCCATCAGTTACACTGTCTAATAACATGTTCAACATCTGGACTCCTTTGTGAATGACGTATTTCTGAATTTCAACCAGTGGGTCCAATTGTTAACCTGAAAAAAAAAGACAATAAATACAGAACAGAGTGGCAAACAGAAGTTTCAAAACACCAGGAAAACAGTGTATTCATTATAATTCTTTTCAGATTAACTGTTTGATAGTCTATGCATTTTAATTTGGACACAAAGCTGTATTAGTCAACTTACTATCTAAAAACATAACTAACATACTGTTTAATAATAAGTTTATCCTACTTTTTTTTTTTTTATGTTTCAGACCTCTTTGGCAGCCAATACAAGCATGAAAACTTCCTTGTTGTAAGTTAACAAGAATGTCATGGGATAAAGCAGAATATTACCACTCAAGTAGTTATAGTGTACCCTAAAAAAGAGATTTATTCTGAACATCTTCATAAAATTTCAGTTCAACCCAGTGAACAACATCTTTGAGTACACTCGTACAGTAGCACTAACACAAATTTTCCTTGTCTCTGGTAATATCTTCCAATGCAGGCAGATGGGGTTATCTCCAAGTGAAATTCAGGAAAAATGCTTAAGGGGACAAGGGGGCAGTGGGCACCAACCTCCTTTTATTGGCCTTTCTTCAGGATGTCTTGCCCATCCTTTATTCAGTTCATTTCAAGAAGTATTTATTGAGCACCTCCTATGTGTACTGTGCTAATTGCAACGGATGCATATGTAAATAAGGTAGAGTCCCTGCCTTCATAAAGGGATCAGAGACATCAACCAAGAGAATACAACTGGAACAAATAAAAAGCACCTACTAGGTGTTAGGCCTCCTCATAGACATTTCACACCGGTTGTCTGTTAAGTAAATCTCTCTCTCTCTCTCTCTCTTTTTTTTTTTTAAAGTTTATTGATTTAAGTCATCTCTACACCCAATGTGGGGCTCAAACTCATCCCCCTGAGATTGAGAGTTACATTCTCTTCCAACTGTGATAGCTCCTCCAACCGAGCCAGTCCCAAGTAGATCTTATTTTGCCCATTTTAGGATACTGGTGCTCAAAGAACTTAGATCATGCAGATGTGGGATTTGAATTCAAGTCTGTCCGATTTGATAATCTAGAGTCCTGTGCCATCCAATATGGCAGCTACAAGTCATGTGGGGCTGTTTATGTGTAAAGCAATAGCCATTAAATAAAAATTTAAAATTTAGTTGTTTGTTCCAATTAGCCCCATTTCAAGTACTTGACAGCCACATGCGGCTAGTGGCTAAAGAACTGGACCGTTCCACTGTCACAGGAAGTTCTACTGCTCAGCAGTGGTCTAAACTCTTCAAAGGAGGGACCAACTCCATGTCAACTTCAATATCCTAAGCCCAGAACGGATTTCCAGATTCCAACCCAGGAATCACTATAATTAGCATTGTTTCTTTTCCCTGGACCTTTTCTCTTCTCAGAAGGGAAGCTACTGAATAAGGACTTAACCTGGCACACTCTTCCAACATTGCTCACCTTGCAGGTCAATGTTTGGAGGCGAACTGGAGATGTTTTTAACAATCGGAATTGCAGAGAATTAAATGAGACAATAAATCACATTCCTCTGTGTGAAGCCTGGCATAGCGTAGGCCCTCAAGAAATGTCAATACAATATTAAAGAGTGTGGAACGTGAAGTCACAAGGCTGGTCTGAGGCTCCGTTTACCACTTTGTAACCACGGACAGATCAGTCAATTTCTCCAAACCCCATTTCCTTAATTACAATTGGAGGTTATATCTGACCTTGCTATCTTGGAGGACTGGGGTGAAGCCCATGAGCTACCAGGTAAAAAACCACTCCGTCAAGTTAAAGCTTTGTAAAGTGAGGTCTTCCTTCTGTTCTCCTTTGTGCCCTGAAAAAAATGATTAATATATAAATAATAAATAAATAAATTCCCAATCGTAGCTTGTTTACCAGGGAATTGCCTCTTTTTCCTGAAAAGTGGAGGACCAAAAAGATATGGTTTATGGAGGGACAGAGTCATAGGAGATTACCCAGATTTTATTGCAGTTGAAAATGGAAAGAAAGAACTGGGGGACAGTGAGAGCCAGAAGAAATCTTCATGAATTCCCTAGCAGTCGTGGCGAGGGCTGTGGAGATTGCCTGGGTGCGTGTGGAGCAGATGCTTCTCCATCCGTCCTGTGTTAGCGAGTCAAGATGGGCTTCAGTGGAGAGCTTCCAGTGGACCCCACTGACCACCCATAACTGCCCAAGCTACCCACACGGTTCCTGGGGAACAAACATGCCTCAGGCGTCCTTGTCACCTGCTAAACACAGCTGTCCCCTGGGAACCTCCATGCCGCAGCCTGGCAGGCTCATAGGAGAAGTGATCCACATTTAATCTAGCTCCTTCCATTCCAGATGAAAAGTGACATTCAGGGGCGCCTGGGTGGCTCAGTGGGTTAAGCTGCTGCCTTCGGCTCAGGTCATGATCTCAGGGTCCTGGGATCGAGTCCGGCATCGGGCTCTCTGCTCAGCAGGGAGCCTGCTTCCCTCTCTCTCTCTGCCTGCTTCTCTATCTACTTGTGATTTCTCTCTGTCAAATAAATAAATAAAATCTTTAAAAAGAAAAGAAAAGAAAAGTGACATTCATACAAAAGCAATTCAGGTTAATTATCACTTTCCAGGAATTTTAACCCACTTTTGAAAAGGCTTGTTAGAACTGCTCCTCCCCCCCGCCACATCTACAACTCACACTTGTGACCCCAAAGTCAGGCTGGTTCCCTGAAGGTTGCTTCCCTCCAGTCATGCCCCCGAGTCACCCAGATCATCATTTCCGTGTCACCCACCCTTCCTCACTGCCTCTCAGCCCTGGTGGGGGTCACCTCTCACTGGGCTGTCAGCCTGCCCCCCTGGGGGTACAGACAGTCCTCTCAGTAGGATGCTCCCCCTTTGTGGGCATACGAGTGGGCAGCACAAACCCCACACTGTCCAACCTTTTCTTACCCATAGCACCATCACCCAGGGGCCAATGAGTGGGTGTGTCAGAAATTACCAAAGAGCTGGTATAACTAAAGGGAATTATAATAAATAGGGTGCAAAGGGAAAAAGATCTTAAAGAAAAACTGCTAAGTGAGTATCCAGGAAGGCAATGGAAAAGCATGAACAAAGTCTGCTCCTCACAAGGGAACACTCAGAAGCATATCCCTATGCCCAGCTGCATTCGCCATCCCTAGGTGGACCATACCCCTCTCAGGGAACCCATTCTTCTTCAAAGCTCCCAAGTCATAAAACCATCACCCTTTGGGAAATCTATTCTCTCCCCTTAGAGGATACATTGCTTTGCTAGACTCCCATAGCCAAGTACCACACCGGGGTGGCTTATGTAGCAGATGTTTATTTTCTTACCGTTTTGTAATTCTGGAATCAAGTGTCAGCAAGGTTTTTTGTTTGTTTGTTTGTTTTTTCCTGAGACCTCTCTCCTTGTCCTGTACATGGCTGTCTTCTCCCTGTGTCTAACTAACATGGTCTTCCTTCTGTATCTGTATCCTAATTTCTTCTCACAATGACGGCAGCCATATTGGATCATTTTAAAGATTTTTTTTTCTTTTTCTTTTTTTGACAGAGAGAGATCACAAGTAGGTAGAGAGGCAGGCAGAGAGAGAGAGAGGGAGCAGGCTCCCTGCCGAATAGAGATCCCAATGTGGGGCTTGATCCCAGGACCCTGGGATCATGACCTGAGCCAAAGGCAGAAGCTTTAACCCACTGAGTCACCCAGGTGCCCCTAATGACTTCATTTTAACTTACTTACATCTTTAAAGACCTCATCTCCAGATACAGTCACATTCTGAGGTTCTGGGGGTTAGGACTTCAACGTATAAATTCTG